>NW_012102388.1:778849-830206 GCF_000951045.1 Mandrillus leucophaeus
CATTTGAGATCATCCTTCCTGCTGTGAGAGGAACGGCTTGTAAGGTAGAACTGGGAGGACCAATTAGGAGGCTGATGAGAAAGAAGACAGCATCCTGGACCAGGGTCATGAAATTAGGAGATGGGAGGATGTCATCAGATCTAACACACATTAAAGGAGAGCTCAGGACTTGAAAAGCATTGTCAGGCGTGGGGGTGGCCAGTGGGTTGGAATGCTTTGTAGCTCTGAACAAAGCATGTTCTACTGTTCTACTTTTTTCTCTCTCAATAAAGAAATGCTATTTTTTATATACATAAGCTATACTTGGTAAGAGGAAAGAGATTTCATCATTTATGTAACCCTTTATCAAGGGTCTCCCAAGACTTAGGTTTTTGGTGATAAGGGTAAAAAATTGTATACCCTACAGAAGCGACAGTGTCGTGAAGAGACACACCTGAGGAAGTTCTTCTCTGCACTCCTGCCATCTCCCCTCCTGAATCTGCTTTTCCCAGCCTTCCTGACTCAGGAGACAGCAACTCTATCCGTCCAACTTGCTCAGTGACCATCATTCACTCTTCTCTTTGTCTCACGCTCCTCGTCCAATTTATCATCCAATCCTATCGGCTCCACATTCACCACGTCTGCCCACCTGCTCTGCTACTTCTCTGGCCCTGTCTCTCATCTAGGCATCTTGCTCCTGCCCATTCACCCGACAGTCCCCTCTCTGCACAGCAGCCAGAGTGAATCGTTAAGAGGTCAGTCAGTTTGTGGAGCCCAGGGTGCTCATAACCGCCTGCAAGGTCCTGAGCCCATCCGGTTCCCATCGCTTGTCTGATAGCTCTCCTTCTCACTCCTCCCTCTCCTTCTCATTCCTCCCTCTCCTTCTCACTCCTCCCTCTCCTTCTCATTCCTCCCTCTCCTTCTCACTCCTCCCTCCAGTCACCCTGTCCTCTTCACAGTGACCCAGGCGAGGCAGCTGCCAGCCCAGCTTGGACCTTTCCATCTGCCTCAAGTTGACTTTTCTTTGATGTCCACATAGCTCGTTCTAACATCTCCTTCAGGACATTGCCCAATTGATAGTTTCTCACTTTTACACATTTGAAAGCTACACACACACACTCAGACACACACATACACTCACACACAGACACACACACACTCTCACACACCTCCTCACACACATTCAGATGCACACACACATACAGACATGCACTCTCACACACACACTCAACACACAGACACACAGTCAGACACACACACCACACACAGACACACACACTCAACACACACACATCCAGACACACACACACACTCAACACACACATTCATACACTCAACACACAGACGCACTTGATACACACACACTTGACACACACTCGACACACAGACACACATAGACACACACTCACACACACTTGACACACACACATTCAGACACACACACAGCTGAACTCATCTCCCTGCTTTGTTCTTCTTTCTAGCACTCATCACCGTGGACAGGCGATGCGTATTTGCTTATTTATTTGGGCACTGTCTGTTCCCCCTCATTAGGATGCAGTGGCCATGCAGGCAAGACCCTGTTTTCTGTGCATTTGTAACAGGGCTTGGCGCATGGTATCTGCTTGATAAACATTAGCATTGCTCAGATACATGGACGACTCTTGAGACAGTGGTAAGCAGTGCAATGGAGGTTTGCAGAACAACCTTGGCATAGAAGCAACAACGGCTATGTCTACCTGCTGGAATTAGAGAATGATACAAAAAGGCATTTGGGTCTGAAGAATGAATTAGGATTTTCCAGGTGCCTTGCAGAAAGAAAGATTGTGGGGAAGGAAAAGAGGGAGTCAAAAGAATGAAGATACCGACTGGCTTTGATTGAATGTCCTGGCAATGAGGACAGAGAGTGAGACTGAGGAGGGAGGTTTTTCACTGTGGTGGTAAACCAAATGGGCTCTGAGGACACACCTGACAGGGAGGATGTGAAAGAGGGAGCACTTCATGGTTTTGAGCTTGTCTGAGCACATGTGATGTTCTTAAATATTAACAGAGAGAAAGCGTCCGAGGAAGAGAAGCAGGGCTCATAGAAAAGTACAAGTTCTTCTTGACTTTAAAGTAGATGAGCACTATTTCAACCAAGATTCAATATATAGCTGGAAAGAAAGTTCTGGAACGAAGAGGAATGGGTGAATTCCCTGATGGAGGAAAAACAAAGTAAGAAGAGAAGAAAAACAAAGTAAGAAGAGAAGAAAAACTAGGGCTCCCAGAGCAACCACAACCCACACCTGCTGAGCCAGTGGGCTGCAGATATGTATGATTTGACAAGCACCTTCTCCTTCAGGGTTGCTCAAAATTTTGGATGTGTACAGGTGTCTATCCAAGAAATTAAGAAATAAAAGTAAGTCCTTCACCACAGAGGGTTTGAGAAACAGGGCTCATGTTCACTGTACCCCTCACCAAACCCCTTACTTTTTATACCTGAACCTCCAAACACTGAGGACACCTGCCTGGACCATTCGTTCATTTGTGTTCAGGACCTCTGAGCGAAAGAAAGAACTGATGAGAAAAGGCTAATTAAGGAGACAGATGAGGGGAGATCACACAGGAGAGATGAGCAGAGAGGAAGGGTGGGAAAGGGATGCTGCTGTACTCCACCCACAGTTCTTAAGTTGCTATGATTGGTTTGTAACTGTTATCATGGTTATTGATTGTATTTCTAAGAATGTTCACACTTAGATCGATGCTAATTGACTCTGCATACATGCACACTGACACACTGCACCAGAGTCAAAGTCCAGCCATAAATGTAGCCTCAGATAGAACATGGCAGAGCCAGAGCTCATAGCACAGCTCCAGAGCCTCCACGCTGAACTACGATTGCCTCTCTATAGGTGTGGAGGCCACACACACATGTGCACAGAGGCACCTTCAGACAAGTAAAACCTTCGTGAACTGTCATTAGCCAGAGGTGTCTCTTCAGGTGAGGCAACAGCTTAATTTTTAGCATGTTTTGTTTACAAATGAAGTGAAAAGAAGCCTTTATTTATTTATTTTATTTTTTTGAGTCTCACTCTGTCACCCAGGCTCAAGTGCAGTGGCATGATCTCAGCTCACTGCAACTTCCGCCTCCCAGGTTCAAGCAATTCTCCTGCCTCAGCCTCCCAAGTAGCTGGGAATAGAGGTATGAGCCACCATGCTCAGCTAATTTTTTTTTTTTTGTACTTTCAGTAGAGATGGAGTTTCACCATGTTGGTCAAGCTGGTCTCAAACACCTGACCTCAAATGATCTGCCTGCCTCGGCCTCCCAAAGTGCTAGGACTGCAGGCACGAGCCACTGCACCCAGCCTAGAATCTCTCTCTTAATGTGTGAAACTTTCTTCAAGAAAGACACAGAGTATGCAGACCTGGCTCACAGCACTGTAGATTCTTGAGAATTGTCTGTGTACTACTCTGTCATCTGCCAAGAAAGTCAGTTAGTGCGTCTTTTCCAGTCTATATGCCTTTTATTCCTTTTCCCTTCCTGTGGCAGTGATCAGCAAAGCCAGTGAATGTTGAAGGGAGTGGGAGAAGATGCATCCCATCCCCATTCCCTCTCCTGGATAGAAAACATTCAGTGCATCTCTACTGAGGATGACACCTGTGGCTTGTCAGAGGATGCCCTGTATTATATGGAGAAAGTTATTTTCTATTCCTAGTGTTCTGAGAATTTTCATCATAAATGGTGTTGGTTCTGTATCTACTTATGGTTTGACCTCTCAGTTCCACTAATATGGTGAAAGACTATGATGGACCAACATTGCAGAATTGTAGTATTTCCAAGTAACAGGCCTATTCATAAGTGGCAAAGAATGGAATTCAGAGACCACAAGAGCTGTGTCATGGTTATGGAATTATCTTACTGGTTGACTTTTAAAAGCCAAGAGTTTCACTCCCTATCAGAGGATGGGAGAGGAGGAGAAGGGAAAGCTGGGAAGGGGTTGGTCAGCGGGTACAAAGCTACAGTACTAGAGGAGGAATCAGTCATGCTGTGCTGCACCACAGTAGGGTGACTAGTGTTCACAATAATATGTATTTTGAAGTAGCTAGAAGAGAAGTTTTTGGATGTTTGTCTCACCAAAAAAAAGGTAAATGTTTAAGGCAATGAAAATAATCATCACACAATGTATACATGTATCAAAACATCATGTTGTATCCCATAAACATGTACAATTATTATGTGTCAATCATACTTTAACAAAAAATGTCAAGAGTATCACATTTAAAATTTTTGATTTCTGGTTTCTGAAAACTCAGAAGGTTTGGCAGTGTTGGGCCCACATTTCCACATTGTGGACATAATTCCTGCTGCCTTCTGGAGATGAGAATGTTCCTGTATTAGTCCATTTTCACAATGCTATAAAGACATAACTGAGACCTGGTAATTTATAGAGAAAAGAGGTTTAATTGGCTCACAGTTCCTCAGGCTGTACAGGAATCATGACTTGGGGCGGGCCTCAGGAAACTTACAATCATGGCGGAAGGCAAAGGAGGAGGAAGCTTGTCTTAACCATGGCAGAGCAGGAGAGAGCGAGCAAGTGAGCGGGGACCTGCCGCACTTTGAAACCATCAGATGTCTGTGAGAACTCACTATCATGAGAACAGCAAGGGGTAAATCCGCCCCATGATCTAATCACCTCCCACCATATCCCTCCCCTGACACGTGGGGATTACAATTTGAGATGAGATTTGGGTAGGGACACACAGCCAAACCATCAGTGCCCACAGCATTTCCTATGCCTGCCCCAGCAGCCTCCATGCTCCTTGCATCCACCAGAGTCCCGGAAGGCACTGACTCAGGACTCTGCCCTCACGTTGTTGGTTAAAACATAAAGATAACTTCGGAAGGCATTTGCTTTGGGGCTCCCCAGCCAAGGTGGCAGATGTTTTCATTATCACTCTGTGATAAACTGCAAAGAAGTGCATTTTTTTTGTGCATTAAATATGGATTGTCCAATAAAGCCATGTCTGCATAAATGACAAGGATTTGCAACTTTGCTACAAACGCCAGGATGACTGTCTTCTGTTAAAGTGGACTCCTAGGAGAGTTTAGTTTAAAGGCATTTCTAAAAAGCGCTTTTGGAAATAAAGCTGATATTAGTACAGTCTCACTCCTTTTCCCTGCACTATCCTCCCTTCTTAGTACTTTCTCTTCCTTGAGATCTTAATTAAAACTAATCTCATCAGGGACTCTAATTCATACAACGTTAATCTTGTATAATGTGTCATCAAACTTCAACTATTATTTGCTTAACAAAATCCCAATTCTTTAAAATGATAATGAGAGAAATATCAATTTGCCCACACACCATCCCTTCACACTACTGGGAAGATTTTTTAATGGATTATAACCCCAGTCATTCAGATGGGGAGATAAATCTATATAACTTCAATATTTAATAAAGAAATATCAAAAAGGTGTGAAAATGTTGCTATATTTTAAATGCAATGTTTACAGTTTCACACACACACAGGCACACACACATGCACACACACATACACACACACACTCTCAATGCATGTATAGCATTATTGGAATATAACCGAAAATATACGAATGTAAAAAACACTCCAAGAGTGTGAGACTTAAGTCAAATGGCTCTTTGTGAATACTATTCCTCTCTTTTACTCAAATTAAAGGCCCTGATTTTGCCAACATCTCTACAGAGGAATTTCTAAAGAAAGCCAACAAATTAAATGTTCATGCATCAGAACACAGTGTAGGGTAAGTCATAAGACCTTTACGTTCAGGTGAGCTTTCTCAAAGCATCCTTCCATGAGATTTGGAAATTTGAAACCTCTTATATTGCATCCAGAAGGTTTTACCTGATAATCTATGCTTCAATCAGGACTGTCTAGCTGCAAGCAAGAGCAACAGTGCTGGCCAAAGCTATGCCATTTAGGGCGGAAGTTTCAGCTATGCTATGGACAATGGTCTCTGAAACAAAACTAAACTTGCGGGAAAGGACATGGCCCTGTGCAGCTTTGGGGATCCAGGTGTAAGAACCAGGAAGGATCATCTCCAAGATGTCACAGTTGTGATACGTAAGCTCTCATCATGGCTGGTGGTTACATGTCATTCCACTGTGGAGTGGCTCGGATGGGACCACTTACTTCTTGGCGAGGAGGAAGGAAGTATCCTAATTGACATTTCCACCAAAACTTCATTCAAAGAGCAAGGGTGGTCCCCCCAAAGCAACTTTGGTGAGAAGTTATTAGAAGAAAAGAGAGTGGATGTTGGACAGGCAAAAGACACAGATGTCCTCTGCCCTATGCATAAGGATTTTAGTACAGTTTCATGCCCCTGTTTTATGTGACTTTCAAGACCAAAAGACGCGGCTAACAGGACAAGTGAAGTGAAACATCATCTCTCACAAAGCTGCAGATAGATGTTTAAACGTGGGCTTCTCTGTAAACCCGGGTTTACTAGAACCCTGTCTGTTGGTGCAGCTATCCTGGGATTTAAGGATGTGCATTTATATCAGAACCTCCCAGAGCGAAGGCGTCATGGGTGATGTTTTTCATCATCCCTGTCCAAAAAGTGTACAAGGGGTTGCAACACTGAGAAATTCGCAAATGCAATGCAATGTAGAGAGGCCTTTAAAGCCAATGGCTCTTGTATTATTCAGATCTAAAAGCAATCAGAAAGTGTCTTTTTCTCTAAACTTAATCTAACTGATTAAAGCAAGAATTGTTTTGTGCGAGTGTTGCAAATGTTCTCCAAATCCCAAAAAGATTCTGGTGAAAATGCTGCAGCCCAAATCCTGGACTTTCACAAATCAGTGAGCACATTTATTTAAACAATTTAGAATAATTTAAAATGCTTTTCTTATCCCCTAAAAATAAGGGTAGACTGACAAGTTAATTGAAAAAAGACATACACACTCCATACACAATCACACGATATTCAGCAAGTACTGGAAATGAAACACTTAAAATCTATCAATCTCATCAAAAGGAAATTAAAATGGTACATTTTTTGTGTGTTTCCTATTATGCAAGACACATTTGCCACTTGATGACTACACAGGATAGGAATCTCTATGCATGCAGGGCACCCTGCTAACTGTGCTGGGAAAATATTTTCAAGTATTACTTCATTTTTCCCCCTATAATTCTTTCTCATCTTTGTCATAACCTTTCGCTTCATTCCTTTTCCTGATGTCTTTCCCTATTATTCCTCCACTAGAGCCTGATAACCTCCAGCCTTCAAATTCCCCTTTATGTTCTAGCATAGATGTGAAGAATAAAAAGCAAACTTTGCCTTTTGAGTTTTAAACATCAAGGTCCATCCAGCCCTATGTAATAGATTTTGGAGAATGCAGGCCTTATCCCAAGTCTTAGAGATTAATTCCCTGGTTTGAAGAAGAGGAAGAGATATGAAGAAAACAATGGGAAAAGTAGATGCTGGCAACAGCTTCTGAGAAGGATTCTTCACCCCACCTGACCTTAAAGCTCCCTCCAAGGGAAGTTGGATAGAGAAGAAACAGAATCCCTATCAGATATCCAGGTCCAAAGTGGAAAGAATTAATTAATATGCCCTAAATTAATATGCAGAATCGTAGGCATCAAAAGCGATCAGAGTTCCCCCAGTCCACCATAGCAAGACAATCAGAGAGTTGATATGTCTGGATGCTAAGTCTGGAACTTTGAGAAACTAAGGCAAAAACACTCAGAATCTCATGACCCCAAGGAAGAACAGGAGAGCTGTTACCAAAAGAGTTCATGCTCTGAAAGAATCCAGGTTGTGATTGAATGAGATCTGGACCACACAGCCAGGGACCAGACAAGAAGATGGGGTTCTTGGATGACGTCAACATGGAGAGGTTAGTCATGGCTGAGATCAGGCGGGACACAGTAGAGGGCAGAGGACACCTTCCCCTGACCTGAAATTTAGATGCATTTCCAGAGAAAAGGAGATGGCCATAAAATTCTAAAGATTAGGTTTAAAACCAAAGTGCTTTTAAACTTAAGGAGCCTGAAAAATCACATTTATTACATTCAGGAAGTTAAAAGAAGGACCAAAGGGACAGTGATTTTGCCTTTGATACCACACAGTCTAGACAAAGACTCCGAGACTAAAATAGAAAAACATTTCAACTTGCACTTACATGGGGACTGGAGGCATCTTGCGTTATCTTTAGAAAGTCAAGCAGAAATGGGTTTGAAAAAGGCCACCACATTTGTCACCACGACCACGCGGTGACATCTAAGCATTTTCCTATTGCAATAATATAAAAAAAAATTATCCAAAACTTGGAAACAAAGCAAGATGGTGACTCCTGTCCTTTCAATGTTATTGTTTCTTAGGCTCCCCCAAGGATTATTTAATTATCTAGGAGAATGCACCTGTGTTTGACTTTGCTATTTGCCACTGCATTGGAGTTCATACACAGTGAAGCCACATGCTAACTTGTAACTATGGCTTTTTGTCCAGCTGGACACTAACTAGTGTTGCAGCTAATTTGGCAAGATCAGTATCATATTCCTTTTCCAAATTGCTGATAAGTGTCTACCTCTCCAAAGGTTTTTTGAGCCAGTCTTACCATCTCTCTGGTTCTCTCATTAATGAATGAGGTGCATAGAATCTTTAACATATACTGATATTCTATTTTTATGAAAAGTGTGCTATACCACTTTGGAGTCGTATGCTTTGACACTACAAGGGGGGATAGGTTGCTGGATTAGTGCGTTATACGGACAGCAGCTGGAATGGCTGCCCTTAGACTATCCGGGTGATCTGGGTCCTGGGAGTGGGAGCCACCTATGACCCGATCACTCATCAGAGCCTGGTGGTTTCAGAGGCAAACAAAGCAAATTGGTGCCACCAAAACTCAGAGCTGGTCTCTAGGCACTAGTTATCTTTTCATGCCCCTTTTGTCTATTATTAGGTAAAGAAAGAAAGTAGACTGTTTCTCTAGCACCCTATCATTAGTTTATTAATTCAAATCTGGAAAGATAGGGAAGGGAATGGGCTAGACTTTAGAGAACATACTCTGTTCCAGAGAAGGTAAAGCAGATGAGGAAACCTCTCTCCACCTTCACCGGTTCCTGCCCCAAGTACCGGTAAAACCTACCTTTCGCCAATGCCCCATCTATCCTCTTAGAGTCTAACTTTCTCAGATTCTGGTCCTGCCCACCCTATGTCCAACACACATGAGGAAAATTCCCCAGTGTAGTTGAGCTCACATAGAACCCAAAAATACCCATAATACACAAATCTGAATAAAATCAAGAACAAGTGCCCTGTTTGTCCTGTGACAGGTCTATTTCACCCAGGATAATGAGGTGGACAAATGCTGTATGATTCGATTCATAGGAGATCGCTAAGCTGGTCAGACTCAGGGAGGCGAAGAGCAGAACAGTGGTAGCCAGGGGATAGAGGGAGTAGAAATGAGACGTTGCTGTTCAACAGGTTTAACTTTTCAGCTGTGCAAAATATGTAAGTTCCGGGGGTCTTCTGCTGGAAGACGTGCCTAGAGTTCACAATACCATACTGTACACTTAAGAATTTATTAAGTTGGTAGCTCTCATGTTAAATGTCCTTACCATAATAAAGAAGAGAAAAACAAACTCTAAATCAGGCATATCCATACCATGAAATATTATTTAACTTTAAAAAGGAAGGAAATTTTGACACACACTATAACATGGATGACACTTGGGGACACCACGCTAAGTGAAACAAGCCAGTCACAAAGGACAAATATTGTATGATTCCACTTATAAGAGCTCCTTAGTCAAATTTATGCAGACAGAAAGTAGCATGGTGGCTGTCAAGGGCTGACTGGGGAAGTCGTAAACAGGGAGTTCGTGTTTAAGGGGTGCAGAGCTGCAGCTTCGGAGGATGCAAGAGTTCTGGAGATGGATGGGGGTGATGGCTGCACAACGTATGTGAACACGCCGAATGCCACTGGGCCGCACACTTAAAATTAGTTAAGGTGGTAAATTATGTGGGACGTATATTTTACTACAATTAAAATTAAAATTTTAAAAAGAAAAGAGAACCGATTCTCTAAAGAAGAATTCTATTCAGTTCCAGAATAATTGAAACCTAGCTTGTTTACTACCTGCCTAGCTATCCAGCACAACTGGCCATGCCGCTCCAGCATTCCACTTTCTGCAACCCTTGCTTACCTTCAGGCTGTGGAAGGTTGTGCCCGGCGTTCCCTTTTCTGGTAGATGGTAGACGTCAGAGTCTCTCTCCCTCCCCAGGTTTGTCTCCCTCACTCTTCCTGTTAGCCTTCCCATACCACCTTTCCAACCAATGCTATTCCTTAATAGATGCTAGGTCCTGTCATGGCAGATACTTGGGGGTTAAAAATAAACAGAAAGGGAACATCATCTTTTGCAATAATTATGAAAAGGAATACAGGCTGAAGTTGGGGTCATAGGAAAAATGAGAAGAACGCTCTCCAATTTGCTTATTTGATTCGTCTTTTGCAACTATAAAGCATGCCTTAAAGTTTTTACATCAAAACAGAGCGTTAAATGCTGCCCCAGTTTACCAGCTTGCAGACCCTGTCATTATTTCAGAAATTACTAATGCCTGTGGGATGATGGAATTCTGCTATTAAAGAATAACCCATGATGAGCTGTCTTTTTTTCCCTTAATCTCATGCGTTTGCAGAGCGGTCATTGCTTAAAGGTTGCCAGTTTTGTTTTTCTGACTATGTATCTGTGGTTTCAAATACCATCTATATGCCAATTACTCAAAAATTCCCACCCTCAGCCAAAATTCTGCCAGCGAGCTCCAGACCCTTGCATCTCACTGCCTACACACCAGTTCCATTTGGGCGTCTTGAGAGCTTCCCAAACTTCACGTGCCCAAAGCTAGCCCCATGATCTTTCCACTCCCACCTACTTCTTCTCCAGTATTTTCTTAGGAAAGGGTGGAAATCTGGACAAATCCTCATCACTTCCTCCAGAGCTGCCACCCTACAGCAGCCACCTCCTAAAGGGTTTCCTGAGGTCCTTCCTCAAAACTACTCGATGCCGCCAGAGCAATGTTTTGTACGTTTAATGCAGATATAACCATGTCTCCACTTGGCTGGAAAGCCCTCAACAGGATCCCATAGCTTAGGAAAACATCCAAAATGTGTCCACCCAGAACCTTACTGACCTGCCCCTCGCCTCCACCCTCTCTGTGTCTGCCATACTGACTCTATTTTTGCTTTATTTTATTTTATTTTTTTTTTTTGAGACAAAATTTCACCTGTTGCCCAGGCTGGAGTACAATGGCACGGTCTCAGCTCACTGCAACCTCCGCCTCCTGGGTTCAAGTGATTATTCTGCTTCAGCCTCCCAAGTAGCTGGGATTACAGGCGCCCACCACCACGCTCAGCTAATTATTTTGTATTTTAGTAGAGACGAGGTTTCACCATGTTGGCCAGGTGGGTCTCAAACTCCTGACCTTAGGTGATCCTCCTGCCTCAGCCTCCCAAAGTGCTGGGATTACAGGCGTGAGCCACCGCGTCTGGCCCATTTTTATTTTATTTTTTTTAAGTGACACCACTCTTCCTCCTGCCTCAAACCCTTTGTCTATGTTATTCCCTCTGCCTGGCATGAAGATCTTTCTTCCTCTTCAATTTGCATAATTCCTACTTATTCTTTATGATTCCACTTAAGTGGAAGTTACTCAGGGAAATGCTCTCTTATCCGGATTATAGCAGATTCCATGCTGTAAGCTCTTAAAGCTTCTCCTTAATAAAATTAATTATTAATGAGAACCCTTCTAGCATGTTGTCTGTTGTTTTCAACACCAGAATAAACAATTCATGAGAAGTCACTCCTGTTTTACTTGCCTCTCTATTTCTAAGAGTATTCCAAAGTGCCTGGTAATATATGCTCCTAGTATACACTTGTTGTATAAGAAAGTGAATGAATGTATCTAACACATATTATAGGTAGTGCCAATTCCTTTAATAACAGATATGAAATTTGGCAGCTTTTGTACTTGTTTAAAATCCTTCCAAGCTAAATATTTTCTAAAGGGCTCCAGAATTAGGAGTATTAAAATTTCAGTGCCTTGGAAAATTCTGCTCACAGCTATTGTTTTTGGAGGACATTTTTTGGAGCCTCAGAGCAATCCTGTATAATGTCCTAGCCTCAAATCTATTGAGGTGATCTAGTAATTTTATAGAGGTACAAACTGAATCAATTAAAAGGCAATAAATCCTTTGCAGTGCATGTTTAATTCCTTCCTCCCTCCCTCCCTCCCTCCCTCCCTTCCCTCCATGTTTATTCCCTTCCCTTCCCTTTCCATCTTTCCTCCCTTCTTTCTTTCCTTGCTTTCTTTCTTTTTCTTTCTTTTTCTTTCTTTCTCTCTTTCTTTCTTTCTTTTCTTTCTTTCTTTCTTTCTTTCTCGTTCTCGTTCTCTTTCTCTCTCTCTCTCTCTTTCTACCTGGCAGAGTTGCACGCTTATCTCCCAGATTGGAGTGCAATGGCACAATCTCTGCCTCCCAGGTTCAAGTGATTCACCTACTTCATTCTCCCCAGTAGCTAGGATTACAGATGCGCATCACCATGCCCGCCTAATTTTTGTATTTTTAGTAGAGATGGGGTTTCACCATGTTGGCGGCTGGTCTTGAACTCCTGACCTCAGGTGATCTACCCACCTCAGCCTCCCAAAGTGCTGGGATTACAGGTGTGAGCCACCACGCCTGGCCGAGTGTTTAATTTCTTAGCCACTGAGCTCTGTTACTACATTGTGACTATTAATTTGAAAAAAAATTAAGAAAAAAATGTGTTGGGGTTTGGTCTTCATTCATTTTTACATGCTGTTGATAAGAGCATAAATTAGGACAATCTTTATGAGAGAGAAATCAGCTCTAAGATCCAAAGGCCCTTTGAACTAGCAGCTAAGAATGGAAGAAAGTCTTACTCCCGAGATATCAGAATGCTAATGCACTTAGTCACCATGGGAAGGTAGGCAGGTTCATTTACTGCTCAAGCTTCAGTTTGCTTCTCTGTAAAAGAGAGTTTATTCCAATGCCTTGCTCATTACATGAGACAGTAGGTAAAAGTCACAGTGCCAGTGCCAGACATATTCCATAATTCAATATATTTTAGCAATTATTTGTATCCATTCTATATCTAGAAATCTATCCTAAATAGATCCTAAAGGAAAAATCAGAGATAGACAAATGTTGACGTACACCACTGTGTTACTGACATATTATTAACAATAAACACTAGAAGCAAAGTCATTTTCGTAAACCATGAAACCATAGGTTTTCCAGAGCAATGGGAGAATACAAGATAAGCCATGAAAATCAGATTCTCAAGACATTTAAATATGTGGTGGTGCTGTGGGCCATGGATGCCTCTTTATTTGCCTTTTTTTTTTTTTTTTTTTGAGACAAGGTCTTGCTTTGTTGCCCAGACTGGAGTACAGTGGTGCAATCATAGCTCACTGCAGCCTCTAATTCCTGGGTTCAAGCGATCCTCTGCCTCAGCCTCCTGAGTAGTTGGGACGACAGGTGTGTGCCATCATACCTGGCTAATTTTTTTATTTTATTGTAGAGATGGAGTCTCACTATGCTTTCCAGGCTGGCCTCGAACTCTTGGGCTCAAGCAGTCCTTCTGCCTTGGCCTCCCAAAGTGCTGAGATTACAGGCATGAGCCACCGTACCCAGCCCATGTCCTCTTTTTGAACACACAGGAAGTCTACCTTTCCCAGGTTCCCCTGAAAACTGAATGATGCCATGTGACTTAAGTCTCAGGGCAAGAGACAGAAATGATGTAAGCCACTTTCAAACCTGGCCCTTACCACCCTCCCCTTCCACATTTCCCACTCTTCCCTTTTCACTTTACTCCTGGAAGCCACATGTCTCAGATGAATAACTTTGAACACGAGCAGCCCAGATATTGAGGTCAGGGCTTGGAGGAGTTCTTCTCAAGACGGCCTTCAACCAGAAACTTCACATGCAGAAGATACTGCATAATTAAGAAGTAAATATTTGTCATATGAAATGACTAATCTTAGGGTTTTGTTACCACAACACAGTCTATCCTATCTTCATTACTAGTTATGTCAAAATTACAAACAACAAAATAGCAAGCAAATAAGTATTTATGATCCCAGATTGATAAAAAGTCATAAATAGGCATAGAAAAAGGATGTTCAGCAAAACGTTAACAGTAAGTATTTCTGAGTGTTAAACTAAGTGAATTTTTCTTGTTCGTTTTTTTTTTCTGTATCATAACCGTTGTCTATTATGCTGCATACAGCCTGCATAAACAAGTCATATTTAATTTCAAAATAAATCAGACCAATAATAAACACTCATAAAATCAAACCCAGCCAAATCCACTGTGGGGGGTAAACTTTTGGCATTAAATTCATCGCGGTCATTACGGTGCTAGGAGACAGAGAGAGAAATCATGCATGTGGCTGTGATGATGTGATGAGGAAGAGTATCTGGGCTCGAAGTACAGGAATCTGAGTAACGAAACAAACCCCCGCCCCGGCAGGGGCCCACTTATCTAAGTGTATTGAACAGCATCTGGTACAGCGCACGGCACAGGGAAGGCATTTAAGAAACACTCATTACTGCACAGTTCACACATCTACTTTCTTCAGTCCATCAGGAGATAAACGCCTGACACGCAGTAAGTGAATAACCCATTCCACATGGGGTTGCAGGATCCAATCATAAGTTCCAACTCCTTTTTTTTCTTTTTTTTGAGGCGGAGTCTCTCTCAGTCGCCCAGGCTGGAGTGCAGTGGCCGGATCTCGGCTCACTGCAAGCTCCGCCTCCCGGTTCTCACCATTCTCCTGCCTCAGCCTCCCGAGTAGCTGGGACTACAGGTGCCCACCACCATGCCCAGCTAATTTTGTGTATTGTAAATAGAGATGGGGTTTCACCGTGTTAGCCAGGATGGTCTTGACCTGCTGACCTCATGATCCACCTACCTAGGCCTCCCAAAGTGTTGGGACTACAGGCCTGAGTCACCGCGCCCAGTCATTTTTTTTTTTTTTTTAAGTTCTGGGATACATGTGCTGAACATGCAGGTTTGTTACATAGGTATACATGTGCCATGGTGGTTTGCTGCATCTATCAACCCCTCATCTAGGTTTTAAGCCCTGGATGCATTAGGAATTTGACCTAATGCTCTCTATCCCCTTTCCCTGCAATCCCCAACAGGCCCCGATGTGTGATGTTCCCCTCCCTGGGTCCATGTGTTCTCATTGTTCAACTCCCACTTATGGGTGAGAACATGCGATATTTGGTTTTCTGTTCCTGTGTTAGTTTGCTGAGAATGATGGTTTCCAGCTTCATCCATGTCCCTGCCAAGGCCATAACTGTTTCTTTATAAGTTCTACACGTACTGATTTAATGTTAGGAAAAAAAAAAAAAAACAGGCGGGGTTTTCATTCAGGAGCAGACACTGGATGCGGGAGGAACTGGAGAGGCTGGAAACGTGGTGAACGCCGGTTTAGTTGCCTCCCATAAAGGACCTCATTCCCATGTTATCTTCCTCATCCCTAGAGTCACTTGGATCCGTAAGCCTTGACTGTTTGTTCATTGCCTCAGTCACCATCACCAGCCCCCATCTTAGACCCCAGGATGGACGCTAGGGCTGGGCCACCATGATGAATGAGGGCGGGCATGGTTCCTGCACCACTTCAGGAGGCAGGTGCAGCACCACGATGGATCTGACCTCCCACCTGGCTGCCCCAAAGGGCCACTAACTGCCTGGAACTATAGAGAAGTCACTGCCTACAGAGCTTTCAACTAGCGATACTCGGGAGTCAGGAAGGAGTTGGCACAATGAGCCATTCCCATCCTCCCCAGCCTCTGAGGGCCTCTCTGGACACAAGTACGTGAACAAGCCCCTGCTGTGTTTTCTGGCCAAGGTCTGGCAGCTTCCCGGACAACGCTTCCCACTCACTTCCCTGTTCCCTGTCACTCTTCTGCCCTTGGGGTTCTCCAGGGTTGGCCACAGCTCCCCTCCCTTCTACAATAAAGTATAACATGTAGGCCGGGTGCGGTGGCTCAAGCCTGTAATCCCAGCACTTTGGGAGGCCCAGGCAGGCGGATCACGAGGTCAGGAGATCAAGACCATCCTGGCTAACACGGTGAAACCCCGTCTCTACTAAAAAATACAAAAAACTAGCTGGGCGAGGTGGCGGGCACCTGTAGTCCCAGCTACTCGGGAGGCTGAGGCAGGAGAATGGTGTGAATCCAGGAGGCGCAGCTTGCAGTGAGCTGAGATCCGGCCACTGCACTCCAGCCTGGACCACAGAGCAAGACTCCGTCTCAAAAAAAAAAAAAAAAAAAAGGTATAACACGTAAGTATTCCCATACGGTCTGCTTTTTTAGGGAACTGGGGCTAAGATAATTCCCAATAAGCCCTCCAATAAGCCTCTATCCCCTTTTAACTTCCAACTTCTGTTCGAAGCTACAACAGGTTCCTAGGAAGCTGCTTCAACATTCCTACCCCAGAAATGAATCTGCAAGATCTCAGCCAAGTTACCAGACTGTTTAATTCTCCTGACCCGCAGCAACTGGCACACAAGTAAGCACATGGCAAAAATGGGTCCTAGGAGAGCGAACGTCAGGATGTTATATTCAAATACTGGATTAAAGTGCTTACGACACCTCAGGCCTGGAATCAGCACTGCAATTTTTCTGTCCTGAGAAACTCCAGCCTGCAGATAAAGATGAGACACGAAGAAGAGGACCAAGACAATTAGTGAAGGGAACCCGGGGCTCCGATTGCACACTGAAGCCCCTGGATCAATCTGTCCCTGATGCCAAAAGAGCTCTAAATGTTTCAATTATGTGTGTCCATTTTTTTCTACTGTCTAAACCGATTTGAGCTGCCTATTCTGTTATTTGCAAACACAACATCCTAGCTGAGGGCAGGGACAGATAGGTGATTGACTCAAGTACTTCAAAACTAATTTCCTAGTCCCATTGGGAACATGAACTGCCAATCCCTGCTTGGTTAAGATGGACAGATGGAATTAAAAAAAATCAGCTGATACTTCTCCAAAAAGATTTGTTTCTTTAAATCCCAGAACGAGACACTATTACAGCGGCTAGCCCATCCGTGTGCAGACCATCATTCCCAGGATGTTTCAAGTCCCTGTTCTGTGTAGGTGTTTTGCTCTGTCTTCTTTTCACGCTTCTGAAGTCTCAGGCAGGTAGACTCATTTTAAGCGCGGCATTACCATTCTGCCTTCATAAGCACAGAGGGGAAACAGACAGTACTAATGGCTGAAGATGCATCATCAAAGCTGCAAACCCTGGGGCTTTCTGTCACGCATAACTTCTCCTGACATGGAACCTGGCCCAATTCACTGGAGCCAGGCAGTCTGTTTCTGGAGCCTTTAAACATATATTGTACAAATCAATGGGTTTATCCTTGTTTGGGGAGATGAATTGAAAGCAACTGTTATCACCATAACAGTTCTGTGCATGGAGGAGCTGAAAAAGCTGTCTAATATGTTTTGTACCACCCGTGCAAACTCGCTAGGGTGGGTGGAAAGCAGCTATTGAACTCTGCAGTTGTTGTTCTTCCTACACCTTGCTTGAAATGTACAAAAAGAAACATTCTATGCAGATGGAATCAACAGCCCACTGACTCAGAGCCCCCAAGGCACCTTTTCTAATATTTGCATGTAAAAGGAGAAATATGCCTCCTAGTTCTTAAATCATAGGCTGTAAACTGGCCATCTTTAGTTTTTTGTTGTCGTTGCTTTTCCCTGAGACAGGGTCTCACTCTGTGGTCCAGGCTGGAGTGCAGGGAGGCAATCTCAGCTCATTGCAGACTAGACCTCCTGGGTTCAGCTGATCCTCTCACCTCGGTCTCCTGAATAGCTGGGACTACAGATGCATGCCATTATACCTGGCTAATCTTTGTATTTCTTGTAGAGATGGGGTTTCCTCATGTTTCCCAGGCTGGTCTCAATCTCCTGGGCTCAAGCTATCCTCCTGTCTCGGCCTTCCAAAGTGCTGGGGTTACAGGCATGTTCCACCATGCCCGACCAAGAACTCAATTTTTAAAACTTGAGGAATTTCCAATGAGGATCTCGATTTCTGGCTTTTTTTTCTGAAATAGTAAAATATCAGCAGATTTAGGTTTGGCACTTGGAACGCCAATAATTGACTAACATTGAGCTCTAAGCCCTACCTGACACTCCACAGGTAACTGGCCCCAGAGGTTATGTGAGTTGATAGCAACTTCTTTTAAAGCATGTTCTGTTGGTACTTTTGCTACTGTTTCTGGGTTTTAGAGATTTGACTTCCCAGAAAAGTTTTCCCAATGACATTGTAACTACAGTCTCAGTCCAGTGGGATTCAATGATGAGTTGCTTTTCAGTCACCATGGACTCCAGGCTGCAGGTCCTGTCACTTGAGCATGTCCAGATGAACCAAGTGTGCCCAATTCATGACCTCAGAGCTGGCATGAATGAAAAAGTCAACCACAGGTGGAACGTAAGTGCTCAGATAAAGGAACAGGAACCAAATTAACAATCGAAGGGTGCCCTGTTTTCTGCAGTAGGAACTTTAGAACCAAGGACTTGCACAGCCTCCTGGTATGATTTAATCAGATCACGCCTCATTGCATTTTCTTACCTTCCTCATGGTTACCCTCTGCCTAGAAAACCTGCCCCCCTGCCCCAGCTTTGAGTATTGCCTCATATCTCCTTGCCAGTTAACCTTTCAATAAAGCCTTTTCTTTTCTCAAAAGCATGCGCCATACTAATGACACCATCAGGTAGCCCATCACTTGGTAACAATATTCCTGCTTTTAGAAACACAAAGCTGTGATAATGTCATCATATTAATTTTTCTTTCTCTTGCCTCATAAGAAGTGTGTGACATATATAATTCCGTTGATACCCCTTCAGCATAGGAAAGGAAGAAGGAAAAAGTGAAACTATAGGACGTCTTCCTGGACTTCCACCCAAAACTCAAACGACGATATTATAGTAGGATTAAGAAAGGTTGAAAGCAAAATGACTTCAGCACAACAGGAAAATAATTTTAAAAGAGCTTCAAAAATTACAGGCTTTTCTTTGTGGTAATCTTTTCGTTGGACACAAAAAGGTTATAAAGATTTTAGGAACAACCAGTTTCTGAGAAATCAATATCACGTTCCTTGTGAAAAAAATGCTATTACGTGTGTGTGTGCATGTGCGTATGTGTATTTGTATGTGTGTTTCTGTGTGTGTGTTTATGTGATAATATAGAAAACTCTATTCATTGCCTCCTAATAACCAACCCTGCCTAGGCACAGTGGCTTATACCTGTATTCCCAGCACTTTAGGAGGTCAAGGTAGGAGGATTTCTTCAGCCCAGGAGTTCAAGACCAGCCTGGGAAACAAAGTGAGTTCCTATCTCTACAAAAAAATTTTAAAATTAGCTGGTGTGGTGATACACGCCTATAGTTCCAGCTACTCAGGAGGTTGAGGTAGGAGGATCGCTTGAGCCTGGGAGGTTGAGGCTGCAGTGAGCTGTGGTCACACCATCACACTCCAGCCTGGGGGCCAGAGTGAGATCCTGTCTCAAAAAGAAAAAGAAAATACCCCATTTATGTCCTGAAGAAAAACACCCTATTTGTTCAACCAGTGAGGAAATACAGTCTTTGTCAGGCACCAGCTAGCCCTCCAGGAGCCCTAGAGTCAAATCATTGCTCTAATTCAATCATGAGGATTGCATCCCTCTTGGTCTGTGATTATCTAAAGGTGGGCACTTGACCTGGTTCTGGCTGTAGGAAAATATTTGTGCTTCAGTGGAAAAGTGTGGATTGTCTAGACTCTAGAGGGCATCCTTCAGTTATCTGATTCTGTGGAGGTGATTCTACAACTCTGAAAGTTGTAAGTAATTTACAGCAATGCAAATAATTTGTCTACGGAAATTCAAATTCTGGGCCAGGTGCGGTGGCTCACACCTGTAATCCCAGTACCTTGAGAGGCCAAGGGAGGTGGATCACCTGAGGTCGAGAGTTCAAGACCAGCCTGACCAATATGGGGAAACCCCATCTCTACCAAAATCACAAAGTTAGCCAGGCATGGTGACACATGCCTGTAATCCTAGCTACTCAGGAGGCTGAGGCAGGAGAATCACTAGAACCTGGAAGGCGGAGGTTGCGGTGAACCGAGATTGCACCATTGCACTCCGGCCTGGGCAACAAGAGCAAAACTCCATCTCAAAAAAAAAAAAAAAAAAAAAAAACAGAAAAGAAATTCAAATTCTGTTCTGCCCACAAGAGGTTAAACCAAATTCCCTCTTCCCATCTCCTTTTGTGGATATCCTTGTGTACTTCCTTTTTACATGTGTTTCAATATCACTCATCTACACTTGTACCTGTTCTTTGGATTCTCTTTTGTCCTGGTTATAACATCTTCTTGGTGTCCTTATGAGTTAAATAAATTTTACACCATGTTCATTTTGATATCCACAGGAGAATCATGATTTTGCCCTTCTTTGAAGATCATCTTTTATGATCTTCAATGAGCTGTGCAGCAGCATGTGCTGGGAAGGGCTCTGCAGTAGGCTGTTCTGCTCACCAGTGTCTGCTTTCTGTTCCTTCTGGGAACATGGTAGAATTGCACTTCCTGATTTCCTTGTGGATGGGTGGAGCCCTTGGACTTGTTCTGGCCAGTGAGGAGGACAAGAAGTACCCTGTCCTCTGGTCAGGGTATGATTCTGGGTGGAAGGTTAAACATTCCTGCACAATGCTGATTTCTTCTATTCCTTCCTACACATTGTCCAGGAAGGTTGAAATGGGGGCGCTGCTTCCTGGACCCCTACTGACTGCCAGGAACAGAAGTTCCCTGCTGACCCATGATGGACATGAAGCATGAGACAAAATTAAGCCTTACTTGTTTTTAGCTACTGCTACTTAGAGGTTATTAGCCCTGACTTATACTGACTAGAATCCATTCCCTCCCCACAATAAAATGGTAAAGATTTTTCAGGAGAATTCTGTGTGCCTGTAACTTTTCATTTCTGTGTTCTTTGAAATTTTGAACTGTTAAAATACACATATTATAAAATTTACTTTCTTCCTCATTTCTTGGTGTATAGTCTAACGGTGTTAAATACTGAAGGAAATCAGAATCTATCACCCCAAAATATGCCTCTTTGACACAAATATTTTTGAGCTGAAAGCACTTAAGAAGCAGAAGTTACAAAAAGGTCTATCTGAGCTGCCCTTTCTTACCTATAGCAAGCCACAAAAATTCCTGAGAGAAAGCAATCTTCCCTGTATCAACACAGGGAGATAACCCTTGTCTCCAGTGGCTGGGAATTGGGGCTGCAAGGGTCTGTAAAAATAAACTTACTGAATAACCCTTATCTTTTATGAGGTCTTATACCCCCTCTATGCACCTCCTAGTGACTCTCCTGAAAAGTCAACATCCCTAGCCCAGACCCCTCTGTGTTGCCGTTGTGAGGTAGGAGGCAGGCAGGACTCCAGACTAAAGACTGGATAAACCTGAAAGAGGTGCAGGAAGCCCCGCTCCATAAGAGACACCCACCAGTGCCATGACAGTTTACTATTGCCATGGCAACACCCGGAAGTTACCACCCATTTTCCAGCTAATACCAAATAGCTCACCCCCTAATTAGTATATCATTCAAAGTGAGTATAAATATGACTGCGGAGGCGCCCCTGGGCTGCTGCTCTCCGTACACTGCCCATGGGGTAGCCCTGCTCTGCAGAAGCAGTCACAGAGCTGTTACCCTGCTGCCACCTCAATGAGGCTGTTTAATTCTACCACCATGAATTCCTTTCCAGGAGAAGCCAAGAACCTGCCCTGTATCAATTGCTCCACAAAATGTATTGTTCTTTTTCTGAAAAGTATAAAAGCTTTCTGCTTTGGCTATTTCTTTGGGCCTTCACTCTCTTGTGAGGGTCCCCATGTACTTGCACATGTATAATTAATAAAACATGTATGCTTTTCTCCAGTTAATCTGTCTTGTGTCAATTTGGTTCCTAGACCCAGCGGAAGATCCCAGTTAAGAAGTAAGATGGGTAGAGGTGATCCACAGCTTTCCCTACAGTATATTCATATTGCTTTGCAACCATCACCACCACCCACCCCCTAGAACTCTTTTCATCTTCAGAAACTGAAACTCTGTCCTCAGTAAACAACAAATCCTATTCCCCATGTCCCCCTAGTCCCTAGCAACCATCACTCTACTTCTAATCTCCATGTATTTGATCTCTCCAGGAGCCTCAAATGGCTGAGATCATACAGCATTTGTCTTGTTATGAACAGCTTTTTCTCACTTAGCATAATGCCCTCCATGATCATCCACACTGTAGCATGTGTCAGAGTTTTTAAGGCTGAATAATATTCCACTATGTGGATATGCTACACTTTATCCATTCATCCATCAATGGATACTTGAGTTGCTCCCAACTCTTGGCTATTGTGAGCATATTAGTCTGTTTTCACACTGCTGATAAAGACATAAAGGATTACCAAGGCTGGGTAATTCACAAGGAAAAAGAGGTTTAATGGACTCACAGTTCCAGGTGGCTGGGGAGGTCTCACGGTCATGGCGGAAGGCAAGGAGGAGCAAAGGCACGTCTCACATGGCAGCAGACTGCCAGGAAGAGAAGCTTGTGCAGGAAAACTTCCCTTTATAAAACCATCAGATCTTGTGAGACTTATTCACTATCATGAGAACAGCATGGGAAAGACCTGCTCCCATGATTCAGTTACCTCCTACCAGGTCCCTCCCCTGACACATCAGAACTGTGGGAGCTATAGTTCAGGAAGAGATTTGGGCGGGAACACAGCCAAACCATATCAGTGAGGAATACTGCTACAAAATAAAGGTGCACAAATTTCTCTTTGAGATTCTGTTTTCAATTCTTTTGTATATATAGCTAGACATAGAATTGCTAGATCATATATTGATTCTACTTTTAATTTTTTAAGGTAATGCCATACTGTTTCCATAGCAGCTTTACCAATTATGCAAGGTTTCTGCTGTCATCACATCCTCTCTTTTCTTGACAGTGGCCATCGTAATGGGTGTAAGGTGGCAGTTATCTCATTGTGGTGAGGATAAGGTGGTTTTTAATTTTTTAAGGACAGTTTCTTAAAAAATTTAAGGAACCGTCCTTAAAAAATTAAAAGTAGAATTAATACATGATTTAGGAATTCTACTTCTAGGTATATGTACAAAAGAATTGAAAACAGAATCACCTCTTCCTCTTTCTTCTGCCTGGAATGAGGCTTAGTTATACATCATTACTTCAAGACCTCACAATGACAGGAGAAGGAAATCAACATGAAAGATGGTGGAGCCAAAACAGGGACAGCGCTGGGGAGCCCGATGGCCCTGTCAGCAGTTCCGCCGACGCTGGCGACAGCCTCCCTCCAGACTTCTTGTTAAGTTATAAAAATCCACTGTTGTTTACTCAAGCCACATATAAATTGGGCTTTCTGCTATTTTTAGCCAAAAGCATTCTTACATACATCAGGTGATATAGATTTATCGTGGGTTTTCAACAAACTTTCAGGATACAGTGAGATTGCACCTGATGTTGGCAGTTCAGTTCTAAAGGTACCAGCTAAGGAAAAAAATCACATTTGTTTCCAATTATCCTTGAAAAGCTCCTTGAGCCT
Source organism: Mandrillus leucophaeus (assembly GCF_000951045.1). Lineage (NCBI taxonomy): Eukaryota > Metazoa > Chordata > Mammalia > Primates > Cercopithecidae > Mandrillus > Mandrillus leucophaeus. The sequence continues at coordinate 802,467 of NW_012102388.1, forward strand.
ACATCAAGTACAGTAGGACTGGTGCGTGTAAGCCAGCCTGTTCAGCTGTGGCCATGGTGGAGAAAATGCTTACAGACTCAGAGTTTGAAGAGAAGATTTCAGCATTTCATAAGAGCTTCACTGTAAGGAGGGAAGGGATGTACTCATTAGCCTGAAGTTGGTGCCCCCTCCCCTAGGTTCCTGTATTAGTCTGTTCTCAAACTGCTAAAGACACATACCTGAGACTGGGTAATTTATAAAGAAAAAGAGGTTTAATGGACTCACAGTTCCACATGGCTGGGGAGGCCTCACGATCATGGCAGAAGGCAAAAGTCATGTCTTACATGGCAGCAGGCAAGCGAGAATGATAGCGAAGCAAAAGGTGAAACCCCTTGTAAAACCATTAGATCTTCTGAGACTTATTCACTACCATGAGAACAGTATGGGAAAAACCGCCCCCGTGACTCTATTATTTCCACCTGGTCCCTCCCATGACACAGAGGAATCATGGGAGCTACAAGATAAGACTTGGGTGGGGACACAGCCAAACCGCGTCAGTCCCTAACATATCAGAAGGTCAGGTTTTCTTCCATACCTGTGTGCATAATACTGCCCTCCAAAGCAGCCTTGTTGAAGGGAGGGATAAGAGCTCCCTGACTCTCAGGAAAAGAGAGACTTGGGGAAGAATTATCTTGTAAGTTAACCAATCCTGCGAAGGCTATTAAAAACAAGTGCTGGCCACAAGCATTTGAAAGAGGTCTTAACCGGTAAGGATTTTTGAATCTATTAAGGGGTGTTTATCCAGGAGGTAAAATATTCAAAGTTGTGAAGGACTCACGTAGTTGTCCAGAGAAGCAGAAAACTAAGGATCTGCTTATGAGTTAGGATTGTACATACTTAGACTGGGACTTTTTTCCCCTGGGACAAAGTCTTGCTGTGTTGCTGAGGCTAGGATGCAGTGGTGTGATCAAAGCTGGGACTACAAGCTTGTGCCACCGCACCCAACGAATGTTCTTTTTTAAAAAATGTTTGCGGAGATGGGGTCTTGATTTGTCGCTGAAGCTGGTCTCGAACTCCTGGGCTCAAGCAATCCTCCTCCCAAAATGCTAGAATTACAGGCGTGAGCCACTGCACAGGGTCCATGGGATTCTTTTTTTTTTTCGAGATCGAGTCTCACTCTGTCACCCAGGCTGGAGTGCAGTGGTGCAATCTCAGCTCTCTGCAACCTCTGACTCCTGGGTTCAAGCAATTCACCTGCCTCAGCCTCCTGAGTAGCTGAGATTACAGGCACATGCCACCACACCTGGCTAATTTTTGTATTTTTAGTCGAGACAGGGTTTCACCATGTTGGCCAGGCTGGTTGGTCTCAAACTCCTGACCTCATGATCTGCCTGCCTCAGCCTCCCAAAATGCTAGGACTACAGACTTGAGCCACCGTGTCCCCCCCAGGATTCCTTTGAGACAGTGGAGAAGGTGCTTTTTTTTTCAGCCATATTTATGCACCACAATGGAGATAGAAATTCTCTCAGTTCATCTAATACTGGAACATATCACTGAGAATCAGGGAAATATAGATGCCACTTGACTTACAATAAGGCTACCTTCTGTTAAACCCATGAGACAGGAAAATATCAGAAGTCAGAAATGCACTTGATACACCTAACCTACAGAACATCACAGCTCAGCCTAGCTTGCCTTACGCATGCTCAGAACACTTACATTTTCCTACAGGTGGGCAAATCATCCACCATAAAGCCTATTTTATAATAAAGTCTTGAATATCTCATGAAATGTATTGGATACTGTACTGAAAGTGAAAAACAGAATGGTTGTATGGCTGCTCGAAGTATGGATTCTACTAAATATGTACCGCTTTTGCACCATGGTGCAGTAGAAAAACTGTAAGTCAAACCATCACAAGCCAAGGGCTGTCTGTAGTTGTCCTGTGTTTAGTTGAATACTGGCATCTCACTGAGATGGGAGAGGCACAGGTGACGGGAGGCCCCTGAGGACATGACCCCTTCTTGCCTTCCATCTTGCGCTCCTTCCAGGGTTTCATGAGCAGAACAGAGGGTGCGACCCACATTCGGGCTCTGGCTGTGTTCCTCTCTCCCCAAAGAGCTCAGGTCTAAAGAACGTGCGTACATGAAGCATGCTCACCATACTAATGACAACAGCACCCCCCGGGCGGATGACGTACTTCTTGCCTTTGCACGTGTCCTTCCTGAGAAGCAGCACAGGACAGTGGTTCCATTCCTGGCTCTACCGCATACCAACTGTGCAGTTTTGAGGGGGTTAACCACTCTGTGCCTCAGTTTCCTCATCTGTAAAATGTGGATAATAACGGTCCCTGCCTCAGTGGGCTTCTGTGATGATTCCAGGAGATCCCATACAGAAGCTGCTTAACCTGCGCTGGGTGCTTAGTAATTGCCAGGTAAGCATCTGCTACCATCATTAGCATGACAAAACACAGCAATGGGCCTTAATTGCTACTTAAATGGATGTAGCTATTCATCTTGCCACTGCTGATTGCCTATTTGCAAACTGGGGCCATGTGAGTGCTTTGGAGTAATTTTGAGAGTTCGTGTTTGCTAACGGCACCTTGTTCCTTAACACCAAGAATCTAGACTCTCAAGAGCAAGAATAGTGTCAAAATGGTCCTGCAATCCCAGGTATCCAATGCACTGGGCACCCGACAGCCATTTGTATTGGGTAATCCCAGTTAGCAACGGGACGTTTACTACGTCTGCCTTGAATACAGTGTGTGGTTCTCTGATGATGAGAATTCAGGTAAAGCTGTCAATCATATTCACACACATATACATGCATGAAAGTTTAACAGAACCTCTAGGACTTTACAAATATTAGCTCATCCATTTGCACAAGAACTCTATGAAGTCAGTACTATTATGCTTATTACACAAAGAAACTGAGTCACATAAAGCTTAAGTAACCTAACTTATATAAACAAAGGACAGCAGTGATATCTCCCCCAAGAAAGCAGAGTGCTGCGTTTCCACCAGTGGCAACCCTAGGGGAGAACTTGCCCGGAGGTATGCCTTTCATCATTCACAAGTGGGAACACACAGCGGCAGAAGCCTTTTTTAAAATTTAATGTATTGTAAAACTACCTCTGTGTGATACACTATTGACCTGTCTCATTTTTTAACAGGTACACACCACTCCAAAGCATAGCTGCAACAGAATTTTTTGAATACTTTCACACACTTATAACGTAAATTTATTAAGATATGCATCAAAAATTCAATAGGTATCATTTGAGGGCTTTACGGTAAGAAAGTACAACTTCTGTAAGAAGACAAACTGTAACTTTTTAATTTAATGATGTGGACTTCCTATATAGTAAGAAATTTAAGTCATTTAAACTGGAAAAAGAGTCCAGTATCATATAGGGGGGACAAGTTGCGTATTTTAAAGAAAGTAAACGTGTATTTCCATTTTAACTATGGAAGTCCAGTCCACGACTCCTGGAAAGGGCTTCCTATCAACATGACATTTGCATTCCATTTCCCATGAGTCATAAATCCAGCGGCATGGTCTGCAAAGGTCCTCTGAAAACACGTCTCTCTCGCAGCATACATGTCAGCAAACCCATGAGTTATTGTCTGTTCCTACTCCTTCATTTCCCCTGATAACAGCATCTAGATGTTTCTAAAAGCAGAAGAGAAAGTCAAAGGACATATCAGAGCCTCAAAAGAGAGCATCTAAGCCAGAGGAGGCCCCAGACTGTGTAACTGCTTTGCTTCCATTTTCAAAGTTCATTGAGCCCAGGTCCTGGGGACCCGTGAGGGCGGAAGCTGCTGTGCATTTAGGCAACTCCTGGCTCGGACTTCCTCCTGTATCATTTATCTTTTTTAGCATCTTTGAGGAATGGAGAAGACACAGATGCTGACAGAGTGTGCAAGATTCATTGCTGTACCACTGAGAAAAGGAAGCAAGAGCAAACAGGACTCTTTTCATCCCTGCGGAGCAGAAAATCGTGAGGGGAAGAGTTAGGGGTTTGTTAGAACAAACAAGGGGGAAACACAGGCTGCTTTTCTGGGCAGCAGCCACTCCTGGGTACCCAAGGATCTAGGATACAAATGCCCTTTAGGCATTCCATTCCTAGGGGATTCATTCTGATGAAATAATTGGCTAAATTAAAAAAGACATAGTCATTCACTTAATTAATGCATTCGACATCATGAGCCTCCTGTATGCTATGCAAACTTCAGGTGCGAGGGCGGCGGCAGTGAGCAAGGCAGACGCGTTGCAATGGAGTGAGGTAGACCACAAACGGGTAGACAGCCAACAACTTAACTGTGGAGGCTGCCACGTGTTATGAAGACAATAGCATGAGATGGCGGATGAGCGACACGTAAGGGTGGTGGTGGTGATTTCAGTGGAATCAGCAGAGTCTTCACTCACTGCAGACACTGGAGGTGAGGGCTGGTACTGAGAAAGGGTGGTCACTCACTGGAGACACTGGAGGTGAGGGCTGGTACTGAGAAAGGGCGGTCACTCACTGGAGACACTGGAGGTGAGGGCTGGTACTGAGAAAGGGTGTTTGGTTGAGTGAGGATATGGAAGCAGCAGGATGTTCCAGGCAAAGGAACGATTAGTGCAAAAGCCCAGAGGGAGAGACAAGCTTGACTTCTCCCTAGAACAGAGAGAGGCTTGCATGTCTGGAGGGTATGGACTGAGGGTATCTTTTTCCACCGCTAAAGATGCTCAGAGCAGGATTAACTAGACCAAGTCAGCATAGGAGCACCCTAAATGTCTGTGAATGGTTAAACAATCAGAGCACATCACTGGATAGAATACTTCATATTCACCAGGACATTCTTGGTCGGAAGTAACACAAATCAACTTGGGCTGGTATACAGAACATGGTGCCTCACTGAGAGGTATTTATTTGAATCCCAGCTCTGCCACTTACTTGCCATGAAGACTTGGGCAAATTTCTTAACGCCTCCATTTTCTCATCCATTAAATGGGAATGCTAAGACATACACCTCTGGTTATTAAATGAGACAATGCATATAAACCTGGAGCGTGGTGCCCGGAACACAGGACACGCTGAATACATGACTGCTACTATATCCTAAGATGAGGTTGGGGAAACCATGGTGAACCAAAAAGCAGGAGACTATTAAAACAGTCACACACAGAAATGTACAATTCTGTCTGTTTTCAGTTCTGTGGATGAGAATTGCAGGACATGGGGAGTGTTGCCTGATCAGGGGTGTGTCCCAGGCCCCCCGAAAGAAGGGGCAGTTTATTCATGGCCACATGGGAACACATTGTACACGGCCATTGGGATACATTTTCTGTCTTTCACCTCTGCCTCTCTGAGGACTTGGATTCATTCCTCTTTCTCTTTATGTCCTCATCTCCCTCTACTTCCTGGGCCCACCCTTCAGACCTCAAGGTGACCTGCCTGGGTCCGACCTCATGAACAGTGACCGAACCTGTCTTGGTTTCAACTCTGGGTTTGCCAGGAAGGGATTTTCATGGCTGCTGCCTAGATCGGGTGTAACCCAAAGGTAAGGCCCATCTTCACCAAGCAGGTGGGGGGCCCACTGCATCACGTCGATGGTGGGATGGGGCAGTAAATACCGGAGATCAGCAGTAACAGTGAGGGAGCAAACTTTAACCTGGGCAGATACTCCCAATAGATGACTGCTGCAGTTACACAGTCATTGTAATAAGAGCAGAAACTAAGACCAAGTGTCTGACAGAACGTGACATGAACACAAGCAGAAAGCTCCAATACACAACGGCCACAGCTGTGAGGCAGAATGCACAGACGTGGACCAAGACTGCAAAGGAAGAGGCAACAATGAAGACACCGTACGGCACCCAAACTGTCCCTGGCTTCGCCTCTACAGTCAGTCTGTTGGGATTCTAACCAGTCCACCGCTTTCGGCAGTGTGACCTTGGACACGCTGAGTAATGGATATGTGCCTCAGTTTCCCCCACTGCAAAATGGAGATGGTGACAGCACCAACCTCACAGAAGTGCGAGGATTCAGTAAGTGTGGACAAATCAGGGGCAGAGAACCATGTCAGGCCTTCAGAAAGCACTAGGGAAATGTTAACCATTACTGTTAGAGACTTTTATTTGGAGCATAGCTTCCTCTCCTCAGGTTTTTCTTAAAACACAAAACAAAACAATCTCAATAAATGCCTAGCCTTAATCCACATAAAAGGGTAATAATCTAAAGAGGAAAAGATGTATTCTTTAGCTGTTTAATCATTGAAAGTGTTGCTATTGATTCTGATTTTTATCGTGTATTTATTCAAAGTATTCCTTCTCTTTCCTATCCATGCCACTCCTGATTTTCTACTAGTAAGGCTTTGGATGTTCATAAGAACACCAAGAAATACCAAACATTTGGGCGGAACGTCACCCCAGCTGCAGATGACAAGCAGCGACCTTGCCCAGCGTCCTGCCGGAGTAAGTTTCCTGCTCCACCAGAACCAGGCATGGGAGAGCCACCAGCACTGTGCAGAGGCCCCTCTCAAGCTGCCGGAGAAAAGTACAAATCGCCCCTGTTTGTTGGTGAGTGTCGCTACAGTTTTCCAGGCTGTCACATTTCTGCATCCGTTAGCATTTCTGTGATAGAAAGTGAGGCCAATTAACAAAGGGATGGAACCAGTGTCTGTAAAAGGGATGCTAGAAGATAGATAAAAACAGAAAAATGCAGGAGAAAATCAAGGAAGAGAAAAGGATAAAACAGCCATAAAGGGCATCCAGTCATGATCTGTTAAAAGGTTCTAACTTTATTCCTGCCTCCCAGGCTCCTCCTCCTGCACTCTGTCCCCATAGATCAGCACCTACGGCATTAAATCTATTGCACAGAAATATGCACCTGCCATAATTCCAGAGCCCCATATATAGTGAAAATATAATTATCTCTATCTATCTATTCATTTGTCTATTTAACTGTAAAGGATTCTATCGATCTTCTATCGATAAGGAATTTTATGCACCAATCCGTCTATCCATTTGATAATCAGATAATATCCTAGACTATCCTGCTTCAATAATAAGAAAAAAACATTTTCCTCTGTCTTGGTGAAAAAACAAGATTCAGCAACTAATGGGCCTTCAAATTGAGCTGTAATGAATTTTGTGTTGTGCTGGTGATTTCAACCGAATAATTCCAGGAAGGCTGGAAAACGGGTCTATTTTCATCCCTTTTGTTGCCTAAAAGCAAAATCATGAGAAAGAAGTCCAGAGAAAAGATGGTAATCCTGGGCTGCAAAGGCTGGAACCTCATCCATGATGCCAGCCACTCCATAACCACATGGATGTAAACCCCAAAAAGCATGAGATACAAGGTGAGAGTAAACTCTGCCCCTGGGCGTACAGGGAACCCTTCTGCTAGCTGAGGTTCTAAGGCCGACTGCTAAAAAGACTTGATGGAAGGTGGTGCTCGGGAAGTTATTTGGAAGTTAAAAGAGAAAAGCTCAGCCCCTTCCAATGATGCTGTATTTTATTTGTCAAATATTCATTGTCACCCACCCTCAACCCAATTTCCCAAGGCATCTCTTTTCTGGTTCTTTCTCAGGGACCAGTGGTTGACTACTAGTAAAAAGGAAAAAGCCGAATATTCACCCCTCATGCTTCATCCAACACAAAGAAATCACATCTCTACTTTGCTGCTTGTATTTTGGAAAAATTGCTTAATCCATTTTCAAGCAGTAACACACTTGGTGATAAACATATTTAAACTGAACACTTCAGCAATGAAAGACTGTGTTCCTTAATCATTTAGGCAAGTTCTAGCTTCTTAACTAGGAAAGAAATAGTGGGAACGATATGTCAGGTCTGTAGCTACATTTTTAAATAATGGGCTTCAAAAACAAAATCCCTTTCTCTTAAGGAGGGAAAAAAAAAAGACATCTTTTTCACAAAATCTGTTCCTTCTTGGGCTGTTTTTAATCGATATCTGCACCTTTGAGTAGGAAAATAAATCTGTATCTTTGAATAGTGCCATTTCCAACAACAGAGCGAGGCCCTGAGGCGTGTTCTTTTTCATGAACGAAGGTGTTGTTAAGTATCTGTGCCGTATATATATTTGATTTAGTCACTTTAGAAAACCCTAGAGAATGGCTGAGGGTTGTTAGCAGCTGGGTCTATACATTGGAAACCTTCCCCAGAGCAAAGTGCCACTTGCGATGTTTGTTACTATTATTTCATATGACATTTATTTAACCAGGAATAGGAAACTCTCCCAGAGCGGCGATTCAGGGCCGGTCCGATACCACGAAGGTGAAAAGCGAGTCAGGCAGGAGGTGCAGAGAATGAGGGCACACGCCCTGTCTCAGAGGAAAGTTGGGGCTCAGCCCTGCTCACCATCAAGAAGCCAGACACCCATTTTTTTCTATGTGATATCACCTAGACAATTTTTAAATTGGCGATTAATCCAAACTTTAAAACAGACTCTGCGTGGGAAGAACAGAATCCACTTGTGAGCTAGATTCACGCTGCAAGCTCCTACTTCCCCAATCTCTGGTTAACAGCTTCCCTGTTGTACCAGAACAGCCCCCCGGCCTGCTTCATCCTGGCTCCTCGGGTCCAAGCAGAGCCTTCGGCAAGCTACTGTAAATTCCGCAGAAATAATGACAGACACATACAAGAGGAACCCAGCTCTGGAAATACGATCAGGGGTTTATTGTAAACATAAAGAGAACCACCACTTACCATGTATATATGGTAATCTGTGTGGACTTTATAGAACAACTCAGAGGAATTTCCTCTTTTCTTATCATATACCAACTTTTTACCACCCCTTTACAAAACACAAGCATTATCAATTACTGCCAAGAGCACCCCACATATAAAACAACAAAAAAAATCTCAAACACAAATAAATCAAATTTCATTTAATTCAAAAAATAAATTTTAAATGACAGATCAGAAATCACTCTAGGCTGGGTGCAGAGGCTCAGCCCTGTAATCCCAGCACTTTGGGAAGCTGAGGTGGGAGGATCACTTGAGTCCAGGAGTTCAAGACCTGCTTGGGCAACATAGCACATCTCTACAAAAAATAAAAATAAAAAAATAGCTAGGTGTGTAGTTCTAGCTACTTCTAAGGCAGGAGGATCACTTGAGCCCAGGAGGTCAAGGCTGCAGTGAGCCATGATCATGCCACTGCACTGCAGCCTAGGCAACAGAGTGAGACCTGGTCTCAAAAAAAAAAAAAAAATCACTCTTTAGCCTTATATAATTTTTAACAATCTAAGAAGGAATCAGTAAAAAAAAAAAAAGATAAACTAACACAAATATTTTTTATTTCCCCCATTCTTTAAAAAAAAAATTACCAGAAATTGCCCGCTTTAAATTTCAAAGTTTTCCTAATTTTACTGTGTAAGCCCAACTCTCCTACCTCACTGATTATATCATCCCCACACCTGATGCTCCAACAACCCAGAGTATACTTTTAGCTATACTCTGTATAGCCTTTTATACCTATAAAAGGCTTCATAACCTGCCCTGATCTGGATTCGATGCAGCTGCCGATGCACGAGAAAAACGCATCTGGAGACTCTGCAGCCGTTCTTTCCAGCTGTCTGTGACTCCCAAAAGACGCGTGAGCACTTGGCACCATCAGGCACATATCAGTTCGGCTCTCTTCCACCACCGGGCACAGTCGTCCTGGGCATTGAAGATGCCTTAGAAAATTGTTTGCAAGTTGCTGTTGCACTGGGCTAATTTTAGACAATCTGAGACTTCAACACTAAAAACATGTTCGGAATTGGTGACTGTAAACAATAATTGTAGCTTGAACTCTGACCCAGGCATGCTTTTATTTTGGCTTACCTGGATAGGATGCAGTGTGGAGGGAGTTGCTATAATCCTAATACTGTGGTGCTTAAACTTTGCTTAAACTTTTCTGTATTATTTTGCTTTTCGTCTTGCGAGGGAGGTATTCTTCTATGTCTCTATTAGCCACATCTGGGCATCTCCATCATCATTATATAGCCCCTTACCTCTGCATGTGGCAACAGACTCTGGATTTGTGAATAAAAGGACAATGATAAAGGCTATATGAGCAAAAAGGAACAGCGGTTTCAAAAAGATAAAAGGTTCTTTCTCTCGCATGTAAATACTACCTAGTGCTAAGCACTCCTAGGTTAGAACTGTGCCTCCAAGGCTGGGAGGGAACCTGACTCCTTTTGCCTCTTTTTCCATTAATGTCCTTAGCATTCTCATACAACAAGGCGACTACAACAGCTCCAGACATCACATTCCAAGCCCACCCAGCAGGAAGGATACAAGGCCTTCGGAAGGATCCATCTGGAAGGTCCCATTTGATGCTTTAACATGCAGAGTCAAATGGCTACACCCAGCTACAAGGAGTACCAGGAAATGAAGTTTTTATTCCAGCTGGCCGTGTGCTCAGTGATTTCTGTTTGTTTGTTTGAGACAGGGTCTCGCTTTGTCGCCCAGGCTGGAGAGCAGTGGTGTTATCTCTGCTCACTGCAACCTCCACTTCCTGGGTTCAAGCGATCCTCCCACCTCAACCTCCCACGTAGCAGGAACTACAGGTGTACACCACCACGCCCAGCTAATATTTTGTAGAGATGAGGTCTCATCATGTTGCCCCAGGCTGGTCTCAAACTCATGGACTCAAGTCACCTGCCTGCCTCAGCCTCCCAAAGTGTTGGGATTACAGGTGTGAGCCACCACATCCGGCCCAGCTTTTTGTTGTTGTTTTGGGGTTTTTTGTTTGTTTGTTTTGTTTCTTTAAAGGAAGAAGAACAGGTATTGGAAGAGACCATCAGAAGGCTCTTCTCCATAGTCAGGCCCCACCCATGTTTAGACACAGCCCCTGTTCTGGCAAGTCTCATCACTTACGGTTTATTATAGGAACAGGATTTAAGGGGTCGCCTCCCCATTCAAACTCATGATGGCCTTAAGGTCTATGCCATTTGGGGAAGACACAGAGAAATGAACTGAGCTCTGAGGACAATAATTAAAAGAATCTGCAGGTAAAGCACATTACTATTATTAAGCACATGCTTTTATGTGCATTGGCTCCAGAAATCTTTACCACCATCCTCCCAAAAAGCACTGTCTGCCCCATTTCATCTATGAAGAATCAGGAGCCCAGAAGACTAAACTGCCCCAGGTTTCACAGTTAGGAGTGTGAAGGGCCAAATCCACCCCCTGAAGCTAAGAGCAGCCTTCTTAGCTTCAACTAAGACGCTTCTCCCACACCCACCCGCAAAGGGCCTGAGATGCTTCTTGCCCAACCCACCCAAGCCCAAGGACTGGTCACTTTAATGCCTTTAATTTCTCACTTGAAAGACATAGTTTGATCACCCCATCCCACTGTGTGCCAGGCACTGTGGACAGCGTCGACCCTCACCCCGTCCCGCTGCGTGCTGGGCACTGTGGACAGCGGCCACCTTCCTCCCCACAGTATAGACAGGCGAGCAGAGAGGTCTGAAAGAGGACACTCAGGGCTTTGGCTTAGCTTGTAGAATTTGGGGGTGGGGAGGCACAAAATGTTTTTAAATCTTTTGTGGAAATTATTTACCTTTTAAAATGGGAGGTTTTTGCATAGAAATCTTAACATCCACCTGTCTTCAGGAGAGAGGAAGTTCCAGGAAACCGGAGCCCTCATTCCTGGATAGCGACTTTTGTGGGAGCTGAGGGGCAGCTGTCACTCCTAGCCAGGAGGCATCTCTGTGGAGACCCTGCTGCCACCTGGCTGCTTCACCGCACTCTGCTTTACTTGCCTGGCTTTGAGGGCATTTGAGTGTATGACCCGTGGGAAGCGGGGAGCAAAGACACAGAGAGTTATGCTACAGGAAATGTCTGTAATTGCTGAATTTCAGGCTACCACAAGCCTCCTGTACCCGCTGCATAGATAAATAACTGAAAAGGACCTCAGGGCTACTCATCCGGTACCTTTTTACCATCATTAAATTGAAGAGAAAATTGAAACAGTGGCTAGGATCTCTCTTTGATCTACAGCAAAGGGATGTTAATAACCGTGTTTCCGGGGAGAGAGCTGATTAACACGGAACTTAGCAGTATTCCAGTAACAGCCATTGTCAGGAACACTCGTAGTAAATTAATTTCTAACCAGCTCCTGAATCCATAAATGAGAGGATGATTTGAGTTGTCTGGCCACTCCCTGCTGGGAGGTGACAGCAGCTTGAGCTCTGTGGGCTCAAAGGCATATCTTGGGGGACACAAAGTGAATGACAAGGAGTTATGTCATCAAAAGCTTTGTTGCAAAATATATATTTTCAATCTATAAAATCCTACGAGCAGAGTTTGGTTTTAAGTCTCTCCATGATCGTACAGATACTAACAGTACAGAATCCACTACATCTCTTCCTCTTGGCTCTTTACGCATAAATGTTTAGGTGGTTCATCTGTCTTAATCCATGGTTGTGTTGCAAGATTTCTGACTCGCGTTTCATAGAAATAGTTCTAAACACCAAATCAGACAGACACTGCAAAGCAGGCTGAGAAACCTCTGATGATGGTCAGCTATGAGGCATGTTTCTCAGCATGTTAACTGGGGTACCATAAACAAGTGATTGTAATACATTTCAAACACATTGTATATGATCAATACGTACAATTATTTATCAATTTAAAATGATAATAAAGTGATCCCAAAACACAATAGCTTATGTAAGACACAAGTTTACTTTCTTTTTTCCCTTTCATGTAGGGAGTCCTCCTGGTCTAGTAGGGCAGTTCTGAAACTCTCAACATATGGCTTCCACCTCTGGATCCAAAGTGGCTGCTTTGGTTCCCACTACCACATCTACATCCCAGCCTGTAGGAAGCAAAGAACCCAGGAATACACATTTTGTCTTTTTAAAGGAAAGGCCTAAGTAGTACGTGAATTGTTTCTCACATCACATTGGCAAGAGCTTAATTGTAGCATGGCTTCACCGAGATCCAACAGAGGCTGGGAAATGTAATCTTTAGCTGGGCATCCATGGGCCCAGCTAAAATTTGGGAGTTAACCTATTAAAGAAAATATGAGAAAGGATCCTGTTTGGCAACTAGCAGTCACATTTACACTACAGACAGGAGACCTTGAATTTTTTTAAGAAGTTCAAGATGCTATCCTTTCTGCACACAACCTTGTATGTAATGCAATATTAACTCTTGGAAAACAGGATGGAGGAGCATTCATGATGAGGTTAATGCCTCATATGATCCCCAGTGTAAGAATAGACATGTGAAAACATATAGCATAGTACAGGCTGAGTATCCCTTACCCGAAATGCTTGGAACCAGAAGTGTCTTCAATTTTGGATTTTTTTCAGATTTTGGAATATTTGCATAACACTTACTGGTTCAGCATCCCTAATCCAAAAATCCGAAATCTGAAAGGCTCCATTGAAAATTTCCTTTGAGCATCACATTGGCACTCAAAAGGTTTCCAATTTTGGAGCATGATGGATTTCAGATTTTCGGATCAGGAGATGTTTAACTGTGTTTTAGACCATGGGCTCTGGAATTGGAAACCTTGTTTTGGAATACCGCTTCTGCTACTACCTTGTAGCAGTTTGATCTCAGACAAGTTGATTCACCTTTCCGTGACTTTGTTTTTTGTTTGTAAAAATGTGGTGGGGTACCTGTGGGGGTGCTGACTGATGGTACCTGGCCCATGGGATATCATGAGAATTAAGTAACATAATGCTTGCAAAGGCCCTAAAATTGTGCCTGGTCTCAGTCCCATCCTGCCTGTGCCCCAGCCAGTAGGAAAAGAGGAAGGGAAAAGGAAGCTCAGGTGTATTCCTGATAAATCCAGGTAAGTCACACAGCCTCCCCTCAAGGCGTGGGAGGCAGAGAAGCGGCACCTTACCATTTTTTTTCCTTCTCAATATTCTGAGAAGGAGACAGGCTCTCTGTAATATGGCTCAACTCATGTTCATGATAAAGCCCTAATCATATTTTCAGAGCTGGATTCTTCTAGTTTGTGTCTGTTATTTTTGTAGTAGTTGCAGTAGGTTGGTGAAGTCTTTGCTAGTAAACATCGCCCTAAACATAAAAATCAAAACATCATTCTGCTTCTCTGAAACAATAGCTCCAATTTCTCAGGCTCTTGAAGCATTAGGATTTCAACATTAATGCAAGTGCTTTAGAGGAAGAACTGCCACCACATTTAGATGCACAGATCTCTTTGTAAAACTCTTTAAATGTACAACCCTGAGAGCCCCAGAATCGGTTTAAATCAATTCAGAATGTGCAGATAAGTTCCTATGGTTGAGCATCCATCTACCTTTGGAGGGTTAGAGGGTTGGTAACACTCTGCAAAAAGTCTCATGTTCAGAGACACATATGGTTATAAATATCATCTTAATTCTGCAAATAATTTTACTATTAATAAATTCCTTTGCGACATACAAATCATCCTACAGTATTCTTAGAACACTCCTATGTGCTGGTGTTGGAATTGCCTCTTTCCTCACAGGACCTCTGTGTGACCAAACCAGAATTACATTCCGGGCATACGTGTTTTCACTGTAGGGCCCTGACGTGCGGAGGGAGTGCTGAAGGGACAAACACAATTGGGAAAAGTGGTCTCATTTATTCAAGATCTGATAGGTGTTTCCATTGGAACCAAATGTTCAGAACGTCTGCCCTTTGGAATATTTTGGTTTGAGCCCAAATATCTCTATTTGAGATTTATGGAAAAGAAAGTCAGTGGATGGCACTAGACCAGCGTGTAAAGAGGAGTAACATCCGTGATATTTAGCGACTGGCTAAATCCTTGCTCACTGTAAGGTGTGTCCTCGCATATGAGCAAAGATCACTTCTGCCTGTGAGGCAGAAAGGGTCGTAAATTCTATCTGAAAGTCTCTGAGCAAGCCACACCATTCTAAACGATCATCACATCTTTGAGTAATTTGAACAGAGTTTGATTTCTTATGGTTGTTTTTTCCCATTCCGCTCCCTCTTCTGGCATTGAAGCACTTGAAATCCTAGATGATTCAAGAGCCCTGGAAATTGGAGCTATTATTTCAGAGAAGCAGAATGATGTTATGATTTTTAAGTATAGGGTGACCTTAACTAGCAAAGGCTTTGCCCACCTACTGCAACAACTGCCAAAAGAACAGACACAAGCTTTGGAAGATCTGGTAACTGAGGCCATCACCCGGTGCGACCACCGGCCGGCATTTAGGGCTCACTCTGTGGGAAAAACTCATCTTGAAATCCTCAAACTACTCTCTGAGTGGAAGAAGCTCATTCCAGGAATGTTAAATGCAAACTTAATATCAAAACAGAAAAAAGCAAAGCACGTGTCCCACCTCACGTTCACTCTGGGCCACAAATAGACGCTAGTGGAGGTCACCGACTTATTTTTAAAATATTTCTCTTTTTTCAATTTTTAAATTAACTTTTAAAAATCTATTTTATTTTTACTTAATGTTTTGCAGACTTATTTATTCTCCTAAATCCAGAGACAAAAGGCAGAGCGCATGATTCTTTGCATGCCTTAGGGCTAAGGTAAGCCCATTTTCAGCACCTGTGCTGGCCATGTGTACAAAGCCCATACAATTTCCATCGCTTTTTCTTTCTCTTATCTTTGTTTTCTCTCTCCTTCCTTGGAAAGTATATTATTTGAAGTCTGTTCGGCTGAAAAGTGTGTTACTCCATTCCCTCGTATTAGCAGGAAGCATCCCCTGGGTGAACTGAAGATCCATCCTTTTCTGTCCTTCCCAGTCTTCCAGGACGCTCACCCTGAAGTGGGGAGTGTTGAGGTGTGGAGCAGAGGAATGTAATTTCCACGCCACTGTCCATACATGACGAGGAAGCCATTCTATATAAAATGTCACGCTGAATGCACACAGGCAATTTTCTGAGGGATGGATCACAGCTTTCTGTCTAACTTCAACATCATCTATGGCACCAGCAATGGCAAACAAAGGCTAAAAATCAGCAGTGTGAATTTTATGAGACCTGGGGGTGTTTCTTTAAGCCCACTCAGTGGCAAATTTATTTTTTTGCTATCGACGTATCATGAACTTTCACAACCATGAGCTTTCATATTAAAATTCAATTTTCTTAATTCCCTTCCACCAGCTGGGACCAGTGGGCTCCTATGGTGAAGATCACTGAGGACTGCTGTGTGTAGGTGCCATCCTAGGGGCCAGGACTGCAGCAATGAGCCAAGCAGACAGCACCCTGGCCTTCGGGGAGCCCTCAGCCAGGTTGGTCGTCCTCAGCCCGACATACACCTTGCTCTACTTAGACTCTAAGAACCACGGCTACTACCGAGTTCCCCTCTCAACTCTGCCACTAACTGGGTTTGATGTTTGCATTTATATAGCTTTAGGACTTCAGCTTTCTCATAGGTAAAAAAGAAACAATAAAATCTACCTCTGGGGGATTTGTAAGGGTTAAGATACCCTGAGGATTGCCTAGTACACAGTAGAAGCTAAATCAATGTTATTTCTTGACTCCAATCACCATCATTCCCTCACTTCCCAAATTCGTCAATGAACATTGCATGCACTAAGCCAAGTAACTTTTAGAAACCAGAGTCTGCTTAGATTTATAGCTTTCCTCATGTGGTGTTTGTGTGAGGGTCTTTGAAATGCAGGCCAGGAAGACAGCCCCAGCCAGGCACCAATCCTTCTGGTACCTGGATCTCCAGCTTCCAGTCTCTAGAACTGTGAGGAAATAAATTTCTGTTGTTTAAGCCACTCGGCCTATCGTATTTTTGTTTCAGCAGCCTGAGTTATCTTATATAACACCTTATATGGAATGTATGTTCGCAAAAGGGACCACCTGGCTCTTTCTTGTGGTCAGTATTTAAGCCGACTCTTTAAACCAAGTGCCACCATAAATATCAGATAAAAAATAATTTTATCACTCGAAATGGCAGTTTATGATTGGTGCACAGTTTTTTGTTTTCTAAATTTTAACCAGCCCTCTTCCCTTTCTTTATAAATCAGAATTCCTAAGAAATAGTTGATCAAGGTGATAGCAAAATATGGCTACTCAAATGACGGTGCATCAAATGCATGGTGCCAGGCTCAGCTTGTGCCCCTCTCAGCTCAGCGTCCTTCCGCCCCCCCAGGGCCTGGGCTGTGTCCACCACTCCCTCTTCCTCTGAGGCTCATGCTGCCCTGCCTCCTCCAGGTGGAGGGCTGGATGCCCCCCAGCTTCCCTTGCTCCCCTGTAATGGGAGCTGCAGCAGCCCTGGGGCCCACATTCAACCTGCCTAGACCTGCAGGAGCTCTGGTTCCTCTGGTTAAATCCAGGCTCCAATGAGCCCCTGTACTATAGGTGTGGAGTGGAACTTCCACAGCAGTGGCCCCATAAGGCCCAGTAGCAACACAAATGCACAAGGAAGGTAACACTTCATGGTGAGAAAAGGGCCTGGTTTTGTCGCAAGAAAAAAAAAAATACGGAAAAGGGACCTGTAATTAATCAGCTTCCTGAAAGGAGCGAAGAAGAACCTTCATGGGTGGGCATTATATATAATGTTGTGTTTCTTCCCACACTCCAGGGGCATGAAATGCTCTTCATCCAACTGGATGGTTTCATGTTGCCATAAGAAATAAAGAGACAGTGGCTGCACGCGATGGCTCACGTCTGTAACCCCAGCACTCTGGTAGGCCGAGGCAGGCGGCCTAAGGTTGGGAGTCTGAGATCAGCCTGGCCAACGTGGTGAAACCCTGTCTCTACCAAAAATACAAACATTGGCTGAGCGTGGTGGCGCATGCCTGTAATCCCAGCTACTTGGGAGGCTGAGGCAGAAGAATCGCTTGAACCTGGGAGGTGGAGGTTACAGTGAGCCAAGGTAGTGCCACTGTGCTCCAGCCTTGTCGACAGAGTAAGACTCTGTCTCAAAAAGGGAAGGGAAGGGGAAGGGGAAGGGGAAGGGGAAGGGGATATAAAGAGAGCATGAGAGGAACAGTGACGGCATGAGCTCCAGGGGCATTGGAATGTGACAGGCAAATTGCAGAATGGTGAGGGGCTGTGAGGCCACCAGGATCCCCACTGGTGCAGTGAGAGGGTCTGTGCAGGACCCTGGGGGCTGTGAAAAGCTTTGCCCCAAATCAGGTGAAATTCAACCAAGAAAATGCCACTCCCCTTCCTCATTATAATTTCTATCCCCCTGCCAAAATGTGAACCACGCTACTCTGAAATTCCTTCATTTCTTCTGTTTTGACCCTTAATTTATAGATATTAACATTTTGGCTTCTTACAGTTGATCAGTCAGGAAGGAGGAGAGACTAAAGGGAAGTAAGTAGAAGATAGGAAGGAGAGAAGGAAAAAGAATGTTTTTCTTTGAAAAGACCTTCTCATGTCACCGATGGCATTAGAGCATCTGTGAATTCCAGAACCAGCTCAGCAGACAAGCTCTGTGACCTTGAGGATATTGTATCTCCTTTCCGAGCCTCCGTTTCCTCTCAGATAATGGAAGCCTTGCACTTAGATCATCTCTAAAATTCTGTCTCTTAATCTACAGAAAGAGCGAAGTCTTATTTGCCTGAATCAAATAGAAAGTAGAAATAATATTTAATTCTCTTTCCCAAAACCTCAGTCCTATCCAATTCAAGAAGGGCCACTTTCCTCCAGAGAAATGAGTTACAAACCATCCCAGAGGCGTCTGGCAAACCAGGAGAGAATTCCTGAGTTCATATCTGCTCCCTCCCAGAATTTCATCAACAGGACAAAGCATCACAGAGCTGAACGAGGTAGAGGCCACCGGGGCAAAGAGAGGGCATGAGGACCACACCAGATGCCTCACCACACTTGGGGGAAGAGAGATGCTGATGAGGCAGGGACAACTGGGTTTCTGGAGCAATCCACAGCAGCTGGACCCTGCAGAGAAGGAGGCTGCCGCAGGACAGAGGAGGGGCCCTTTGAAGGCCCAGCCAAAAAACCATCAGATGAGAGGGCAGGTTGGACAAGGCAGGACTCTGAAAACAGAAGAGATGGTTAAACCTCCGCACTCAATCATCCAGACCCCTCGGACGATGCCCTCACCCAGGCATCCTGGCCCAACCACTCGGGGCACAGGGGATGTACACAAGCTTGAATATGAAGGAAACTAAGGGACTGAAATGGTGCAGTCTCTGAATTCATCAACAGCTGGGGATACAAAGCTGTGGCAAAGAGTAGGAACGTGGGTGAAAAGGAGTATTTTTGGTTTCTCTTTTACTTGCACGGACTTCTACAATTGGACTTTCCTGAAAGGTAGTTTATGAGAGCTCTTGCATTCTCAGTTCAACCTACTATTTCCTGTGATCTCACAAACGCCCCGGGATCAATTCCAAATATCAGATTAGAAGCTCTGTGAGGGTAGGGATTTTGTCTTTTATATACTTACATCTTCAAATGCATATTGTTTAGTTGCTTGCACAGAGTTGTAACAAGCATAAAAAATAAACCAATGACCCTCTGATCGCCACTCAACCTATTTTTCAAAGGAAATAATCAAGATTTTTCAGCAGAAGAGATATAGAGAGATACCCATAGATATAAATACAGATCATCAAACTGAAAGTAGAAGAAAAATCAACATGGATGTCTCAAGTATTCAAAAAGACTTTGGCCCACAAAACATTTAAGCCAAGTATGACTAAGCTTATTTCAGGGAGAGAGAAATGTGAACTACAGGATGGGCTGGTTGACTCATGCAGTGAACAAGCATTTTGAGCATAAATTCGTGCCAGACACTGTGCCAGGGTACGATGACTTACCAAGGAACAAGACACTGGTCTCTGCTCTCAGGGAGCCAAGATTCTCTCTGAGGAGTTGGCAATCGACATAAATAACAGGTAGCCAAGATAGGGAGGGACCTAGGAGAAGAGCCTCCCAGTTAGACAGAAGAGTCCTGGGCAGAAGGGAGTCTGGCATGTGTGGGGAACAGGGGAGGGCAATGAGGTGGGGACGCCGTGAGTGATGGGGGAACGACAGGAGATGTCAGAGAGAGGAACAGCAGCGCACGTGCTGAGCAACACGGAGGATTTGGGGTTTTGCTCTAAATATGGTTGCAAATCACAGAGGGTTTTAATCAAGAATCAACTATTTTATTTTTATTTCAATAGTTTTCGGGGGGAACAGGTGGTTTTGGTTACACGAATAAGTTCTTTAGTGGTGATTTCTGAGATTTGGGTGCACCCATCACCCGAGCAGTGTACACTATTCCCAATGCGTAGTCTTTTATCCCTCACCCCCCCACCCATCCCCCCAAGTCCCCAAAATCCATGATATCATTCTTATGCCTTTATGTACTCACAGCTTAGCTCCTACTTATAAGTGAGAACAAACAATATTTGGTTTCCCATTCCTGAGTTAATTCACTATTCTAAATGGTCTCCAATTCCATCCAGGTTGCTACCACAGGAAAAGAAGCCATTGTATGAAAAAGATACTTGCACACGCATGTTTATAGCAGCACAATATACAATTGCAAAAATACGGGACCAACCCAAATGACCATCAACCAAAGAGTGGATAAATAAAACGTAGTATATGCAATATATACCATGGAACACTACTCAGTTATAAATGAAGGAATCAACAATTTCGATTTGTATACTTTGAAAGATTTTCACTGCTGATCAGAGAAGATTGCAGAGGGCATGGATTGAAGAAAAGAGACCACTTGGAAGTCTCTGACATGTGTCAAGCAAGAATATGATGGATAAGGTCAGAGTCCAGATGGGACCAAAGGCAGCAGGCAGCAGCCAGGGATTGGGACACACTGAGAAGCAGCACAGTGTTGCCTACATTTTCACCCTTTAGTGACAACATAGGGAGCCACACAATCTTTTATCCATGAAAATTCCTCTGTAACCTTTCTAAATCTAAGAAACCATTTAATCTTTCTATCATAGGGTCATCTATTAGGACATCACTTGTGTCTAAAATCCACAAATAAGCACAAATCAGATTTTTTTTTTTTTTTGCACTAGTTACGGTATTATGATCATGAAGCAGGAAATTTCTCTGACCCCTGTGTGGAAGGGAACTGGAGTGCACAGGTACTAGAACTAGCGGCTGCTATGGCGCCAGTAGGGATGGACTCCACTCGCTCGATCCCACTGTGTCCCACCTTTTGCAGAAGGGGGAGCACAGGTGAGCAGATGCAGGAGCTGGGGTGAGTGCTTTTTGGTACCAGCAGGAGCAAAACTCTGTGTAGCCCTGTGGCCGCATCTAGGGGGGTGCCCACGACCCCTGAAGCCCCAGTAGGAGTGTTACAGTCCATGCTCTTTTGCTTTGCCGTTGGTGGACGGCTTCAGTGTTAACAGCTCAGTGAAGGGTCAGTGTGGCCGCCTTTTGCACCTGCACCTGAATTCTTGTTGGCCTCTAGGAGGAATGAGATCACATGAACAAATCGGAGATGGTAAATGTGGGGGGTTTTATTGCCGATGAAAGTGGCTCTCAGCAGGAAGGCGAGCTGAAAAGGGTACAGAGTGGGAATATAATCTTTCCCCAGAGTATGACTCCTCTCCAAAGCAACACCATCAAGTTGTCCCTCTGAATTCAAGCTGCTTCTCTCTGATGTCCAGCTGCTTCTCTTCTCTTCTCCTCTTCTCCTCTGCTCCCTACAGGTGGAGCCTGGGGTTTTTATGGCACAGTATGGGAGGCAGGGAAGGCCATGGGTAGTTTCGGAAAAGGCAACATTTGAGCAGGAAAACGGCAATGCATGTTCTCACTTTGGGCCACAGCATGAGGCTTTTTGGCTTGAGGGTGGGGCCCTCACCAGGGATCCACTCTCCTCTGCCCAGAATTTCCCTGCCTCCTGTCCCTATCAGTCATAAGTCTGTTTTCCCTGCAAATAAACATCTTGTATCCTCCATAGCAAGTACAGTGTCTAAACCAGAAATATGTTTAATAGATGTTGTTTAAAATGCCTTTTAACAACTCTACCAATATTCAGGCTATCTGCATCTATAAATTGCTGCATTTGTGTTCAATGGAAAGAAACTGAAGGCTGGCAATTGTCAAAGAGTCAAAAGTACGAAGACCTTTAATATTTCATTTCTGATATCTATATTCTAGTGACATATCTTTATTTCATTCTCCACTGGAGGTGTTGTAAGTTTAATGTCAATTGCATACATTTATTTAATTTCAATAGCTTGCATAATGCTGCCCAGCAAGGCACAATCAAATTAGGAGTGCCTGGTCAGAGGCAGGGCAGACAAGAGGGTGAAATCAGCAGGTCCTACCTCATTAGAATCACAAAAGCCTACATTTTTATGTGAGTTGTGTCAGGAAGCATGGCCTGAAAATATATTGATCAAAAATAAAAAAGTAGGAATAAAACTATGGAAATATACCTGCGGCCTGACAACAAAAGAGAAATTGACCTCTAACAATTTTGTGGAATATTAATAGATGTCTATTAAATATAGCTCATCAAATTACGTAATGCTTCATTTTTTTAAGATAAATATTGGTTTTAAAGCAAAACAGTGGAGAATAACACAGCTATTCATTCTGACTCACTGTCAAGCAAGAGAGGTGGTGAAAAAATTTTAAATGGCTTAAAAAGCTGTCATTGCCTTCAACTCTGACCACTTTAAAATACGCAAGAAACATATTTTAATTGAGATTCGCTTCCCCTTCCAATCACAGACATCCTATTGCTTGGAAGGAAGACACAGAATTAACCTCTACAGTCACCAATCTGCGCTTCTCCACACATTTCCAGAACCAAGGTTGTGATTATTCCAAATCCAATTACTAAATGAATGTCCCCATTTCAGCCCAGCTTTGAGTTTGTTAGCTACTGATCCTCTTTGAATGTTGGCTGCAAAAAATCAATTTGAAAAGCAAATAGTTGAACAGCCATCAGCAGACTTAGACAATCCACAGATCTATTTTCCAGAAGGCTGTTTAACACACACACTCCTGTATTTCCTAAACATTAGGGCAAAGACCAAAAGAAGTTACAGCGTCTCCTCAGCTGATGCTGTCCCTGACAGAGGAAAAGTAATCCATCTTTTATTTCTCAAGGGTGACATTGTGAGGGGGCAAAGCTTTGGGGACAAGTGGACTGACTTCTCAGGGGGCCATTCACATTCCAAAGCAAATGTTTGTATTGCTCTGAGTGAAAGGCAAGAGAGATACATGACTGATTCCGGGAGGGACCGAACATCCCAATGTCAACGATGCTCTTGCCGGGGCCAGCCCTGCTTGGCATGCATAGGTTGCTCTGTTGCTTTCCTTCTTATTGCGTTGGGGACAGTAGGGGATAGTGGTTAAAAGCCCCCGCTCTGCAGTTCACGTCAAACACCGGCCACGCCTCTCACCATTGATATCATCCTGAATAGGCGATTTCATCTCTACGGGCCTTAACTCTCTCACCTGTAAAATGGGATCAATGTGTATGTACAGGGTTATTGCTGGAATGAGACAGAAAGTATTAAATAAGCATGTGAGAGCAACAATGTTAGCTATTTTCATAATCATTGAGTGTTTATTCCATGGATTGTCTCATTCATCATCCAGTACATATTTACTGAAAACCTGGGAGGCACCAGGCACTGTGCTGAGCATGGGAGACAAACCAGACACAGTGCCTCCTACAATGGGGCGTTGACGGTCAGGCAGTAAATACATCAATCCACCAGTAAATACATAAATAACACCTCCGATATATGCTGAGGAAAAAAAAGTGGTTCTTTCCTTGAGAGTTTTGTAAGAGGACTAACTTGGAGCCAGGGGTTCCAAAAACAGTTCTTTAAGAAGTAAGTTTAAGGTGAAGACTAAAAATTGAACAGATATTATCAAAGGGAAGAGCTGGGGAGAGCTTACATTTGGCACGTTTTTCTGACCATAACTTACTGAATTTCCATTTAGAAGGTATGGAAAACACAGAATAAAAAGAAGAAAACTAATGCCACCCATAATCCCACTACCAGGAGGGAAACTGGTGTTCCCCCTACTCAATCCTTCTTTCTGGGACGATACAGATTAGACGATATTATTTGCACACACATACAGGCTGATAACTATTCATGTGTATGTCCGCATTAAATACATCATTTTTAAATTAATATTTTTTATTCTCTCTTTTTTTTAAAGAAATATACAGGGTCTCACTGTGTTTTCCAAGCTGGTTTCAAACTCCCAGGCTAAAGTGATTTCCCACCTCAGCCTCCCAGAGTGCCAGGATTACAGGCGTGACCCACCTCACCCAGCCTGATCTTCATAGTATATCTTGAACAATTCCCTATGCCCTTAAGAATTCTCTAGTAATATAGAGAATATATCTGAAATTGGATCTTAGCATATTTTCCTGGGTTTTTTCCCCATGAGATAAATTCTCCAGCTGGAGGTGGGAAACAAAAGGTTAGAAATTTTTATTATTATTTTTTGAGACAGGGTCTCGCTCTCTCGCCCAGGCTGGAGTGCAGTGGCATGATCACGGCTCATTGCAGCCTCAACCTCCCCCGCTCAAGTGATCCTCCTACCACCTCAACTTCACAAGTAGCTGGGACTACAGACATGTGCCACCATACCCACCTAATTTTTGTATTTTTGTAGAGATGAGTTTTTGCCCAGGCTGGTCTCGAACTCCTGAGCTCAAGTGATCCACCCACTTTGGCCTCCCAAAATGTTGGGATGACAGGAGTGGGCCATCACACCTCGCCAGGATAGGAATACTTTTAAATCACTAATAAGCACGGCCAAACTGCCTTTTAAAATGTTTGTACCATTTTCCCGTTTCTACGTATCTGAAATTTAAGAGTACCCTTCTCACCCTTCTCCAAAACATGCCTTAAACTTCTCTTGAAAACGGCACCTAGTTGGCCCACATTACGTATTGTCAGTGTTCTAAAAATATCACGGACCTGAAACTTACTTTTCAATTCTGTCTATTGTGTTTTAGACACATAGGAACTTAATTTTTGTTTGTTTAAGTATTAAGAACTACCAAGATGTTTAAAAGGTGTTATTTTACACACACACAAATACATACACACACACACTGGATTTTTTAACTTATTCCATGGAGATCCTCATTCTTGAGTTTATACTGCAATATTTTATTACTTTTTTAAAGTGGGTGGGTTTTTTTCTTTTTTTCTTTTTTTTCTTTTTTCTGAGACAGCGTCTTGCTCTGTTACCCAGGCTGGAGTGCAGTGGTGCAACCTCGGCTCACAGCAACCTCCACTTCCCAGGTTAAAGCGACTCTCCTGCCTCAGTCTCTGGAGAAGCTGGGATCACAGGCATGCGCCACTATGCCCAGCTTTTTTTTTTTTTTTTTTTGATTGAGAAAGGGTTTTACCATGTTGGCCAGGTTGGTCTCAAACTCCTGACCTCAGGTGATCAGCCCACCTCGGCCTCCCAGAGTGCTGGGATTACAGGCATGAGCCACCGCGCCCAGCCTTTAGTGTGTTTTAATATCTTACAGTGCAGGTATACAACATTCTTCTTCTTTGAAACATTTGCCTGGTTATACTTACTCATTTCTATTTCTAGATAAACTTTAGAATCATGTTGTCAGGTTAACCTTAAAGAAAACACTTCTATTCTGATTAAAAAGGTAGCATTATAGATTAATTCTAGAAAATGATATTGTATGATATTGACCCTTCCATAATTTGTGTTGTTTTTCCCATTATGTTTTATAGATTTTAGTATTATTGGTCAGTTCCTTCAGTTTTGTGCATTGTATTACATTATTTCTGGATCATTTATATTTTTACTATTTGTGCGTGAGATCTTTTATCCACATTATTTGCAAAATAATTTTTGTTGTTAATGGGAAAATGATTATTGTGGCTCCGCTGCAGATGTTTGATTTTTTTTTAATTCCCCATAAAGATAATCATATCACTGCTAAGTAACGATTTCCTCCTATGTAAACAGAAAAGCAGACACACGTATATGCATTTCCGGGAGAAATTCAGATCATACTAAAAGTGTGCCACACGAGCAAGCAGGCAGAGGCAACGTGGTTTTCAGCTTCTCCTTTGGCACCAGCCTACACAGGTTTGTCTGAATATTCGAAACTGCATATGTATTGCGTTAATACTTTTTAATGTTGAGGAGGTTGACTGACTATTTCATAGTGTTCTTTATACTGAAAACCTCCTTACGTTAAACACATTGTTAACCACTTAACATGATACTCCATTTGAATTACAGTTTCTTTCATCCCTTCCAGGAATTCATCATGATTCTTTTCTTGCGTCACTGCATTGACTAAAATGAAGTGTCTTGGGTGTTTTTAACCTCGGCACCAATGCTATGGGACACTGGCTCACGGAAGCCCTCCCAGTGTGCACTGGGCCTGGCGATGGCTAAAAGCAGCGCTTCCCAAGCAAAACCTGCATCTTCTCACCTGGGTGGGAACGACAAGATCAGACAGATTCCACTGGATCCCTTAAAGTCAGTCATCTACAGCAATTGATACATATTTTAAAAATTTCATGTTGACCAAACTTACAACGGACTCTGAGAAAACAGTATCTCATGGTGCCAAGGCTGCTGGCTTCACCTATAAACGTCCTGCTAAATCCTGGGGCCAACAACAGGCCTCCTGCATTTTGTTGTCACTTATATTTTGCCATAACATATAACGCTGGCTGCTGGACTGAGACAGACACTGTGTGTAATGTGGGGAAAGTGTCAGTCTACTCCTATCTTACAGTTTTTATCTCTTTACATCAAAAACGTTTGTTCGGTTTTATCGAAATTGTAGTTGACATACATCTAGAGGTCTCCTTTAGTAACACGTTTCTTAATATGACATCATTCTTACATGCTTATCAACACCATTTGGTGTCATGAATGTGTTATATTATCCCACCTGACTTGTTATTATTTTATTGGAGGCTTTATGGATGAGTTTAATTATTTTTATAAATGAGATCTTTCTTCACAATTTTTCTTACTATAATTTTCAGATTTCAGTGCCTGGATTATGTTGGCTTCCTAAAATTCATTAAAATGTTTTTTCTTTTTCTCCCATGTTCCATTTCTATTACTTCCTAATTACATCAAATGGAAATAAATATCCCTTTAAAAATTAAAGAGGGCCGGGTGCGGTGGCTCACGCCTCTAATCCCAGCACTTTGGGAGGCTGAGGAGTGTGGACTGCTTGAGCCCAGGAGTTTGAGACCAGCCTGGGCAACATACTGAGACCCTGTCTCTAAATAAATAAATAAATAAAAATTAATGAATGTTAAAATTAAAGGAAAACATCACGTAAAACTCTTTGGGCTAAATCTTTTTTGGTGGGGGGATGATGAATATAACAATATTTTTATTCAGTTTTAATCTTTCCCACCTACTCATTTGTTCCAATTTTTGTTTTTATTTTTTAAAAAAGTTAACCTATAGATAACATTTACTGCTCCTGTTGTTTTCATTTCTATAAATACCTTTGTAATCTAATCCCACTCTTTTTTCTTAATTTATGTATTTTTAAACATTTAGGTTCAGGGGTACATGTGAAGGTTTGTTACACAGGAAAACTCCTGTCACAAAGGTTTGTTGTACGTATTAATTAATCCATGGAATACTATGCAGCCACAAAAAAGAAAGAGTTTACGTCCTTTGCAGGGACATGGATGAAGCTGGAAACCATCATTCTCAGCAAACTAACACAGGAACAGAAACCAAAACACCGCATGTTCTCATTCATAAGAGGGAGTTGAACAATGAGAACACATGGACACAGGGAAGGGAACATCACACACCGGGGTCTGTTGGAGGGTGGGGAGTAAGGGGAGGGGTAGCATTAGGAGAAATACCTAATGTAGATGGCGGGTTGATGGGTGCAG
>NW_012102388.1:830256-833556 GCF_000951045.1 Mandrillus leucophaeus
TTACTTCCTAATTACATCAAATGGAAATAAATATCCCTTTAAAAATTAAAGAGGGCCGGGTGCGGTGGCTCACGCCTCTAATCCCAGCACTTTGGGAGGCTGAGGAGTGTGGACTGCTTGAGCCCAGGAGTTTGAGACCAGCCTGGGCAACATACTGAGACCCTGTCTCTAAATAAATAAATAAATAAAAATTAATGAATGTTAAAATTAAAGGAAAACATCACGTAAAACTCTTTGGGCTAAATCTTTTTTGGTGGGGGGATGATGAATATAACAATATTTTTATTCAGTTTTAATCTTTCCCACCTACTCATTTGTTCCAATTTTTGTTTTTATTTTTTAAAAAAGTTAACCTATAGATAACATTTACTGCTCCTGTTGTTTTCATTTCTATAAATACCTTTGTAATCTAATCCCACTCTTTTTTCTTAATTTATGTATTTTTAAACATTTAGGTTCAGGGGTACATGTGAAGGTTTGTTACACAGGAAAACTCCTGTCACAAAGGTTTGTTGTACGTATTAATTAATCCATGGAATACTATGCAGCCACAAAAAAGAAAGAGTTTACGTCCTTTGCAGGGACATGGATGAAGCTGGAAACCATCATTCTCAGCAAACTAACACAGGAACAGAAACCAAAACACCGCATGTTCTCATTCATAAGAGGGAGTTGAACAATGAGAACACATGGACACAGGGAAGGGAACATCACACACCGGGGTCTGTTGGAGGGTGGGGAGTAAGGGGAGGGGTAGCATTAGGAGAAATACCTAATGTAGATGGCGGGTTGATGGGTGCAGCAAACCACCATGGCACGTGTATACCTATGTAACCAACCTGCATGTTCTGCACGTGTACCTCAGAACTTAAAGTATAATAAAATAATAAATAAATAAGTAAATCCAGCTCTTTTAATCTTGCCTTCATCTTATTCCACTACCTCGTCTCAACAACCATCTCTTGCTTTAGAAGGCCTCTCTCAAATGTTAGCCAGGCAACACCAACCTGGTTTCTACAGGGACACTTTCTTTCCAAACTGTGTCTCCTCTCCACACTATGTTCTTCATTTTTCATGTGACCAAATCACTTCATATTTCAAAGCTCTGTTTCTGTTTCTCTTTCTTCAAAGGTGAGTAGAATTTCTCCCCAGTCCAGGCGTCGCAGGAGGGTGGCAATGGCTTCTGAGGACACTGTCTTGCCTTCCCCTCTTTATTTTCAGGATCTTCCACTTGCCTCTCTCCCTGGAGGGCTGCCCACAGCTAAATGTTTTCAGTTACCTGTTTTGTGTGAATTTGCTGCCCTTTGGAATAATTTCCCTCATTCCATTGTATAGCAGCCTTTCCTTGAAGCACGGAGTCTTAGTTGCAAACAATACAACGTATGCCATGTAACGTTCACATTCCCTGCACAGGAACACCCAGAGCACACAGTTTGCAGGGACCTGCCGGGCTCAGCCTTCACACAGAGGTCACCGCGTGCATCCACCTGCAGGATGGTTCGTTACACAGCCGATTCAGACCCAGAGTGGTGCTCATGGAGGGGCTCCGGGTCGGGAGGCAGGTAAAGTTCTGAAAGTCCCGGCTGTGACTTACATGAGAGACCCTATGCGTGTTGGATGCACTCGTCACACATGGTTCTGAGTTACGGAGATCCAGTCTTCCTCTGTGTTGTTCCCCCACCCAGGTGGAAACCACTGTGCCTGGGGGCTTCATCCAAGCTTTGCCAACAGCTTCTGAATTCTGGGCTGCACACCTAGATTGCTAAGAGTATCCAGTGAACACTCAGTGTGTAAATGAAGCTGGAGATAGGAGATTTCGGACATACCAGTGGACAATGCATCCTTCATATAGTTGTGCCCTCTAAATCTCATGTTGAATTGTAATCCCAACGTTTGAGGTGGGAACTGGTGGGAGGGGACTGGATCATGGGGATGGATTTCTCATGAATGGTTAGTACCATCCTCTTGGTGCCATCCTCAAAATAGTGAATGATTTCTTGAGAGATCTGGTTGTTTGAAAGTGTGTGGCACCCTCCTCCTCTCTCTCTTGATCGCACTCTTGCCATCTGAGGTACCGGCTTCCCAGTCCCCTCCTGCCATGACTGTAGCTCCCTGAGATCCCACCAGAAGCTGAGCAGATGCCAGCACCGTGCTTCCTGTACAGCCTACAGAACCATGAACCAATTAAACCTCTTTTCTTTATAAATTATCCAGTCTCAGGTACTGCTTTACAGCAATGCAAAAATGGCCTAACACAATCCTTTACAGAAAAACAGAGTGAGATTTTTTAAAGGTCTTTCTCAATAGTTTAGCAAAAGACATGGAAAGGGTTAAATAGATGTGTGTTTATAAACACTCTGCAAGAGCCAAGTAGGTTAACTGCTTTTCAATTCTGCAAAATAATTAGAAGAGCTAAGCTAACGGAGTAGAAACATATTATACATTTCTTTAATTTTTATAAATTTAACTATATGAAATCAGCTAAATTAAAGCAAAAAAAATTAAGAAGTTAAATGGTACAGGATCATTGTCCTCTACCACACACTAATCTAATGGGCACATGCACTGTGCCCATTAGGAGATGAAAGATAAGGACCCACGGTGAGCTCCCTGGGTCTTCCTGCCCATATTGCCCTACCCGGGCGAGCATCCTTGGGAGGGAATGAATGTGCAGAAGAGAGACGGGGTGGAGGGAGATGAGACTAAGAAGGAAGTCAGGGTTCTGGCTTTCCAAGGAGGGCTTGTTCCAGAATTCCTAGTTTCTGGCTTGAGCAGAAGTTGCAAGTTGACGATCTGAAGGCCAAATCCAATCTACCAACTGTTTTCGCTTAGTCTGTACAAGATTTCAAACATTTTTGCAATTAGTCACAAACTCTTAACGACTGGAAGAGTTCACATAAAAATATGGATGTTGGCCAGGCGCGGCAGGCGCGGTGGCTCACGCCTGTAATCCCAGCACTCTGGGAGGCTGAGGCGGGTGGATCATGAGGTCAGGAGATCGAAACCATCCTGTCCAACATGGTGAAACCCCGTCTCTACTAAAAATACAAAAATTAGCTGGGTGTGGTGGCAGGTGCCTGTAATCCCAACTACTCAGGAGGCTGAGGCAGGAGATTCGCTTGAACCTGGAAGGTGGAGGTTGCAGTGAGCTAAGATCGTGCCACTGCACTCCAGCCTGGTCGACAAGAGCGAAACTCCGTCTAAAAAAAAGACACACACACACACACACACACACACACACACACACACATATATATAAATCCATATATATAGATGTCAAACTTCTTTTGGATGGAGAAA
>NW_012102388.1:833606-842349 GCF_000951045.1 Mandrillus leucophaeus
ATTAGCTGGGTGTGGTGGCAGGTGCCTGTAATCCCAACTACTCAGGAGGCTGAGGCAGGAGAATCGCTTGAACCTGGAAGGTGGAGGTTGCAGTGAGCTAAGATCGTGCCACTGCATTCCAGCCTGGTCGACAAGAGCGAAACTCCGTCTAAAAAAAAGACACACACACACACACACACACACACACACACACACACACACATATATATAAATCCATATATATAGATGTCAAACTTCTTTTGGATGGAGAAAGCTCTGGGCTCAGATTCAGAGGTCAGCCATCATCTGGAGCTGCGGATTTTCCTCCTCTCCGCAGAGCACGTGGCCCACAGTGAGGCACAGATGGTGTGTTTTGTGTCAGCTGCCATGGGTCACCCAGGTCGCCCGTCGGCCTCTCACACTTGCACACTTCACTTGTTCTCATGATCTGCCTGGTCCTCGTTAGTACCTGTGTTTTCCATCCCTGCTGCAAAGGAATCTACAGGCTTTGGTATTGGGAAGTAGCAGGAAAACTGGCAGGACCCCGACGAAGGGCAGAGGGAGACTCTTCCCCCGCGGACAAGGGTTGGGCACAGAAGGGATTGGGGCTTGTCCTCTGAAGATCTCGCGTGTTAGACAGCTCTGCAGCCTGGGGCACAGGCTGTCTTCTTTTTAGGAGGCTCTCCCTAGGAGTCTGTCATCTTTCTGCCAAAACTCATCCCATCCTGAGATGGTGGCACAAAAATACTTGGGTCACAGGACGTGCTGCCTCAGGCACTTGCGTACACTCATTATACGAGCTTTAGAGCTGAAAACGTCCTTGATCATCGAATCCTAAAAAAGTCTTCCAGGTGACCTAGCATCCAACCCCAGCACTTCTCCCCTGCCATGTCTGAATTTCTCCTAACAAGAGAGTCTCTTATCAAGTAATTTAATCGGTGGCTGGATAGGAATTTCCCCAGAAAGCATGTGGATTGAAGTAGGGGACAAATCTTGCTATGATCTTTCTGAGTTTTTAAAGGGGAAGAGGAAATGCAGAGAGAACAGGGTATATGCAGAACCAAAACTTCAAGTCCTGAGCTCCTAGCGCAAGGGGGTGGGGGCAGAGAGTGTCAAAAGGATGAAGAAAATCAAGGGTTAAAGCAGCCAAGAAAAAAAAAAAAAAGCGGGGCGGGGGCTATATATTGAGTCTATGATATGCCAGGTCCTGGGCTAGACTCAGGCGCTCCGGAGATGAGAGTCCTTGCCCCTCTCCAGGGAGCTGTGCAGTTATAAATCCAGATGCTGAATATGTAATTATGTCTCTATTAGTATCACAAAAGGGAAGCGGTGGAGGCCACAGAATGCTATAATAGGTGGCTACCCCTTCTGGAGGCTGGAGGACTCAGTGAATGAAACGCCCCTCCCCCCAAGCGCCTTTGCTCCCAAACATCACTGCAGGATCACCAGAACACGCTTCGGCTTGAAACCAGCAGGTTTTTATTTGCCTGTTTAAAGTAATTCCCAGGCCAGGTGCAGTGGTTCAGGCCTGAGATCCCAGCACTTTGGGAGGCCACGGTGGGGCGCATCGCTTGAGCCCAGGAGTTTGAGACCAGCCTGGGCAACATAGTGAGACCCCCAACTCTACATAAATAAATAAATAAATAAAAATAGCCAGGCCTGGTGGCACGCACCTGTAGTCCCAGCTACTTGGGAGGCTGAGGCAGGAGGATCATTCAAGCCTGGGATATGGGGGTTGCAGTGAGCCAAGACTGCACCAGTGCACTTCAGCCTGGGCAACAGAGCAAGACCCTGTCTAAATGAATGAATGAACGAATGAATACATGAATAAAGTAATTGCCAAATGAAAAAAAAAATGGGAGAGGATTTTACACGAACATGCAGATTTTCTGAATTCCTTTGAGCACACAGGATGGGACAACGTGACCACAATGGAAGTCCATTCAGTTGTGACTGTAATTAGCAAGGACCCTGGAGCAGCTACCCCTGTAGCCAGGACAAGCCTGTCCCCAGGGAGTGGAGCCCACCCACATTCTCCCCAGCGTCTTGCTTCTGGCCTCCATCTGCGCCTGCATTCTGTTACCTGCCTGGCCATGACAGGTTTGAGTTTGTGACTCTGGCCATCAATATCTCCCCCAGGTGGCAGCCACTAAAGAGGCCACAATGCTTTTTAGTCTCCACTAAAGTTCACAGGTGGGCAGACATCACCATCCCAATCCCCACCACGGCCCGAGTCTCCAGACTCCTTTACTAAAATAAAAGTAGGATGTTCCTTATCCACAGGCCACATGCTATAGTTCTTCTCTCTCACGATGCTCATGTATGAATTGCTTATATTTGGCACTTGCTGATGCTTAATTTAATATGTGTATTTTTGCAAAGTTAAGAGACGATGCATTGATTGTTAACATCTGTCTTCCGATTCTCCTTGTCTTCTACCTGTAAGCAATTCAGGTGTGAAAGATGGGCAGGCTGGAGCAATTCTGATTAGGTTCGGCCAATCTCGATGGAAATAGCCCATTTGGTTGAAGTCCACCTGCAGCTGATAAACAACCTAGTAGCCATTCACGTCCAGCCACCCTCCATTATTCCATTATTACTCCTCTTAAAGCAATCTGTGCTATCTGAGATAGCGTCCTGGCTTAGTATTCAGCACCATAGGAGGACGTTTACCTAAGGGCGCTGGTGAAGACTGAACAATGAGCTCCAAAGCAGCAGCAAGTCTTGGGCATTTGCATGAGAAAACCATAAGAAATGTAATTATTTTTGCTAGCAAAATTCAGAGTAGGGTTGTCTTCTTATTTAATACCATGTCATTACAAAATATAGAACTCAATTTAGGAAACGGTGATTTAGATTCTAGGCTGAAAGGAACTAGGTGCACGCCAAACATTATTGTTCATGATAAAAGAAATTTAAATTACATAAATATCGTGGAGCACAGCTTAATCACACACATCAACACCACTCTCTCTCACCATCTCTGATGAATGAACCCTATCCTTTATTCAAGTCATGAGAATAGCAGAAGTCAATACTATTAGATCGAGAATCTAGATGCAGAATAAAACTGGGGACTCCACATTGTCAGATATTAAAAGAAAAACAAACTCTACGTGAAACTGGGAGAGAATAAAAATAAAGATGGGTACAGGGATATTCCGGAAGCAGGGGTTGCAACAGTAATATGAGAAAAAGTTAAATTCCAGATCAAAGAAACAAGACCAAGAAAGTCACGTTATGAATGTGAAGGATCAAGTGTATGATGAAGATACAGGGAATATCACCTCGTCAGGATTTCCTTGGAGAGCACTGAAATGTATAAAGCAACAGCTGATAAGAATGGGAAAAGGAGAAATTGGCCAGAACACAAGAGAAGTTCCGAGTATTTTCAAACCTGAAACCAAGAAACCGAGAAAAAGTCCAGATATTTAACAAACTCCTTTCAGCTCTGATAGGTCGTGGAGAGGAAGAACAGAATGAACAAAGGTGGGAAGGAAGGAAGCCATAAAGAACAGGAATAAAATAAGCAATAAAGTTGAGTGAATACCTTTTTTTTTAATGAAGAAGACAAAGATATTAGAGAATATGTTTTTCAGTGTCCAAAAACATTTAGAAAAACTGACCACAAGAAACATCAATAATTCCCTCAAGTAAAACTAGGATAGAATAGATTTTTAGACTGCCATGTGGTAATAAGTTAATTTAAAAGAAGAAGGAAATAATAGCAATAAGCCAACCACTTGAAGTTTATGAATGTGGCCGGGCACAGTGGCTCACGCCTGTAATCCCAGCACTCTGGGAGGCTGAGGTGGGTGGATCACCTGAGGTCAGGAGTTCCAGACCAGCCTGGCCAATGTGGTGAAACCCCATCTCTATTAAAAAGACAAAAATTAGCCAGGTGTGGTGGCGGGCGCCTTGTAGTCCCAGCTATTCGGAGGCTGAGGGAGAAGAATCGCTTGAACCCGGGAGGCAGAGGTTGCAGTGAGCCGAGATCACGCCACTGCACTCCAGCCTGGGCAACAGAGCGAGACTCCATATCAAAAAAAAAAAGATTTATGAACGGTCCAAGCAAACCCTGGGTCCAGTTGGAAACCAAAACTGGAATGCAAGTTGGGGATAAACCACTCCAAGGGAAAGGAACATGGGAGCCGGGATGGACACCCCGGGGTGCCAGCTGGGAGAGTCAGTGCGTGAGGGGTTTCTGAGACGACTGTCTGGGCTGGAAGGTAACCTCCTGCCACTTCCTGCATGAAGAAGTGGGGCAGTTTTCCTCTAAGATTTCGCTTCTAAGTGAACACATCATTAACATTATCAAGTCCTTTGTTTTCATGAATTTTCTGACCTTACTCTAGCTCATTTGTAAGTGAATTTGAAACTCTGAGGAAAATGGAAGCTGATGTACATGTTTGTTTTTTTAAAAGAGAGAGTTCTTTAAAAAGTCTAATAATTAAAAAAAGCCTCCAGTTAGCCTAATCTAGGAAATATGAGCAGAAAATATACATGATGAAAATTAGCAATGAGAGAGGGTAAATAAACACAGATGCTCAGAAAATTTCACGACTTATCATAAAAAAACCCCTGTGTTAATAAATTTGAAAATCTGGAGAAAAGAAATATTTCTAGGAAACTGTAGAATACAAAAATGCACTCTGGAAAAGACATGACTAAAATGGAAAGTAAATGTCTAACAAATTGTAAAAAGCTATCAAGGAGCCCTCACTATGGAAAAGCATGTATAATTAGAAGGAGGAGAAAGGGAAACCTCCAGCTAGCCAAAGGGAGAAGCAATTTTCCCAGCGTAATCTACCAAAAACCCACAGCAACACACAAACATTAAGTTGGCAGTGCCCTATCACTAGCATTTTTATTAGGAACAAAAGCAGAATATCTCCAACGCCAGCACTCAGCATTGGAGGTTGTAGCGAAGACAAGAAACCAATAAAAAATAAATGAGCAACATATGAATTTGGAAGATAAAAAATCACTATTTTCAGATAAAATGATCGTCCATATATTTTTTAAAAAATGCAAGATACTCCACTGACAAGTCTGAAAAGTTTTTCCTTATTTTAAAAAAATCTAAAGAAAAAAAATCACAAAATGTTAACATTTATTCATTTTGGATGGTCAGCAAATGAGTGATGGCTACACTGTTTTTGGTAGTATGTGTGTGTAACATTTACCAAAAACAAAGGTAATGAGGATGGGAAATGAGGCCCTAGTGGTTCTCCACATGAATAAATTCACATATTCAAGAAAAATATATACATACACACATACACATTCTCTCTCTCTCTCTAACCTGCACCTTACCATACAGAAAGAAGAGCAGCCCCCAAAATACCAATGCAAAGATGTGCAAAAGAAATACAATTTTTTAAAAATCTAAAGTTTCAGCAATATCTTGACTGAGTGGTATCATTCTAGGAATAACAAAACATTCAAACAAGTATTACTTTATCTTTCGACACGTCAATAGGTTGAAGAAGAAAAAACATAGTCTTGAGCAATGTCCTAAAAATCCAGTTGAGGAAAATCAAAATTATTCCTAACTAAAAATTAAGCCCCAAGCAAAATACAAGAAATAGATATTTGTCAAGAGCAAAATATCAATATCAAATTAATCCATTGATATTGGGCACTGATGGTATTGCGTGTCTAGAAAATTCAAGGTAACAGAAAAGTTATGGCCAATAAGATCATTCAACAAGGGCATCAACACAACTAAAATAAAAGCAAGAATGTGTTTATCTAAAATCATAACCAGTTATAAATGCAAGGACAGAAAGATTCCATTTTAATACTCAATAAAAATACAATACCAATGAACAGATTTAACAAGAAATTTGTCATATCTTTTTAAGAAAATGTTTAGGCCTTACTGAAGAACACAAAATGTTTGGGGAAAATGACCTGGATTTATGTAAAAATGTACAATATTATAAAGATATCAATTCTCTCCTAAGGCAATCTGTATGCCTGACACTTAGTGAGTGTCAGGGATGAGGTGGGGTGGGCTCGGTCCAGCCTCCTTCCTCATTCTTCCTCCTTGGAGGTTCACACCCAGCAGGCTCCATCCTGCTCCTGCCTCAGGCCCCTCCCTCCATCC
Organism: Mandrillus leucophaeus; assembly: GCF_000951045.1. Classification (NCBI taxonomy): domain Eukaryota; kingdom Metazoa; phylum Chordata; class Mammalia; order Primates; family Cercopithecidae; genus Mandrillus; species Mandrillus leucophaeus. The sequence continues at coordinate 839,698 of NW_012102388.1, forward strand.
CTCACTGCCCAACGTTTGAAGTCCTGGCTTACAGTCATCCAGATGCTCCGGGACCACATTCTCAGGGACCTCAAGCAAGAGGACTATCCAACTCATGGCTCTCAGTTCCTTCGCCCCATCTTGATCATTTGCGAATGCAGAATTGGGACTCCAAGAAGGCTCCTGCCCAAATCCCAGGGCCTGTGCAAACAAAGACGCCACCTCTGTGAATGTGTGACCTTACCTGGCAAGCCAGACTTCACAAATATGAAGAAAGTTACCGATGAGCTGACCTGAAAATAGGGTGATCCTCAAGGTTTATCCTGCGGAGCCGATGCTGTCACATGAGCCAGAGGAAGAAGCCAGACCGATATGGGGAGCAGGGCGCAGCATGCTGTATTTGAAGATGGAGGGGACCCCAGGAGAAGAAATGGAGGTGACTTTTAGGAGCAGAAAGCCACCCCAGCTGATGGCCAACCAGAGCACTGGGACCTCAGTCCCCCAACTCCAAGACACTGGATTCTTCCGCAGCCTGAATGAGCCTGGAAGCCAGCTCTCCTCCAGAGCCCACATCTCAGAATCCACCCGCCTGATACATACATTTCAACCTGGTGCGATGCTGAGCCCAGCTGAGCGCACCTGGACGTCTACCCTACAGAACTGGAGTTAATAAGCACCAGCTGTTCCAAGCTGCTAACTTGGCAGTGATTTGTTACACGACAATAGAAAACTAAGACACCTTTACTTCCACAGTTACATTCTGAGAATGCGCCATTACACAACCCTACAAACCAAATGCATACATTCCCATAATGTGTCATCACCATCAACTCCAGTCCCAACCTTTCTCCCTCTTCTATGTATCTCTTTCTCCTCCACCTTTACCGACCTCTCTCTGTGTGTCTCTGACAATGGTGTTTTCACCAAAAAAGACTATGCTATCACTGACACCATGTGTAACATCATGTTTGAAACCATTCATTTGCTGAAATTTGCCAGGATGGGTTATGTTGTTGGCATCTAAAACCCTAATCATTTTCTAGTGTTATGCAACCTTTAAAAAAATGCATTTTCCCTTTGACACTCTACCATGGTTCGATCTTCTTCTTTGGCAAACTTCTCCAAGAATCGTCTGCAGAAGCTGTCCCTGTTTCCTCGTTAGTCTTCAAAACTTTCTAGTCTGGCTCTGTCTCCACCACACAGTTAAAACTATTCACCTGTGTCTCCCAACCAAACGGACAGTGTCTGTCTTCTCTTGACCACTGAACAGCATTTGACACCATTGCTTCTTTTCGTTGTATTGACACATGCCTCTCTCCTGAAATCCATAATGCCACAAATTCTTGGCTTTTCTTTTACTCCACAGATCACTGCTTGCCAATCTCTTTTCCTGGGCCATCGTTTGTGATCCAACCAAGATGTGGCCCCCCTTAACCTCTCCATACTGTCTCCCTAAGAGAGTTCTTCCATTCTTTCACTCTTAAAGCCATCCACAAGTTGTCACCTCTCAAATGTATGTCCCCAAGCCTGACAATCCTGCTAAGCCCCAGATTTGTAAATGTAATGCCTAGGAGACATACCCATTTGGAGTCACACAAGTTTCTGAAACGTCCACAACAAATCTGATGCATTTCTCCCTACTCCTACATCTTCCACTTCTTTCCATCTCGGCGCAGGGCACCATCATAGCAACATCTGCTCAAAGCAGAAATAGTTGAGTCGTTCTTGATTTCTTCCTTTCTCCCACTTTCTCATTCAATCCATCTGTAAATCTTATCAATTTCACCTGCTAAATATCTCTGGAATCTGTCCAATTGTGTCTAAATCCACAGTGGTCACCCTAGTCCATGCTGTCCTCATCTCACAGTGGACCGTTGCTAAAATGTGTCACTGGTTTCCTCACATACCCCTGACCTCTGCCAAATGCACACTGCACAACTGTCAGTGAGAACTTGAAACAAACATAAATAAGACCATCCAATTTCCCTGCTTAACACCATTCATTGGCTTCCCACTTTCCTGTGAATAAAATCTAATGTGTTCCTGCAAATAAAATAAAAGGTAGGCAGTAATGGATGCCGGTGAGGATGTGAAGAAAGAGAAACCTGATACACTGTTGGTGGGAATGTAAAGTAGTTAGTCCAGCCACTCTGGCAAATCTGCCCTCCCACATTCACTGCAGCCTACTCACAATAGGTGAAATATGGAATCAACTTAAGTGCCCATTGATGGATGGATGGATACAGAAAATATGATATATATATATATATATATCTCTCTCTGTAAATCTTATCAGTTTCACCTGCTAAATATCCTGGAATCTGTTCAATTGTGTCTAAATCCACAGTGGCCACTCTAGTCCACGCTGTCCTCATCATATATATATATATTATATATAAAAAATATATAAAATATATATATATAAACAGAATATTATGCAGCCATAAAAAAGAATGGAATTCCATCATTTGTAGCAACATGGATGGAACTGGTCCCTATGTTAAGCGAAATAGGCCAACCACAGACATACAAACCTGTCTCTTATACACATCTAGATGTGTATAAGAGACAGATTATAAAGATATCAATTCTCTCCTAAGGCAATCTGTATGCCTGACACTTAGTGAGTGTCAGGGATGAGGTGGGGTGGGCTCGGTCCTGCCTCCTTCCTCA
>NW_012102388.1:842704-913500 GCF_000951045.1 Mandrillus leucophaeus
AAAAAAAAAAAAAAAAAACTAAGTAAAAAACATCTAAAGTTTTTGGTGTAGGGGTCCTATGAGTATGTATTGAACTCAGCTAGGCTTCCAAGCCTTCCTTTGAGCAGCCAACCTCTCCTCTAACTGAGCTCTAACCACTCTGAGCTCCTTTTAGGTCTAACCCACCAAGCTTTTCCGCCTCCCAGGACTGTGGCTCAGTCCTCAACATCTAAGATGCCTTTCTCCTGCTATTCAATTAATTGCTACCTTCTTATCCTTCATGGTTCAGCTTAAACGTTGCCTTCACAGGGGCTGTTCCAGACAAGCCTAGCGTAAGCCCCCACATGCCACATTCTCAATCAAATTATATCCTCATTCCCTTCCATTTGTAATTACTTTTTTATCTGTTTGTAAATCTGTCATCAAGCTCCCTCATGAGCTTAAGAGCTCCCTGAGATTGGAGCCTTTTCCTGAAACATATTAGATGCTTAATGAATATTTGTTGTAACAATATTTTAAGATGTATTCAAGGATTTTAATTGTGCTAAGTAATTAACCTACGGGCGTTTGCTAAGTCAAGGTTAGTATATACACGTGATGGATTAATATGCAGCTATTAAGAGAGTAATTTAGCTCCTAGTTCTACCACAAAAAAAAAACAAGCCACAGAAAAAAATCCAGAATGTATTGTTGAGTGAAAATAGCAGGTTTCAAAATAGTGTACATGTGCCTCTCCCAGGCATTGCTTGGGAGACTCATTAAGCAACATAATAAATAAGTAATTCCCTGCCACTTCTCACAGCGGTACAGCTACATAGAATTGCACATGTGTGCAGAAATCACAACCCAACCCAAGCCTACAGCTATTCTAGGGGGTGACTGTCTAACTGTTCCAGGTGCCACCCCCGTCCTGCAGGGGTACGATCGCGTTTCTAGAATACCATCTAGCCAACATTTTAAATCAGACCATTGCAAGCACATCTTTTCAATGAGATGCATATGCAACAGATGTCAAGGACTTAATTTTTCTTTATTATAGGATGTGCTTATGTGTGTGGGGGATCTGTGTTGCTGTCTGAATGCCCCCCCAATCACAAAAGTTAGTTTTATTTTCTCCAAGTGATGATATTTCAAGTATTATTTATTTTCTGCTTTTGGCTTGTCTGCATTGTTTGAATTTTCTACAATTACTTTGTATTTTTTAATAACTAGTAATGGAAGCTATTTGCCTTTGGAAATATGGACAAATGCCATGATTGAATAATCATATGAATTCAATGTAAGTTAAGGAAGGCTTAGCTCTTCATCTAAATCCAGATAGCCCAGGAAACTGCTAATTGGTAACCGCAAGTCAAATGGTAGATGGCATTTTGTTGTGTTTCGTTTTTCCACCCTTCCTTGCCCATGTTGTGTGGAACACGCTGGTGACCCAGTTTACCTGCAGGACAGCTGTTCCGCTCACGATGGGCACTTGCCTGTCATTTAATCCAAACAATAAAACCTGCCATGCAGGCAGCTAGAGTCAGGGGTGTAAAAAAAAAATTTCCTAGTTCCACTTCAACACTTCAAAGATATATTTGCTAGGACCATGTTCATCTTTTTTGAGACTGCAGAAAACGATGTCAGTCAGAATGCAAATATTTGTATAAAATATTTGTATAAAAACTTCAACATCTTCTGATTATCATTTATTACAATGTGTTAAAGTATCTGTCATTTATACACAATAAATTCTGGTGAAGTGGAACCGGGAGAAACACGAGCTCCACTTCAGACAGAACAGCTGGGTGACTTCCTCCGTATGTGAGATCACCAACGCCTGCTTCTGAAAAACTCTGGGCCTATTTATTCCAAAAGGCCTACACAACTGCCTATCCAGCTTATATCACAGAAAGACTAAGTATTCATAACAGGAAGACAGGAGTAAAATAAAACACACACAGACAGAAAAGTCAAAATAAAAGAGCAGCAATTTCCATCTTTGAGCCCATAAACGAAAGACACAAATGATGAAAACCGTAATTATGAGATGAAATGGAAGAAAGATCTATTTTGTAATCGCAAGTCCTCCTGAGTCTTGGGGAAAAGTTCATTTCTAAGACGTGTGTCACGGACTTATTGTGAATTCATCCTGACACCGTTTATTCCGTAGCTTATGTTTCTTCACTGATATGAGGACTTTGATTACAGCATTGGCTAAAACGAACGCAGATGATGTTCTCATGCGTGAATGACTATTTCTAAAATACCGAGATAGTTTCATCAAAGACAAGAATTCTGGAATTTAATCACAAACGGAAACATAAATAGATACCATATTTTCCTATTCAAATAATGAGTCAGCTCTTATTATAGTCATCTAATTTTATCAAGAATAGCACTTGGCTAATTAGACAGGAGTCAGTTTAATAACTAGCTGGCATTTATAAGAATAGAAATGGGTTCTATGAAAAATTGTTTACGACTGCAAAAGAATGGTGAAAGCTGGTATAATGCGTGAAATTGGAGCAATGATAAGTTAATGAGCTTCTCCTAAATATGCAATGACTGCAGCCAAAGTTCCTGGCAGTCCAATCCCGACTGCACCTCAACATATTCAAGCAGCCATGCACTTAGTGTGCATTTACTGCAGACCTGCTCAGCGTCAGACACAGTGGGATCTTCCGTAGCTGTGCAGATGATCTTTTTCTGCAAGGACCAAGGAACTGAGCACTTGACCAGGTCCCCAGAGTTCTGCTAGTCAGCCTTCACCGTGAACACACAGAATCAGAAGCCATAACAAGAAGTTCACAAACTTAGTCTCTGCAATGGAGAGCACGGAGAAATAAAGTCTGGGGCACCAACCGCTCTCTCTCCCCACTTCTCCAGGATCGCTCGGTAAAACGTCAGATCTCACTCCTTCCATTTTCAGTCTGAGAACCCAAAGCCACATTTTAGCAAGCTGGGAGAATGGAAAGAATCACATCATAAAGATGGGGGGTGTGTGTGTGTGTGTGTGTGTGTAATATGGGGTGTGCATCTGTGTAATGTGGGGTGTGCAGCTGTGTAATGTGGGGTGTGTGTGTCTGTAATATGGGGTGTGTTGGGGGGCTGTGGTGGGAAGTGTGTGTATGTGTGTGTATCTGTGTATATGTGTGTGTATCTGTGTATATGTGGCTTGCGGTGTATGTGTGTGGTGTAAGATATCTGTGTGTGTTGTGGGGTGTGTGTGTCTGTGTGTGTGTGTGTGTCTGTGGTTTAGGGGTGTGTGTGGTGTGTGTATGGGGGTCTGTGTGTGTGTATCTATGTGTATGTGGTTTGGGGGGTGTCTGTGTGTTGTGTGAGGCGTGTGTGTGTGCCTGTGTGTGGTATGGGGTGTGTGAGTATGTGTGTATGTGTATGTGTGTGTGTGTGTGTATCTGTGTATGTGGTTTGGGATGTGTGTGTGGTGTGAGGTGTGTGTGTGTGTGAGGGGTGCATATGTATCTGTGTGTATGTGGTTTGGGGGGTGTGTGTGTGGTGTAAGGTGTATGTGTGTGTGTGTCTATGTGTGTGTAGCTGTGTGTACGTGGTTTGGGGTGTGTGTGTGTGGTGTGAGGTGTATGTGCATATGTGTGTGTGGTGTGTGTTTGTGTGTGTGGTGTGTCTTGTCTATGTGTATCTGTGGTGTGGGGCGTGTGTGTGGTGTGGGGTGTGTGTGTTTCTATGTATGTGTATCTGTGTGTATGTGGTTTGGAGTATGCATATGTGTGTGTGGTATAAGGTGTATGTGTATGTGGGGGGGTGTGTGTGTGCACCTATGAGTGTGTACCTGTGTGTATGTGGTTTGGGGTGTGTATGTGTGGTGTGAGGTGTATGTGTGTGTATGTGTGTGTGGTGTGGGATGTGTGGTGTGGGGTGTGTGTGTGTGATGTGTGTGTGTCTATGTTTGTGTATCTGTGTGTATGTGGTTTGGGGTGTGTATGTGTGGTGTGGGGTGTGTGTGTGATGTGTGTGTGTCTATGTTTGTGTATCTGTGTGTATGTGGTTTGGGGTTGTTTGTGGTGTAAGGTGTATGTGTGTGTATGTGTGTGTGTGTCGGGTGTGTGTGTGGTTTTAAGTGTGTATGTGTGTGGTGTGGGGGGTGTGTTTGTGTATCTGTGTGTATGTGGTTTGGGGTGTGTGTGTGGTGTATGTATGTGTGTGTACATGTGTGTGCATCTGTGTGTATGTGGTTCGGTGCATACATGTGTGTGGTGAGGTGTATGTGTGTATGTGTGTGTGTGGGGTCTGTGTGTCTGTGTGTGTGTGTGTGTGGTGTAGGGGGTGTGTGTATGTATATACTTTCTTTCAAGACAGCAGGTTGCCTTTCATTTAACAGCCACATCAGTGGGTGTATGTACCTGCACACACAGACTGCGGTTGGATTAGGGACACTTAAAGCAGAACGTGCCGGACGTGGTAGCTCACACCTATAATCCCAGCACTTTGGAAGGCCGAGGTGGGTGGATCACTTGATTCCAGGAGTTCCAGATCAGCCTGGGCAACATAGCAAGACCCTACAAAACATACAAAAATTAGCTGGGCATGGTGGCCTGCACCTGTAGCCCCAGCTACTCAGGAGGCTGAGGTGGGAGAATTGCTTGAACCCAGGAGGTCGAGGCTGCAGTGAGCTAGGATTGCACCACTGTACTCCAGCCTGGGTGACAGAGCGAGACTCTGTCTCAAAAAAAAAGAAAGAAGAAATGCCCATCTCTCTTTTCCTCCTCTGCTAAATGCTCACAACTGCTGTCTTGCTGGAGAAAGCCTAGAAAAGGAATGAAAACACAGGTTCACGCTGCCCCACACGATAACATGCTCTCAGAGTGGAATTTCCATAAAGATAATGACATTTAGTCATCCCTTCTCACACCCACCCCACAGTGCCAAGCACTGCACTTTGATCATGGTATTTGATGAATGGATTCATGAGAGTATCAAAAGGAGCTAGAAAGGAGAACTGGCATCTAGTTTCCCCATCAATTGTGATATTTATAGTAATTGGGTAAATAAAATATGCTAAAATATCATAATACCATACACGAGTTACTTTAGCTGCTGGGTTGGGGAGTCGCTGTCTCTTGAGATCTCAGTGCAAGCAAGCCCCCAGTTCCACCAGGGATGGAGGTACACACATAACACACCCCAAGTTCTTCCTGCGGCAGCCAGCACAACACTTGCTTGTGTAGACTGTATTCACTGTGCAGACTCTGGAGTCTGTGGACCCTGACCTTGAGTCACACTTTTGCCTCTTCATGCATCATTTCCTCCTTTTATGAAATGGGGATGAAATTAGCCCTCATCGCTAATGGTACATGTGGCATGCTCTGCAGTGCCTGGCATATAGTCAGTGCTAAGTATTAGTTGCTGCCAGTGCTGCTATTCGTGTTATTATTCCTAGTACCAGCACTAGGCCTGCTACTATTATTAACATAATCATCAGTATTATTTAAACATGTTTTCCTCCTAGTCTAGGCAGGTCTCTCACCGGATTCAACCAGAAAGAAAAGTGCTGACGCTACCCACAGTACCCATGAGTGGGAGACGCAGTGTCCTGGGGCTGAGGCTGGAGCAGGGAACAGAATTCCAAGACCGCACGTGTACCATGGACATGCCTCTCAGGAAGTTTGTTCGTGGCAGCTGAGGTTTCTCTTAGTCCTTCCTCCACGAAAAGCCCAGCACCTCCTCCTCCCCTGGCTTCTCTCACCTGGCACTCTTTCTTGTCTGAAGCTAAAGCAAGCTCCTTACGTTCCACAGGGAAGTTCTCCATCTCTGCAACCTTGGCCACAGCAGAGACAAGTCCCTCAAGCATCCTGAATCCTTTTCAGGAGTTCCTTTCAAAGACCATCTTGCCTCCCTTAGGAATTTAGGGGCCACTTGTTGGAAAGATGGTGCTTTCCACCCACTCAATGTTTTTACAAGGCCCCCCTCCACCCATTATTCCATGTACAGGTCCCAGCAACTGTGTGTGACGATGGGGACCGTCAGGGCTCTTTCGCAGGTAAAGTAACAGAGACACAGAGAATCTGCGTAGTTACTTGGGTCTGGCAGAGCTACGGCACAAGCCCAGGTTTTCTGAGGCACACTCAGCACGGGCATCCCCTCTGGAGCATTTAACCATACATTATAAATAGCTCAAGCACAGGTGCAGCCACAGGCTTATTTGAGTGGAGTGTTCTTAATCGGAGGTATACCAGAAACCCATTTAATTAAAAACATACTTACTTATGTTTTTATGCCTGATACTTTCAGCAGCCTTTTGGAAGCATCAACTGAAAATATATGGGATGAATGGTTCCATCATGAAGGAGCTCATATTTCAGGTATAAAGAAATGATTTATATGCATGCAAAAGCTAGAGGAAAAGGCAAAACTGAACAAACTATTCCTCAAATTTTATTTTATTTTATTATTGGTTTTTAGAGATAGGATTTTGCTACGTTGCCCAGGCTGGCCTCAAACTCCTGGACTCAAGCCATCCTCCTGCCTTGGCCTCCCAAGTAGCTGGGACTGCAAGTGTGCACCAACACACCTGGCTGCCCCAGATTTTAATTAAAAATTCCAAAGGGACGCAAGAAAGGCTCAAACCAAGTGCTGATAAGTCTGACAAGCAGCAAAGATTATATTTCAGCCTCTCTGGCCTGCTTCTCAACCACCTCTCTTCACTCTCTTCTCCCTCCTCCTTTCTCCTATCTAAACCCATTTTCACAATGGATCTGAAATCAGCCACTGTAAAGCAACATTCTCTGATTCCAATTCTGGTTTTCTGTGTTCCAAAGGGAAAACATTCCATGATCAAAAATGTTGAGGAAATAGTGGGTTCGAGAAATTAAGACAGAATTTCTCACTGCAGGACTTAGATTATTTAACACAATGGTGTGTATTGTGAGTTTGCATTTGTCAAGCATCTTCGGGCACAGAGAACTTAATTTCCTGGAGAATTCCACAGTGTTGGTGTTCTCTGAAACACACATGTCAGACGCTCCCCGCAGTTGGAGAATGACTAAAGGACTCCAAAAGGTTGGCCTTCTAGGGGGTTTGAATTTTAACAGGTGGCAAAGCTGTCAGATGGAATCTTCATCCTCAGAAAACAGGCCAATGGAACTACTTTGAAGGCACCAGAAGTCAGTCTGCCAGCCCATAATTTCAGGGTCTGCACATCGGTTGCCTGGAAAGGAAGTCACATAAGGATTTCCCACGGGGAAAGCTGGACTGCAGGCAGGCCTCAAAAACCTGTTCGATCTGAAGAAATATGGAAACACTGGAACAGCCTTTCAGGCAGGGGCAAAAGTGCCAACAAAAACGTGCAGCAGAACACACAGAGCCCATTTGGACAGTGCCACTCGCCCTTCAACACACAGGTGCATCATCTGGGATCTTATTAAAATGCAGCCATGACTCCACCAGTCTGTGGGCTGGGGGAGAAGGACAAGAACTTGCATTTCTTGCCCGTTCCCAGGAGATGTGATACTGGTCACTGGACCACCCCTGGGATTTAGGGAATGGTGAAGCCTGCTGGTCTTTGGAAGTGGGGGGCAGGAGTGCTGCTGTTAAATGGCCAAGACCACAGGTTTCCTTTGTTGAAGAAATATTTTTTCATCTCCTATTGTATGCTGGGCACCATGCTAGGTGCTGAGGATATAACAGTGCAAAAGACAGACGTGATCTTTGTACTCACAGAGCAAATTCAGTAGGGGGTGACAGGAAATAAATACATCAGAGAGAGAATCTGAGACACATGCTGGATGATCAAAGACAAAAACAAAACCAAGAGACAGGACAGAGGACAGCAGTAGAAGAGTCAGCCATGGAGAGGGTGACCAGGGGCACCATCTCTGAGGATGGGGCATGCAGCAGGGTTGGAGGGGAGAAGGGCTGAGTGGCTAGAGGAGCTGAGAGACATGCTGGGGTCCTGAAGACCACCCTCAGGTTGGCTGTCCCACTGGAGGACTCACAGGACTCAGCGTATGGTTGCACAAACAGCTGGGACTTATTATAACAGAGGATCAGACCACAAAATCAGCAAAGGATAAGGGTACACAATGGAAGTCAGGGCAAGTCAGGCTCAAGCTCCTAAGAGTCCTCCCCAGGGAGTCACACAGGAGGCACCTAACTTCTTCAGCACTGAGCTCTGACAACACCTAAAGTGTCCCCTACCATGGAAGCTTGTCAGAGACTCAGCATCCCGAGTTGTTGATATGGTTTGTGTATCAGTCCATTCTCAAGCTGCTATTAAGAAATACCTGAGACTGGGTAACTTATAATGAGGTTTAATTGACTCACAGTTCCACACAGCTGGGGAGCCCTCAGGAAACCTACAACCATGGTGGACAGCACCTCCTCACAGGGCAGCAGGAGAGAGAAGGAGTGCCGAGCGAAGGAGGAAGTCCCTTATGAAACCATCAGATCTTGTGAGAACTCACCATCACGAGAACAGCATGGGGGAAACTACTTCCGTGATTCAAGTATCTCCACATGGTCCTGCCCTTGACATTCAGGGATTATTGCAATTCAAGACACAATTTTCAGGGGACACAGATCCACACTGATATGGTTTGGCTCTGTGTTCCCACTCAGATCTCATGTTCACTTGTCATCCCCAATGTTGGGGATGGGGCCTGGTGAGACGTGGATCATGGGGCAGATTTCTCATGAATGGTTTAGTACCATCCACTTTGTACTGTCCTCGAGGTAGTGAGTGAGTCATTGTGAGATCTGGTTGTTTAAAAGTATGTGGCACCTCCCACATTTCTTTCTTGGCCTTGCTTTCACCATGTGACATGCCTACTCCTCCTTCACCTTCTACCATGACTGGAAGCTTCCTGAGGCCTCCCCAGAAGCAGAAGCTACCATGCTTCCTGCACAACCTGTAGAACTGTGAGCCAAATAAACCTCTTTTCTTTATAAATTACCCAGTCTCAGGTATTTATTTATAGCAATGCAAGAATGGCCTCACACAGTTGTTTTGGGGGGCTGGTCATGTGGACATCTCTGCCCAGCATATGCTGAAATTCCAGACTCCTAGAAGAAAAGCACGTGTACTGCATAAGCCATATTGTTTATGCAAAGAGTTTAGTCATGATGAGCTCCTTTCATCAGTTAGGGAATGGTGAGAGTCCTCCCAAAACCCACATTGCCATGGACCAGCCAAGGGCCAGCCTTGCCAGCAGCCTTTGTAAGGAGGGTGGGCTCAGACCTGTGATGCAAACTCTTTTATGCAAATTGGCCTTTCAGCCATGATGCTCCCTCTGTGCAAGGGCCCCAGGGAAGCAAAAGCAGGATGGTCGGGAACACAGAGGCAGGCCAGTGTGTTCGGAACTCAGCTGTAGGAAGAATTGTGGAGAGGAAGCAGGTGGAGGTGGAACTGAGAACAAATTTGAGGTTCCATCACTTGCTAGCTACGTCACATTTAACTTCTCCAAACCTCAGTTTGTTCATCTGTAAAATGGGAACAATCCCTATTTCACAGGGCTTAATGTAAGGTATTAAGCAGGGTGCCCAGATATTTGTTAAAACATAATATAGTACATCTTATTATCTGTTTTAAATTGAGGGCTGATTCAATCTCATTCCCACTAAAATAACTAACATGAATAGAGGCCTCAGCATGAGCCACGCATTGATGTAAGAAAGTGCTTCTCATCAGTGAAGTCATCCCATCCTATGACAGCCCTGTGAGGGACACTCTACTGTGGGCCAGTTTACAGGTGAGACAGCTGAGGCACAGAGCGCTGGTCCAAGATCACACAGCTATTGAGAGCTGCGCAGGAACTCAAACCCAGGAAGCCCACCACAGCATACACAAAACCAGCTGGATTACCAAATTTCAGTTCATACGGTAAAGTTTTGAAGCAGCTTTAATCTTCTTCCAGTAATGGCTCTCAACTTTATTCCATCAAATCTCTTTCTACTACATAGCAGGCTCCATCATCAATATTTCAGGCAACTCCATAATTTTTCAGGCACTTTTTGATTTTTTTTTTTTTTTTTTTTTTTTTTTGAGACGGAGTCTTGCTCTGTCACCCAGGCTGGAGTGCAATGGCCGGATCTCGGCTCACTGCAAGCTCCGCCTCCCGGGTTTACGCCATTCTCCTGCCTCAGCCTCCCGAGTAGCTGGGACTACAGGCGCCCGCCACCTCGCCCGGCTAGTTTTTTGTATTTTTTAGTAGAGACGGGGTTTCACCGTGTTAGCCAGGATGGTCTCGATCTCCTGACCTCATGATCCACCCGTCTCGGCCTCCCAAAGTGCTGGGATTACAGACTTGAGCCACCGCGCCCGGCCTCACTTTTTGATTTTTGAAAAATGTTTACTATGGCTAGGAAGACTCAGTCCTGTTCAACCATATTTTAAGCTATCAGCTCCTAACCAATGTTAGATTATGTTACCAACTGAATGCTTGTGCCCTCCCCAACCCCTGGAATTCCTATGTTGAAGCCCTGGCCCTGAGTGTGATGGATTCTGGAGGTGAAGTATTTAGGAGGTGATGAGGCTTACATGAGGTCACAACGGTGGGGGCCCACGGGGGATGGGACCAGTTTCCTTATAAGAAGGGCAAGAAACATCAGAGCTTCCTTTCTCCACCATGAGAGGGCACAGCAAGAAAGTGTCCATCTGCAAGACAGGGAGAGAGCCCTCAGCAGAAACTGAATCTGCAGACACCTTGATCTGGGACTTGCAGCCTTCAGACCGTGAGAAATAAATGTCTGCTGTTGAGCCGCCCAGTCTGTGGCACCTGTTCCACCACCTGAGCTGACTCTTACAGATTAGCCATTTGAAGGCCCAGACGGGTAAGAGGATCCTACTCTTCCATCACCCTTCCACTATCCAGCAAGTATTTCTTCTACTGCTGAGGCAGACAGCGGGCGAGCAAGGCCCTTTTCTTTAAGGGATGGCCCCTGGATAACTGGTTGTTCTCTGCTGATCTTTAACAACTTTCCCTAGTTGCTCACTTTATTCCTTTAGCACAGATGGGCAGTCTTTTTTCTTTTTTTTTTTTTTTTTCTGAGATGGAGTCTCATTCTGTCACCCAGGCTGGAGTACAGTGGCATGATCTCAGCTCACTGCAACCTCCACCTCCCAGGTTCAAGCAAATTCTCCTGTCTCAGCCTCCCAAGCAGCTGAGATTACAGGTACAGGCCACCACACCCAGGTAATGTTTGTATTTTTTTTTAAGAAGAGATGGGGTTTCGCCATCTTGGCCAGGCCGGTCTCGAACTCCTGACTTCAGGTGATCTGCCCGCCTTGGCCCCCGAAACTGCTGGGATTACAGGCATGAGCCACTGCGCCCAGCCCATTTTCTTTTGTGTCTCCCTGGGTTGGCGACTGTTTCAGGCTCAAGCTCCTCTTTCATCCACCAGCTGGGCAGTGCACTCCACCGCTGCTGTCCCTCATTTACTCATCAATTTCTCTGCTAACAGGGTTACTGGCGAGAGGCTTAAGCTCCAATCACCTTCCATAATGTCCTCTTGACCCATCGGAGACACCAGCCTCCCCTGCCGTGCCCTGGGGACACAAGGCCCTCCACCTGCACTCTCCCAAGCCCAGTCTCTTCTCTGCCGCTTCATGCATCTGGAGCCATTGTGTGTGCTGCTGGGTGGGTGGATTCACCACTTTCAGACAATTACCCAGGAGGGGCTGCATGGTATGGGGTGGACTGTGCCCTCGGGATGCCCATCGTGGCTGCCATCCAGGCTACACACAAACATTCCCTCCAGACCGACACTTCAAAGTGAGGGGTGTAACCAGGTGCAGTGGCTCACACCTCCAATCCCAGCACTTTGGGAGGATGAGGCAGGAGGATCACTTGAGCCCAGGAGTTCAAGACCAGCCTGGCCAACACAGCAAGACCCTATCTCTACCAAAAAATTTTAAAAAACTAGCTGGCATGGTGGCACATGCCTATAATTACAGCTATTCATGAGGCTGAGACAGGAGAATCGTGAGCTCAGGAGGCAGAGGCTGCGGTGAGCTGTGATTCCACTACTGCACTCTAGTCTGGGGAGCAGAGCAAGACCCAGTCTCTAAAACAACCAAGTTAATAAAATAAAAAGTATAAAGTCAGCAGTGACCCTGAGATTTGCTGCATCCCTGAACTGTGCAGAAGAGCCACATGTCACTTTCAGGTGACAACTTCAAGGGCCGCACGTGTCCCCACTGTGACCGCAGGAGAAGGGGCCAGGAGGCAGCCTCCATCGGCCTGAGTCCTTGAGTGACCCTCAAAAGAGAGGCCCATCCTGCTGACCAGAGCTGGGCACATAGCATGGGTGAGAAATAAATCTTCTTTGGGTTAAACCGCCTAGAGGTGTCGTACGTTTTGTTTGATACAGCAATGACATAGCTGATTTCCTGACAGAAAAGAGACAAGGAGAAACAGCCCACAGTACACATGACAAGTTCCCTTGAGTCAGCCTTTCACCGCGCCTGTAGCTCCTCATGTCTCTAGTGGTAAAGGCACAGAATGAGTTCAGCCCGCCTTGCTCCTGGGACACAAGAGTCTTTTATGAAGAAGAAAAAGATCTCCTTTGAACTTAACTTTGTGCTCATGAAGTGCTGGAATCCTCCCGCCGTGACAGCGACCCGGTCAGGAAAATGATCCCAATGCCCCACACCAGAAGGCATTTACCTAAAGAATTTCAAAAGCCAACAGATAGGGATTGGACTGGATTTTGTAGGTATGGACACATTTTAGCCTGGTAACAAGGTACAGAATGGACTAGCAGGGCCAGAGGCCTGAGACAGCGAGATCCATCCGAGGACTGGGTGAATCGAAGTGTCGGGAGAAGCTTCACTGGTCAACCAGCAACAAGGATGGAGAAAAAAAGGAAAAAAGGAAAAAAATCAAAACCCTGCTTTGACCTAGTTGTGAAAGAAAAATAGAGTGAAAAGCTGTTTGACGATGTCTTTTCTCAGAAGCTGACTAAATAAGTCTTGTCTTGAACTGAAATGCAAAAATAAAAAGGGTCTGTGCTAATAACTATTCTAAAAATTACACTATAATGAAATATGCAAAATACTAAATTATGGACTGATTTTAGTGATCCTTATTTGGTGGTTCAGAAGGCAATTTAACATCTCATAATAATCACTCTTAATAATAGCAATTAATAATTAAGCACGTCTCTATATTTGGTCTTCTGCTAAGCTCTCTCCAGGCGTGACCTTCTTAAATTCTTAAGGCTGTCTTATGCAATAAGTGCTATGATTATTCCTATTTTGCAGATGAAGACACTGAGGCTTGAAGAGCTAAGTAACTTGCCCAAGGGCACCCAATTAACAAAGAGTTCTCTCCAGTTTCTAAGCCCCAAATTCATGGTCACACCATGAGGCAGAACGCTGGAGCACTGGCTAAAAACTGCAAGCAGCTGAACCAAGACGGGCTTTCTTCTCCCATCCACGGTCCTCATATAAGCAAGGAGTAGAATTTGCACAATACTAATGGGTATTTTGCAACTTGTTATCTATTTTAGTGTTATGGCTGATTAGACTGAGTCCACAGTAATTTCTGTCCTTCCTCATTAGCGGTTGCTGGAACCCAAGTTCTGAGCAGGTTAGCAAGCCTGCTGTATTTCCCACTGTGACAGTTCACTAAATTAAATTTCAAAACATTCCTTGCCATAGACCCAGACATCCTTAACAAACCAATTCCAGCAAGTCTCAAGTGTAAAAAGGTGTCTGAGGAAGTTCTTGTTTGTCACTGGAGAAGTGAATTTTTAGCCCCCTCACCTCAGTGAAGTGCATTCCGAGCTAACAGATGCAAAGTGCTTGGAATTATGTTCTGAATGTGAGTATGGAAACTGAGAAAGCACATCCATTAAAAAATAAAATATGTATAAGCTGCCTGCTACAGCCACGAAGTGATTAAAACCATCATCTTCCTAAAGAAATGGGCCACATATTTGTTTCTATTAATGTTAATAACTTGCTAACTAATGATAAATGTATGATAATTTATTCTAAGTAAAATGAAGTGTGCCCTAAAGACAGACTCTGCAAATGAAAGCTTATGCTCACCCAGTTTACAGCAGGAACATTAATAACTTATTCTTTTACTGCAATGAGAATGATTGTATGCAAATCATATGCAAAGATACCCACAGTAGCAAAATAAAGGCTAAGCAGGGGGCCTGGGACAGAGAAATTATTGGCAAAGGTTCTGTGAAATGATCTCTCACCCTCTTTGCAAAGGCTCAGGAATTCATCTCACAGAGCCAGAGCATTTTCCTTAGCTTGTTCTTTGGGCATATTTAAGATTCAGGATTATTAGTCTTTGCTTCTCCATTACATAAATAGAATTAATAAAAGCCACCTAATGTTATATTGCATACATTTAGAGATCATTAAGCCAAACTATTTTTGTGAATTTAGAAATTATGTAATTATTATCTGTATAAATAATGTTAACAATTCTGATTTATCCATGCAGATAAACCCCAAATATCTATTAGCATTCACAGCAGTTTTCCTTCCCCTCCCAATATCACAACCATTACTTATTATGTTGGTACAATATGAGCACTCAAATTAAATTCATGCTATTATTTGTGGGAGATATGGTTGGTTGGCTACTCAAAGACATTTTATCCTCCCTGTGGGCTAATGAGAAGTAAGGAAGAAGAGAAGAAAGGGAAGAAAGAGGAGGAAGGGAAGGAAGGGAAGGAAAGGAAGGAAAGGAAGGAAAGGAAGGAAAGGAAGGAAAGGAAGGAAAGGAAGGAAAGAAGGAAGGGAAGGGGGGAGGGTGGGAGGAAAGGAGGGGAGAAAAAAGGGAGGGAGAAGAGAAGGATGAAAGGTATCCTCTAGAGGAAGAAATTATTCCAAGAGAGAAACAGGCAAAATTCTCTATCCCAGAGCCTTCTGCACCTTGCCGTTGAAAGAGGTGGAAGGGTATGAAGCCATACTGTCGCTATGAGGTCATGGCTGAGGGAATTAATTGCAAGAAACCAATGTGAATCTCCAACACCACTGTGCTTCTGAACCAAGGATGCTGGCAGCGACCAATTTGTAGACTTCTTTTTATGTGAGACAAACAAGCCCAGAGATGGCTAAGGCTCTGTTGATTGAATTTCCTGTTATTTGCAGCCAGTGACATTCCTAGCTGATATGTTCTTCCTATAACAAACCAGTGGCATCAAAGCACAATGAGAATCAGAAAATGAAAAAAAAAAAACAACAGAATCATCGCTATAATAATCGTGGTTATTACAGAGTTCAGTGGCTCTTCTGAAACATGATGGCCACAGGGATTGGCATCACCCCAGAAAGAGACACTTCCTTCCTCTTCCTATTCCTCTTCCTCTTCCCGGGAATTTAGGGGTGGTGGCAATAAAGCTTGTGAAATCCAATTCCACTACTGAGTACAGCACAATTTTTGCTATGACAAATGTGCTTTTATGGGATTGGAAAGGTGGAGAAGTTGGCACCCAAAGCTCCCCTAAGGAATGACACTAAAGCTCGCCAAGCACACCACGTCACCCAAACTCAAGGTCTCCCTGTCTACAGAGGTCATTGTCTGTCCTGAGCCACTCCTGGAACCATCTCCAGACCTTGGGTAACAGCTGAGTCACCTCAGCCCCTTGGTTTTCATTCCTGCTTCTGCCAGGAAATGCCAGGACCAAGTCTCAGGTGCAAACTGAAATGAGGCTAGAAAGCTTCACTACAGAGCGTAGGAGAGGGGGAAGCTTTTGAAGCATCCACCTTGTTGCCTGAAATAAGGGTAGGTGATTCTCCACACTTCATCTGAAATCACCCAAAGTCACGAGGGCAAAAAGTAAGGGTGTCTTTTCTGAGAAACCCAGAGCTTTTACCATCAATGAGAACGACGCCCACCCAGGTCAGATCGTGGACTGCTGCAACCAGCTGAAACAAATCTCCAGCTAAAACCTCAGGTTTTAAGTTTGTTTGTCTCCTTTCAGGCTATATTTCATTACTTACTTGTGAAAAAGAATCTTGAGTGTGATCTCACTCAGCTTCAAGCCTCTCAGATACAGAGCGGCACAGAACTCAGGCTCTGAGCCGTTTCCTTAGACACAGGGTATTTGCACCCGTACCCACATCCTCCACCTGCAAATTAAGGCTGATGGCAATATCTACTCCAGTCAGTCACTGGAAGGATTGAAGAACCATATACTACATACACACATACACATACATACATATATATGTGATACACACACATATCCATCAATACATACAGACACATGAGAAAGAGAGAGAGCGATGACAACATACACACTAATCTGTCATCCAGAAGAGCTGTGAAAGGAAAATATCTTGGGCCCCCAAAATCACTAAAATCTAAAAGGAAAATTCATGCTGAGAACTGCCCAGGACAAACTTGCCTCTCCTTCTATTCAAAGTCATCCCTCTGCTCATCGAGACAGATGCATATTCGGAGTGCCTCCTTTGGAAAGGCTTACCAGAAACTCAAAAGAACACCAGCTTTCCTCTCTCACCTACCTGTGACCTGGAAGCCCCCTCCCAGCTTCCAGTGTCCCCGCCTTTCTGAATGGAACCAATATCCGTCTTCCATACATTGATTGATGTCTCCTGTCTCCCTAAAATGTATAAAACCAAGCTGGGCCCCGACCACCTTGGGCACAAGTTGTCAGGACTTCCTGGGGCTGTGTCACGGGCACTCGTCCTTAACTTTGGGAACTAAACCTCCCGAAATGCCTGGGCCTTGTCTCGTCATTTTTCTCCATGTAGAAAGCACTTTATAAAAGTTAGTTATTATTACTACAACGATTATTTACAAACTCAAACCTGAGCGTGTAACTCAGAACTTTCAATAATTGGTGATAGAAAAGTCAACTTAGTTGGGTGTTCAGTTGAGAAGTGATTTTTACTACTGCATGCTACTCAAATTTCTAAGTCAAGTGTCGGAGACACCCCAGGACTCTCTGTCTGGCTCTGCTCCTCCCCTTCCCTCCCTCCTAGGCTCAGGCTAGGAGCTGGCTCCACCCATAGGCAGACTCTCTCTTTCCAAGGTCTTTCTCTCCAGGCTTCTAGTTTCTAGAAGTTCCACCACGAGTCCCGAAATGGAATCTCACTGGCCTGGTTACTCCTGCCCCCGGGGTCATGTACCCACCTCTGGAGCCAGGAGCGGGGACCCAGCCCACTCACCCGCACATCACTGAAGGGCTGAAGAAAGGTGGTTTCCCAAAGGGAACTCCAGACCCCGACACCCAGAGAAGAGAGAAGAGACAGACGCTGACATGGGCACTGACAGATGACACTTTCAAGGCTGCAGTCCTTAGGGCAGACAGCCATTGTCCCTCCCAAACACGCACACCACTGAATATGCAAATGCGATTGTGTGTGTCTGCTTCCATCACAAGGCGCAATGATGTTTTACACAGAAAGACTGTGCTCTTTGAAGCCAAGTGAGTGTGGGTTTGAGAGGCACTCTGAGGCCCGACAGCTTCTGACCCTGGATGGGGATTATGCACCCGGTGCCTCGGCTGGCTCGGCTGTGAAAAATAAAACAGGGTGGATTCCAAAGGAGACAACACGTGTGGATACTTTAAACCATGACCTAGCAGTTTTCTCTATTATTCTGTATTCTAAGGAATGAATACACAGTTAAAACAATGATTAGCCACCTGCATCTAGTTTCAGTAGAAAACAGCTGGATTTAGAGCCGACAGACCTCACCAGCTCTCAGCTCTTCTACTGACCAGCAGAAAACCCAAGCAAGCCATGCAAGCCATTAAACCCAGGGTAAGCCCTCCAGCCTCCCAACAACCCCCCAGGCTGTTTGTGCAGGACCTCCAACTAAGCATGCTTTGTAGATTTTTTTCTTTCTTTCTTTTTTTTTTTTTTTTTTTTAAGACTGAGTCTTGCTCTGTCACCAGGCTGGAGTGCAGTGGCACAATCTCGGCTCACAGTAACCTACGCCTCCTGGGTTCAAGAGATTCCCCTGCTTCAGCCTCTGAGTAGCACCACCATGCCCGGCTCTTTTTTTTTGTTTTGTTTTGTTTTGTTTTTGTATTTTAGTGGAGATGAGGTTTTGCCATGTTGGCCAGGCTGGTCTCAATCTGCTGACCTCGTGATCCGCCCATGTGAGCTTCCCAAAGTGCTGGGATTACAGGTGTCAGCCTCTGCGCCCAGCCATTTTGTAGCATTGTTAAAGGGTTGGAAGAAGGAAGAGGAGGAAGAGATATAGAATAAGGGAAAGAACAGGAGGAGAGGAAAAAGTGGGAGGGAAAGAATGAGGAGGAAGCGGAGGAGGAGAAGATGTAACAGAGACCACATGGGTTTTACAAATTATATATATATATGTGTGTATATATATATTATTTTTGTAAAGCGATATATCATAAACATATATTATATGCTCTAACATGGTATATAACATATCAAATAGGATATATATTTACTACATAGCTCTTTACAAAAAAGCTTGCAGACCCTGCACTAAACCATGCAGCCTGTTTGCTTATGAAATGGGGAGATGACATCCTCCCAGATTCCCCCATAGGGCCACTGGGAGCATCAAACAAGCTGATGCATATCCGAGTATTTTTGTGGCTTCTGCAGCGCCAGGTCCATGCCAGCATGGCCACCTCTGCCTCCTCCCAGGCCCCAGGCCCGTGCCCCGCAAGTGAAGGGCTGAGGTGCGCAGGCTCAGAGATGGCGAGGGGCCGCTGCAGGGATTTGTTCCATTCCGCCTGCCGCTGTTGCCCCAAACCCAGCCATGATCTGAGAGGAAGGCTTTCTTTATGGAGCTGTCACTTTTCTGAATCGCGGGGAAGTCGTTCAAAGGCACCGTCTCCAATAATCCCACTTTTTACCTCTCAGAGAGCTTGTTTTGAATTTAGTTTCAACCCCTTCAATCCAAGATCCACCTTGCTAAGAACTAACAAACTCATTTAACTCTTTCTAGTGATCCGCCTCTATTCCCTACCTTAGCTGGTCACTCTCAGAGTCACCCTTGACCTACGGGATTCTTCACACGGATGCCTCTTGCAAATTACAAATGCCTCTGGCCGATGTCCAGACTTTGACCTTGAAGATGCTCGTGCCTGAGTCCAGGCTGTCCTGTGGTGTAGTGTGTGCTCCATACACAATTCTAGTTGGCTTTCGTAGGCCCCGTACATATTTTTCCAGATAAATTGTCCTTGCATTTATGCATGACCCGTGCAACTGAACTGTTTTTAATACAGACCTCCAGTAAGCCACGCTCAGACACACACAAAGGCAAACCTTGTTCCCTTTCTGCTCTTGTAATTCCCTCCTTCACCATTAAAGAATATTTCTGGGCTGGGTATGGTGGTTCATGCCTGTAATCCCAGCACTTTGGGAGGCTGAGGTGGGTGGATCACTTGAGCCTAGGAGTTTGAGACCAGCCTGGGCCACGTGATGAAACCCCATCCCTACAAAAAAAATGAAAACAAACAAACAAACAAAAAAAGCCAGGTGTGGTGGTGTGCACCTGTAGTCCCAAATACTTGGGAGAAGGAGGTGGGAGGATTGCTTGAGCCCAGGAGTTCGAGGCTGCAGTGAGCTATGATCATGCCACTGTAACTCCAGCCTGGGCAACAGAGCAAGACCCTATCTTAAAAAAATGAAAAAACCGAGAATATTTCTGTTTCATTTCATTCCTGTTTTTAATGTGAATTTGTGCTTTTTCTAAGAATAAAGCTCTACCCATGTGAAATTCGCAGCCCTTTGCCACAGGCACTGTTCCCAATTTCAGCTCTAGTTTCCACTCCTCTGCCCATGGGCAAGGCATTTAACAAGTCGGTGTCGTCTACAAGAAATTCCTCTCAAGCAAATAGCATAAGTAGGTCTGGGGATCTGGGCTGTTGTTCCTAATGCCTACATGCCTAAAACTATTTTTTTTTTAATTCCAGCATGTCACATATGAGCAGTACCTAGGATTCCTCACTTTCAAATGTGCTCTCCAGAAGATTCGATACCCAGCCTGGTTGGGGAATCACTGAGGGGGTGTCAGCTCTGTTCTTCCTCCCCAGGACCCTTCGAGTCACTGCTCAAGGACTGAGACCCATCTGCTCCATACGGGATTGTAACCGAGTGGCCCAGACTTGAAACACATTTTACAGTTTTTCCTTTTTCCTTTCCTTCTTCATCTCAGAATGTAGCCTGGAAATGCACTTTCAGATTTCACTTCCCTCCTTTCCACCAGGCACTCCGATGTGCTATGCTCGCTCCTCTAAGTATGCACTTGCTTAGAAATTCTAGAGGCTCGTTTTGAAACAAACCAGTCCCGAGACCCAGCTCCAGAATCCTCCTGCTTAAAAGGAGTTATGGACAATTAGTCCACCACCACCATCGGGCCAGCATCAAGAGAATGGCAACCAAACCTCCGGACAGGCAATTTCTCAAGATAGCCATTGGAATAGGGCCCGTGGACCTACACCTCGCGCCCCCTCTATACCACTCCTGCATATCTCCCATACAGTTTTTCTTCCTAAACCCCCTCATTCAGCCCTGAAAGACGAATGGTCTTTTAAGGACATGAGCCTAACCATGCCCCAGCTGCTAGCACTTGAATAAAGCCGCTTTCCTTTCACCACTCCTCGCTTCTCTTCTGGCCCCCGGGCCGTGAGCAGCAGGACCTGAGTCTGTTTCAGAATGAGCACAATTCCTGTGATGAAGGCATCAGGCGGCAGGGCTCACAGTGCAGACCCACAGATGGAACCCCGTCCACAGAGGACTCAGGCCAGCACTGTCTTAAAATCATCTGAATCTCACCATCTGAAGTGGAAAGCACACGCTCTGTTCCCCACAGGCAGCACGTTGGGCCATTTTACTCATCAGGAACTTGGGGCACAGTGGATGGAATCTATGAGCTTTTTGGTATCCGAACAAGAACTGCTAAAGATGGATACTATGGAGAATTGAAGAGAAGGGAGATGAACAAACAGCAACGTGCCCAGATCTTAGGAAACACTTGCTTACTGAATGAAGCAGGTAAAAAAGGAAGACAGGATAGACTGTAACATCAGCCATATGCACTAAGACACATGCCCACATGGCGTCTGTCTTTAGTTTACAAAGACACAGGGATATTTGAGGCTCGATAGCAAAGGCATTAGGATTGGCACCCATGGGAGATGAGAAATGGCCCTAGTGCAAGGAGATGCAGGAAAAGCAGAAAATACAGAAAGGAAAGGGCTTTGCTGGGGTTAATGAGAGTCTGTCCTCAAACTGAGGTTAACTCAATTTTCTGTGCATGAGGTTTTGGGGTTTTGGGGGTTCGTTTTTGTTTGTGTTTTGAGATAGGATCTCACTTTGTCACCCAGGCTGAAGTGCAGTGGCGCGATCTTGGCTCAATGAAGCTTCAACCTCCCAGGTTCAAGTGATCCTCCTGCCTCAGCCCCTCAAGTAGCTGGGATTACAAGCAAGCACCACCATGCCCAGCTAATTTTTTTATTTTTAGTAGAGACAAGGTTTCGCCATGTTGTCCAGGCTAGTCTCAAACTCCTGACCTCAAACGGTCCACCTGCCTCGGCCTCCCAAAGTGCTGGGATTACAGGCTTGAGCTACCACACCCAGCCTGTGCATGAGGTTTTAAAAAATCATGGGCAAAAAAGACTGTAATATGAAAAATTATTATGCTGGTTGGAAAAATGCTAAATCTTTGAAATGTATAGTATAGTTGTTTGATTAAACGGGGCAGGGACATCTATGGCACACCTAATACTCACGTGCCTTCTCATATTTTCCCAATGCCTTGCAGGGATGAGTCCCTGGGACCAGCTGTGCTCCTACACAGTCTGAGCAGAAATGGTCCAGCCTCTTCATTGCTGGAGCACCTCAGAGCTTGAGTCTGACCCTCGAGGGGCTCTCTTCCCCACCATGGGAAGGTGTGGAGCCCTCCTGGGACAGATGGTACAACTCCCAGATGCTCAAGCTTCCATCAGCCTGTTCCCTGAGCAGCAGGACTTCACTGTCTTGTACTAAACATATAACTGAAATGAGAAATACAACTCTGTGAAGTCCTGGGATGTCCCAGTACCCAGCACATCCTAACAATCCCAACTCATGTAGCTGTGTCAATGCATCAACTGCCATTGAATGGCTATATACTTACCTGTTAGTCATATTTCATATGGAGGGTGAGTGCATGTCACATGTTTAATATGACTGTGATGGAGCCTCTCAAAGGAAGGATGGTTAGATCTTGCAAAAATCCTTTAAAAAGCCCTGTCTGCTCCAACTACCATTTCACATCTGGCTTAATCCTCCGGTCTAATGTGCTCCCTGACCTCTGCAGACATTTGGAGCTGAGACCTTGTGATCTCAGCATCCTCTCCAGACAGGAGAGAGAGAGTTCTCCATCAGCTGAGTCTCAATATCTATGCAGTGTTTCCTATAATCAACAGAATTGGTGTTTGTTAACTAAATGATTCTGATAATTAAGTGGATTGCTTGTGTCTCCAGGAATGCAGAGAGTGTGTGTGTGTGTGTACTCCCAAATACTAACTGAGAGAATGTCATATTACCCAAGTACATGCTACATTTCATAAATGTAAAGATGTACACATTAGCTCTTTATGAAGTAAAAGTAGTGCTTCTATAACAACATAATGACACTACCTTCCTTCTACGTGCATAAAATAAACATCTCCCATGAATCATTAAATCATAGAAAGGGTCCCCAAAATCATAAAAAGAGATGAATTACTGCAGTAAAACGACTCTCTGGGCGTATGTTGATATTTACACACACAGTTACTAAAATCCAGCAGTCTGAGGCAACGATTATTGTACAGTACTTACATCTCTACAAACTTAAAGATTTGGACAGCTTGTTAAAAAAATACATTGTAACTTTAGCCATTAACAGACTAATTAAGGAAATCATTAACAAATCTATCCCTCTAATCGATTCCAAATTTTGCAAAGCAAAGAAGAAAATGTAAATGAAAAAGAAAAGAAATCTATTCCTAACCTACAGGAGAAAGGAGTTGGGTTCAAAGACACTCTCTAGGAAATGGAAACCATGACACATGTTTGTTGTCAATAAACAGCACTGTGTGAGACCACTGCCACTTAAAGGAATGTATTCCAGAAATAATTATGTAATCTAGGTAGTAACATATGTGCTACCCAAGTCTAGTGATTTTTTTTTATAGATACTCCTTGCATTATTTGAAATATGCATGTTTGTGGAAAGTATTTTGTGACAATTTTCTTTGTTGACATCTCCCTAAAAGAATTCATTATCAAGGAGATTCCCTTTTCATGGGCGCTGGAAATACCGAAACTAAACACAGGTCCACGGTGCTATTTACAAGGCAGAAAGGACTGTACTGAAGACCTCAGTGCAAAATTCACATGTCCAGATGAATTTTGTTAAGTTGCTAAGTTTACAAACAATTGCTTTTTAAAACTTTCTACAGTTGCCGGCAAAATACAAACAAAAAACATGCACTTACACAAAAAAGAATAGCACCTTTATCTTCCTCAATGAGGCAACTTCTCCAAACAGAAGCATTTATGCTTTAAAAGATGAAAACCAAGGAGAAGTAATTTATTCCCACTCCAAAGCTGCTCAGACCTTTCTAATAGTGATTTTCCCCCAAATGAAAAGCTTGCTTTCAATGTCTTTGATCTGCTGTTAATATTTTTAACCCAAAACAGAAACGCAGATGATTTACTTCCCAACCACCCGCCCATGTCTCTCTCAGAATGAATGAACTAAAACATCGCAATAGTTCCTGGACTTCCTGCCTCTCCGGAGCCCATGAAATATACATGAAATGGTTTCGTGCCACCTGCAAATGAAAAAGTCAAATAAAATTTACAGTTTAGAGGCAGATTTCCAAAAACCCTGGAATGGCTAATTTAATACATCTGTCATATATAATTACACACAAAATGTAATCCAAAACATCTATTTTTTTCTTTCTCTCTTCAGACAAAAATAAAGCAACTACCCAGACCTAAGCCTAAACAGCTGCCTCACCAAACAGGGATATTCACCTCTGACGTTTTCATGCACCAATAAAATTTGATCATTCAATGTGCTTTTCATGAGGAGCTGCTCTCTCCATTACAGAAACTGCTACACTGGATTCTGGTCTTTTTAAAGGATGACCATAAATCAGGATTAAAAGCCATGGGTAAGCTGCTATTAACTCAGAATGTCCACACTGTCTTTCCTAAATCACTCATCAACCCAGGTACGATCAAGGAAAAAGGACTGCCCAACGTATGCTCTAGAATAGAAAGCATCTTTCCAACTCTCTTCCTAAAAATCTGAAAGACTGCATTTATGGTCTAGATGCAATTTGAGAGAATTCAACAGTTTCTTATCTGGAAGGAGAGAGACAAAACATTTATAAAACTTTGTCTGTCAGAATGGCCAGTTCAGGCATTGCACTTTTCCCTAGATCTGATTTCTTAGTTACTTAGATTTTAGATTGCCCACCGCCCTTCCACTGAATCCAAGGAAAGAGGAGTAAGAAAAGACAGGCTTAACGCAGATGTGGCTCTGTAACTGCTGGTTAAACTGGGTAAAAAATATTTGTGCCATATATGATCAAGTGTTATTTTGAATACAGAATGAGCTCTTAGAAAGTAATCAAAAAGAGAAATACCCTAACATTAAAAAATAGTATTCATAGGATATGAATAGGAAAGAGTGATTCTCCAAAGAAAAAAATGCCAGCAGCAAACAAGAAAACGATTTAACCTACTAGTAATCAAAGACAAGCAAATTAAAAGAATAATGAGATATTCTTTTTTCCCCTTAATTATAATACTTACTGTTGGCAAGGGAACAATGTAACTGATATTCCACATACTGCTATATTCCATTTAGCAGTATAAACTACTGTCATTTTTTGGAGGTCAGTTTGGAATAGGAACTTTTAAACTTAAAACTTTTTTTTTTTTTGAGACGAAGTCTCCCTCTGTTGCCCAGACTGGAGTGCAGTGGTGCAATCTCAGCTCACTGCCACCTCCACCACTGGGTTCAAGCAATTCTCCTGCCTCAGCTTCCCGAGTAGCTGGGATTACAGAAGCCCACTACCATGCCCGGCTAATTTTTTTTTTTTTTTTTTTGAGACGGAATCTCACACTGTCACCCGGGCTGGAGTGCAGTGATGTGATCTCAGTCCCTGCAACCTTCGACTCCCGGCTTCAAGCAATCCTCCTGTCTCAGTCTCCCGAGTAGCCAGAATTACAGGTGCGTGCCACTACACCTGGCTAATTTTTTGTGTTTTTAGTAAAAACGGGGTTTCACTATGTTGGCCAAGTTGGTCTCGAACTCCTGACCTTGTGATCCGCCCACCTCGGCCTCCCAAAGTGCTGGGATTACAGGCGTGAGCCACCTCACCTGGCCCTAATTTCTGTATTCTTAGTAGAGACAGGGTTTCACCATGGTGGCCAGGCTGGTCTTGAACTCCTGACCTCAGGTGATCTGCCTGCCTTAGCCTCTCAAAGTGCTGAGATTATAGAAGTGAGCCACTGTACCTGGCCTTAACCTTCAAACTCTTAAAGTAGGTAGGTAGTCTTGGCCCCAGGAATTCCCCTTCTAGGAATATGCCTTAAAAAAAGACTGAGCATATTTTAAAAAACATACGTGAATATAAGGAGAGCTGTCACAGCACACTATTGAAAACACTACAAACACTGAACCAGTCCATAGCAGGTCACTTGGAAGATCTGAAGGGAAAGAGAATAGGGGCTTCAACAGAGGCAATCCAGACCCAAAGGAACCACGTGGGTGCTGTGCAGTTAAGTCTGAGGCCATCACCCGCTGCAGAGCCAAGCCTGCAGCAACTGGGAGGTGAGGCGAGCACTGATCAAACCCAGCTCCCACACAGAACGTCCGTGAGTGTCTGACTCCCACAGGGTTCATGCAGTGTGTCACCCACTGGCATCTACACTCCTCATTGCCAAACTCACATGCACCCCTGATCAGTAAAAACTATTTTAATACACCCCTAAATATGTGTATTATTACCCCCATGAATGTACTAATATATTATGCACATTACAAAATATAACCTCAAATTTTTAAGTGTTTAGGATAAAATATAAATTACATATAAATCAAAGCTCTATTTTCCTTGTACACTCCCTGGGTGAGAGACCGCCGCTCCCGGAGGCTCTTCTGCCTCTGCAGACCACACCTGGTGTGGTGCAAGGTGCCGGCTGAGGCATGGAGCACACCTGCCGGGCTTTCCAGTGACCCTGGGCACTGACCCCCCACAGAACTTCAGGGCCCTCCCCCACTACGGCCCCAAGGACGCCCCTCCCAGGCTGTCTGAGGATTCACGAAAGTGCCTATGCCAAGTCCCTGGCACCTAGGGTTGAATTCCTTCATTGGAGCACCCGTCCAGCGTCCTTTCATTGTAAGCTCTCAGTAAACAGTTCCGCGGACATTAAAATACATTCTCCAACTTCAATCCATAAAATGAATTATAATGAGAAAATAAAATATGTTTTAGTTTTAAGTTTCTATAATTTTAAAAATATTTATATATCTATTTTTTATTCCTCCGGGTAATCCAGACCTTGGAGATTGCACACACCGAAAGGAAAACGCCCAGCACCAGGGCTGCGCAGCCCGCCCTCAGGCCTTCCTCCAGCAAGGCGGCTCCCGGTGAGGCCGCCCGCTTCACAGGCCAACTCCAGGCTGTGTTCCGGCTTGACCCTGGCACCCTGGGCAACGCCAGCGAGCTTCTGAAGCCATTAGTGCCTCAGTTCCTAATACTCAAAACATGAAGCAAGGGTCCCTGCCTCATGGGACTTGTAACAATTCAATACGACAACACTCGAATGCAATGGTTGCTTAGTGCTTAATAAAGAGAGCGTTAAAGCTTAATAAGGAAAACATGAAATGCTTAATAATTATCACCTAGAATTGTTATTGTCAATGATGACTAAATTTAAGAACAACCATTAGCTGAGTGTGCTGTTTGGTTACGGAACTGGGAGATGTACAGATCTGGCAGAGTACAGATTAATAGTATTCAACTTTATCACAATGAAATGTAAAAATAATCAAATCTGGGCACTGCAGATGCATAAACACACAGAGTTAACACATTACATATTAAATACTGTATTTGACATATGCACACACCCATGTATATACGTAATTCTACTTTTTTAAAGTCTCAACAATGTAGTTACCAAACGTTTTCAACGTGCTCTGAATTATTCTTTTCCCCCTTGGAGAGTATCAAATCTCAAAAGGAAGACAGAAAAGATTCACATAATTCTGAAAAAATCTATTTTTAAGATTAAAAAAAGAAAAAAAAAAAAGAAATTGCCATAGGTGGTTGCTTCGAAGCCCTCGTAAGATTGTCTAATTAGATTGAATGACTTTTTATTTCATTCATTCAGGGCTGAGAGATGATGAAATCCCAGTTTAATCAACCCTTGGTCCCAGGGCTGCTCAGAAAAAAACTTTTTCTCAAAACCATGAACTTCTGCCAAAAGTGTGTTAATTTTAGCTTCTGTATTTTCTTCTTCCCTCTGTAATAGTAATGAGGTGCCCTGAAATGTTAATATTACCTGGGATGTTCATTTAAACTCTTTCTTAAACTTTTGCCCTAAGTTCTCTTTTTTTAATAGGCAAAGTGATGTTTTGCGAAGTGAGAGGCACAGATGGAGAAATCAACGAGGAAGTGGTGAAGGTGAATGCGTCGCTGCTAAAATATTAATTGTATTTAAATGAGAATGTCCTCTCTTTTCCCCAAAATACCAAAGCAATCAACTCAGGAATAGTCTACTGAAAACATGGGTTCTGGTCCCTTTAATAAAAATAAAACTAATATATAAGAACATTAAGAAATAATCGTAATGGCTGATAGTCGTTGAGCGTCTCCTAAGAGCCAGCCCCTGCTCTAAGCCCACGTGTGTTGTAACCTGGATGTCTAACTCCACAATTGCAACATCTCATTTTCTCAAAGTGATGGAGACCCTGGGGATAGACACAGAGATTTTAGGTGGTTTAAAAAACTGGCATTAAATAGGACTGGGTCGTTCTGTGAAGAAATTATTCTCTTTCCGATCTCTTGCCAATCCTATTGATGCCATTGGGGCAGAAATATTTCGCTTTGTTTTACTTTTTGTTTTGAGATAGAGTCCTGCTCTGTTTCCCAGGCTGAAGCGCAGTAGTGTGATCTTATCTCACTGCAGCCTCAGCCTCCTGGGCTCAAGCGGTCCTCCCACCTCAGACTCCTGAGTAGCTGGGACTACAGGCACATGACACCACGCCCAGCTGATTTTTAATTTTCTGCAGAGATGGGGTCTCACCACGTTGCCCAGGCGGGTCTAGAACTCCTGGGCTCAAGCAATCCTCCAGCCTTGACCTCCCAAAGATCTGAGATTTGGGGCGAGGGAGAGATTCCTGCTTCCTGCTGGTGCATCTTTAATTTCCCCCAGCATTGCCCATCTCCCCTTTTAGTGGAGACAGAACAGGACACCGTATCTACTAAGAGACGAGTCAGCCTGTTTGCTTTTGTTGTGTTTAATTTTTAGCCTCTATTTTTCATAAATAATCCTGGCTTTCCACTTACATTAGTTATGTAAACTTTTATGATAAAATATTTTGTTATTGAAAAAGTATCGCATTACAAAAGAGAACATTTAGCAAATAATAGTACTGTTGGTTCCAGACATGGCAAAAAATGTAAAACACAAATGAATTAAGTTTACAAATCTCTGACAATGTTATGAACATAGTATATTATACAAATAGTACTGCCTATAAGACGTTAATTCTCACAGTATTTCTTCAATATACTTGCCCATAGAACCCACTTTTTGAAGAAGAATCTCCACATAATTAATCCAAATAAGACTATTTTCCAAAATAAAAAAACATTTTAATAAAAAAAGAATATGACCAAATAATAGATTAAGAATTTTCAGAAAGCCTCAATTAGAAGATAAATCTAAAATATTAATCTATAAATACGTTGTCAAATATTTACTATATTCTTACTCATATAGAACACGTCAAATTTATGACATGATTCCACCCCATAAGTGATCGTAATTGCATTGAATCACAAGACATAAATCAAACACATGGAATGTAGAACGCAAAAATGATTTATTGAAAACCACTACATGCTAAACGATATTGACAGATTATTTATGCAATCAAAGGGAAAAGGATCAAAGTAACCTGCAGAAACAAAAATGAGCAAACAATCTCAAGAGGTGCTGACCTTGTATGAGCGGAAACAAGAGCATGGGCAGGAAGAGAACTTCACAGTCTTAGAGTCTATAATACAAATACATCACATTTGTAACAAAAAAAATATACCAGCTACACAAAAAACTACTACTGACACACTACAAAATAGATATTGAGAGACACTTTCACAACCATCTAACCGACCTCTCCCTGAACCTATCAGAACTTATCAAGCGGCCAGGCATGATGGCTCCCGCTCATAATCCCAGCCCCTGGAGAGGCCGAGGTGGAAGGATTGCCTGAGCCCACGAGTTCAGGGCCAGCCTGGGCACTATAGTAAATTAAAATTTTAAAAAATTAAAAACTAAAAATTAAAAAAAAAATTTAATTAGTTGGGCATAGTGGTATGTGCCTGTAGTTACAGCTACACGGGAGGGTGAGGCAGGAAGATCACTTGAGCCCAGGAGGCTGAGGCTACAGTGAGCCATGATCAGACCACAGCACTCCAGCCTGGGTGGCAGAGTGAGACTCTGTCTCGGAAACCAGCAAATAAAAAGAACTTATGAAGTGCCATGGAACAGGCATTCTTACATTGGATCAATACTAGCCTGCATATTCCAACACATCTGAAGAGGGGATAAATCTTATGACATGTTATTTTTAATGAAATACAGTAACTTACGCCAATTTAACTTTACATGCTTGAAAAAACAGAGGGAAGGGGGAAGGAGAGAGAGCTTGCATGAGAAGCATACAATTTGAAGAGGTGAGCCTGCAAGTCACTGTGCCAGGTGGGCACTGGACCTGGAGTGTGTGTGAGATGAGGTCTCATGCCTACCGCTCTACTCTCAGGATCCCTCATCTCTCTTGTAACGTATCTTGCCAAGACGAATGTAATCCCAATGTTTAGGGAGATTATTTACCACTATTAAAGAGTCCAACAATTTCACTGATGTTCATCTGAACAGACAAAGCTCATCAGGTTTAAAAGCAAACCTTGCAGTGCTGGCCTTTCTGAGCAAAGCTTGTGAGCCCTTATGCACCTCTAAATAATGAGAAGAACACGCTGCACTTGGAGAAATTTCTTCGGTATAAGCAGGTGTCTTAAGGCCACATAGTGAAATCAATGCTTTCAGTTCCAACAGAATCATAACCTCTCCCTTCTATGGTCCCAGAACTCATTTTTTGCATTGTCAAGGGGCTGAATCACAGTCCTTAATGAACTAGTCACAATAGAATTTTGAGTCATAAAATCCACTTTCCATTTGGGCTTGGAGTGGTGGAGGTCACACTAAGCACTATCCATTTGAAGGAAGGATAGAGTCATCTATTCATGAGACAGGAGGGATTTCAAAACATCTGGTGATGATTATGCTCTATAATCAGCTGACATTTCTACTTCCTTTACCTCTGATGCAAGTGCAATGAGATCAAACAAACTCCCATGGAGCTAGCTGGTAAAATAATTAAAGTGCTACCTTTCCCCGTGTTTTCAAAACGAGAAGTTTACCTTTTGGTGTACAGAGAACTGGTAGATCAGGTACTTTCCTTATTCATTTTATTTCAATATCTAGAAGAAAAATATATGTACTCAAGGGAAATAAACATGAAATTAATATATATGGATGCATATATTTAAAATATGCATACCGAGTAAATCTGTTGTGTGGCTAGTATCCCAGGGATAACTAATAATCAAAACAACACTTCCCTATAAGAATGTTTAAATGCAGATTTAAGTTCCTGAGGAATGTCATAGCCTAAGAGGAACTTCTAAAGGCAGAGAAAACCTGAATGTCTTTCTTTGTGCTGCTGTTTTAGAGGTATCAAGAGCAACATGTTTTACATTAGTCAGAAATAAATAACAAAACCATTCACAACCTTTTTGAAGAATGAAACATGTCTGAGATGGGAAGGGTCACATTTGCAATCACTATACTTGCTCTTTCTCTTACTACATGGAAATTCTAGAGATACTGACTGTGTTTAAATATTATCCTACAAAAGCCCCTCAGCTGCCCCTCTGGTAAGGTCTATCTCAAAATTTCGTCACAAGTTCATATTAGATTTAACTCAAATTAAAGTGATTCTCAAAGCAAAATCACTGTATTATAAATAGTATTCAGTAAAATTCAAATCAAATTGACCCAGGGCAGGTGAGCCCCCCAAATTGGGGCTTAACCCAGGAGGGTTCTCGGCATTGCCTAGGAAAGAATTCAACGGTGAATCGGTGGTAGCTTTTACAGAAGCAGCAGTGAAGAGCAGCAGCAGAGGTCCTGCTCCTTGCAGAGCAGGGCTGCTCCACAGGCCATGTGCCCAGAGCAGCAGCTCAGAGGCAGTTCTGTGGTCGTATTGATACCCACTTTTAATTACATGCAAATTAAGGGCAAATTATGCAGAAGTTTCTAGAAATAGAGTAGTAACTTCCAGGTCATTGGGTCATTGTCATGGAAAGGAGAAGCAACTTCTGGGTGTTGCCATGGCAATGATAAACTGACATGGACTGGTGGGCGTTTCTTATGGGGAGGTGCTTTTGCCTTGTCCCTGTTTCAGGTAGTCTTCAATGTGGTCCAGAGCCCAAGCCCCACCTTTGGAGTCAAATCTCACCTCCTACCTCAAACTGACCTAAGTTCATCTAATTATTACTCTGTGTGATCAATTTTCATTTAATTACCCATGCACTTATTACAGCCTTTCATTCATTCCTGCATTTGCATGCTTGCTTTAGAGCTGGTTCTCCTTCTATTTGAAAATGACTTTAGCATCTCTTTCACTGAAGGCTGTGTCAAAGTCTTTCTGGTTGGTTTTTCAAAAATACTATTATTTAGTCTTCATTTTTGAAGAATATATTTTCTATATATAGAATTCTAGGTCCTTGGGTTCTCTGCATCTTAAAAACATCACTCCAT
The DNA here is from genome assembly GCF_000951045.1 of Mandrillus leucophaeus. Taxonomy (NCBI): domain Eukaryota; kingdom Metazoa; phylum Chordata; class Mammalia; order Primates; family Cercopithecidae; genus Mandrillus; species Mandrillus leucophaeus. The sequence goes on from NW_012102388.1 coordinate 874,719, forward strand.
TGTCTTCTGAATGTCATTATTTCTGTTGAAAAGTCAACTTTAATCTTATTGTTGCTTCTTATAAGTTAATTGTCATGTTCCTCTTTTTTAGCAAATCCATTATGATATACCCAGGTGTGATTTCCTTTATAGTAATTCTGCTTGGACATCATATCACTTCTTGAATCTGTGGCTTGATGTTGCTCACTAGCTTTGGAAAATTCTCTGTTTCTCTCTTTCATATTTGCTCTTCAGAATATTTTCTCCTGACCTGTATTCCAGTTCACTAATTCTAAAATTCTCATAAACCAAAGTATCATATTTTTAATTTTGGTTATTCTATTATTTGGTTCTAGAATTTTTGATTCTCTGTATATATTTTAATTTTCTGCTAATCTTGTCATGTTTCCTTTCATTGATTTATTATAGTTATTTTTAAATCCACTATGAAAATTCTAGTATCTGGATCATCCATGAGTCGATTTCTGCCCCCCCTCCCTTGGCCTTAATTTCTGGTATGCCTGGGAAATTTTTCACTGGACGCCAGACAATGTATATGAAAAATTATAAATACTGTGGATTACATTAATTTACCCCAGAGAGAATTTATTTTGTTGCAAGCAGGCAATAGAGTAAGAGGAGAGATTCTTAATCCAGGCTGTGATTGAACTATTTCAAAGTAGATGTTGAGTTTCAGTGAGGATTAATTATTTCTGGTTCACTCGTGTTCCAGGCTTCTGGCTGTTTGGGAACTGCAACCAAGAGCCCGAATGTTGACTGGCCCATCCTCCTGGGCAGGTCCTGAACTTCATTTTTGTCTCGCTAGGTCAACATTATTATGAGCTGTTGCTTACCTCCTCGGCCTCTTAGCTGGCACTTTCTGTTCAATTCCCCAGCCTTTTGTCTGCTGTGATTAATTGGAAATGTGGAAATGTTTCAAGAGAAACAGTGGTGCAAAATGCTGGAATCATTCTGAGGCTTTTTCCTCTTCTCCAGGTTCTTACCCTCAGTCTTGGCTGCTGTGGTAGCCTTGAACTTCAATTTTAGTCTTCCCATGTCTGAGGGGCTTCCAACAGCTCCCGTCAGCTCTGTTCACCCTTGGCCATGGCTTAAAATCAACTAAGGCATCGGCTGAAAAGGCATTTCCAAATATTAGGAACACTGACTGCTTTTCTTTGCCGTAGTGTAGTACAGATATCTGACACTCTTCTAATCCGGGGGTGAGGTCTACGTCCTTGCTCTGTGACGGCTTTGACCTGCCTGCAGAACGGGACTGAAGTGACATTCTGCTAGTCTCCTGGCTCAAGCCTGAGAGACTGGCAGCTTCCACTTCCTGTCTTCTGGAATACTTGCCCCGGAAACAAAAGAGATGTCGTGCAAGAAGTCTGACAACCCTAAAACTCATGCAATGAGGAATCCCAAGGTAGCCACGGGAGAAGCTACCCGACATGGATGGGGTAGCCTTCAGAGGACCCCAGCCACATCCACCACCTGGCCGCAATAGTGTTAGGGACTCCAAGCAGAGTGACACAGCCGAACTCATCGGCTCCAAGAACCTGAAATGGGGGTGTGTCTGCTCAAATTAAAAGCACTCTATGTAAGTTGTAGTTTAGCAATGATTTTGCATAATGTGTTGATTGATCTGTTCAATTAACTCAAATAAGTGAGAGTTGACTCCCCTCTGGATGCTGAGCATGGCGATTTATTCCAGCAGGATTTCCTCTCTGAACCAAGGGTGCGTCCTTTGTCTCTGACATCTATTAGGTTGGTGCAAAAGTAATTGCGGTTTTTTGCCCGTAAAATACTCCAAAATCATTTCCTAATGGTTCCTTTGGAAACCATCACAGCGATTCTGTAAAGATTTCAAGTGCATATCATCCCTAAAGGATCTGTCCTGAAATGAAACATGAAGGAATTGGGACACAGAAGTGACAATTTCTGTTCTTCAATAGATAACGAGAACTGTCTCCCAGTACAGGAACGCGTCAGCTTAGTCTTGAGATAAAAATGTCTCGTTTGGGTAGGTTGGTCCTAGCACTTAAAAAATCTGAACATCAAAAAGACTCATTTTCCAATGGGGGAAAAAGTAGAAAATGGTATCAAGAAGGTAAAATGGTCTACATGACTCTTAGCAAGGACTATCCTGTACTGGGTAGAGGTGTAGGATAGTCACTTGCAAATTAGATAGTTTCTGTTTAGGAAAATGTGGGCACTTTGGTGTTTTCACTGAGTTTGTCTTTGTGATGAGTTACTTTAATTTCTCCTGTTTCTCAATTTCATAAATCACGAAAATTCAAAATAATTTTGAGGGATCATTTTAGTTACTCCCAAAGATTGATTCTTAGAATATCTTGAGTTGAAACCAATGAGATGTTAAGGTCCCATCAGCACATGTGAGTCAACACATCCTTGAAGTGGGAGGGACAGCCACGTGAAGAAGTGAATTCTTCTATCACCACTATCTGTCCTACTCATCTTCCTCTTTGCTTCCCTCAACTTCATCCCACTGTTCCTGTTCACATCCTCTTGCCTCATCCCAGCCAAGTGTATTTCCCCTCCTGCCTCTCGTAGAATTGCAAATTATCATTTTAAGGCTGGAATATTCATTCACTCCCAAGACTGGAGTAGGGGCTTAGTAATTAAGGAGAAATGTTCCAGAGAAAAACATGTTCTATGTGGTCATGGACAAGAGTTTACAATGCAACCAGTTAGACCTTAAGCATCCCTGGTTTTCCAGTCTCCACTTTTACAAAGGGACATCTCAGAGCTTCAACAGTGGTCTAGTCATGTTTAATCAACTGTCATTTTGCAAACCCAAGTGTATTCCATTTTGATGTCTCTCTATATAAATATGCTGCTTTTTAAAACATTTTTAAGAACATAAGCAAGCTTTTCTAAAATATATACCTAAATACCAAAAAATACCAGCATAAACCATACTTCTGTTTCTCTAGGGGAAAAAGCAAATCTCCCCGCTTAGTTTGAGTCATCAATCCAAAACTGAAAATAAAAACCTTGAGATGCAGTTGGCTCTGACTTCACAAAAATCGAATTCCTTTATATATAATAATTGAATTTGAATCTGCTAGAGTCATGTGAACACAGCTATAGATGACTATTTATACCACACAATTATTAAATTGCAATACCATTGACATTCCCACCAAAAAAGGCATATGGCTTCATCATTTACAAAAGCTAACTGGTCACTCCGTGACTGTTGCTGGTGAGGAAAGCAGGGGAATGAAAGTGCAGGGAAAGAACTGAGCTTTACCGAGGCCAGCTCCCTGCCAGGCAATGCGGTATGCATTGCACAAACATTCTCTCCTCTGAATCTTGCAACAGTCCTATAAATTATGATATCAGTATACACAAATCACACAGATAAGAGAGCTGAGTCAGAAAATGTTCAGATTAAACAATAATAAATACCAGAGCCAAGGTTTTATCTTGGTGCTGCGTGACCCCTGAATAAACCCAGGGGCTTCGCGCTATTCCACACCACCTCACCCTGCCTGTCTTGTCAAATGGATGGGGATATTTGCATAAGTTCTTAACAGCAAGAGAAAAATGCTCACACATATAGCCAATAGTCTTCTATTTGGTAAGAGCCTCCACTGAAGTGTGGAATTCCCATATATTTGTAGATTTGAAAACCATGATCCTAGACCTAGTTTCTTTTTGAAGGTATTTTGTGTGAGAGCTGAGGAAGTGAAAGGCCCAAGTCAGAAAGAAGTGGTGGATCTATCTCTCTCTATCTCTCTCTCTCTCTCTCTCTCTCCCTCCCTCCCACCCTCCTCTATGTCTCCTGTGCTCACATAGATTTTTGCAAAGCTCCAATCTGGAAGGACGAGGAACACGTGACTCACAGACAGGAGGAAGGAGCTACGGGAGTTCTTTCCAGCTCTGGGTGAACACTCCACAGGGCCCCCAAGTCATAATTCAACCCTGAGCCCTTTAATGAACATATCTTTCACTGGGGCCAGGCCTGCCCCCATGGCGGATGTGCACCAGGCACTTATTTCCAAGCTCACGGGAAACTTGGCCATGCAAAGATGAAACATGTTAAGGGGATGTGGGTGGGGCAAAAATATCACCAAAGGCGACATCAAGATTCCTGTAAGTATGCAATGCACATTTCAAGGGCATCGGGGTGGGTAAGGGTTGGTTCCCATTGTTGTTAACATTATCTTGCTTTGGTTTGTTTGCTTGCAGGGGTCTGGGTATGGACAGGGTATTTTATACGTATGTCTTCTGTAGGAATCAGGACGTTTTCTACAATACTTCCTAGAGTTGAATAAAGATCAGAAATTGGCAACACTCGATCAGAAATCCACCAGCATGTTCCAGTAAAAGGACAAGCTGAGGCTACATGTTTAGCACAAATGCTTTTAATTGTTACCAATGATGATTTATTCATATTTATGCAATGCCACACACACTGGGGGGGACTTTTCCATGCGAGGACACAAAATAAAGACTTTTCTTAATTAGATTCCTTTGAAAGAAAAAGCTCACCAAAAATAACAGCAGCCAGGCATTTTTTATTGGTTCCAGCAGATTCCACCAGGAGAAACACCCAGTCATCAGCAGTTACTGGTGTGTGGGAATCAGAGCACAGAAATAAAGGTGAAACTGAGGTCAATGTTTACTTCACAAAGGGAACAACATCTCAATATTCATGCAAATATTAGCTCGGAAAATACAGTTTTCATTCTGAATGCTTCTCTCCAAATATCTAGCACAGATGTAGTCAGGTAGATGTTAGTATCCACAGGGAAAACTGACTTCTAGAAAGTTAATCAGCATCAAATTTGCATATACAGCCAACCTGAGCACACGAAAACTACATTTTCTTTATGCTGAACAGTTTCCCAATTATTTGGAAATTAGTTGACTTGCTTTTCACATTTAGAATTTTAAAATCTCCTGGCTCATTATAGAAACTCATTTAAACCAGTCAGAACAGATTTCCTTCTCGCAGGCTACGATAATAAATATTAAATTGAAAAATTGTTCATTTACCACAAGTTGCCACATTGTTGATTAAATTGTACACACGACAGCATTAACACTGCTCTCGGTTGGAGATAATTGGAACTTCAGTGACATGCGAAGGGCTATACAAAAGTACAAGAATGTTTACTGCAGCATGATTTGTAATAGTGAAAAATTCAAGGCAACCAAAGTGTTAGCAGTAATACAATGAATTACAGTACATTAACACTGTTTTATTTTTAAGTGATGTGTGTGCCCATGTTCACAGCACTGCTTCCCTACAGCGGTGCATGCTGCGCACTGTAAAACTCCAAGGGAGATGCCTGCATCACAGTCTATGTCAGGGGCCAGCAAACTTTCCATAAAGGGCCACAGAGTCAATATTTTAGGCTTTGTGAGTCATAGGGTCTTTGCCACAACTACTCAATTCTGCCACCAATGTATGAGTATGGCTAGACTTTAATAAAACTTTGTGTTTGGCCACCATAATTGGAATTTTGTGCAACTTTCACATTGTAAAACCTTATTTTGACTTTTTAACCATTTAAAAAATGTAAAGATTTTAAACTCACAGAACATACAAGAACAGGTGGCACAGGCTGGGCTTGACCCTCGAGCCACAGCTTGCAGCCCGTGGTTTATGTGGATGTCATCAACTGAAGTCGCGCCACCCACAACCTGCACAACCTCACACAAAAGCCTTGTGCAAATATGTAAAGCCTGAAAACACTGCGCCAAATTCCTAATAGCTGTTACCTCTAGGGTCTGGGGACAGGGAGAGAGGATGCAGAAGAAGATACAAGTTTTATTTTATTTGCTGAGTGTATATATTTTTATCCATAGAAATACACAACCAAGGCCAGGTGCAGTGGCTCACACCTGTAATACCAGCACTTTGGGAGGCCAAGGTGGGCAGATCACTCGAGCCTAGGAGTTTGAGACCAGCCTGGGTAACATGGCAAAACCCTGTCTCTACAAAAAATACAAAAATGAGCTGGGCTTGGTGATGCACGCCTGTAGTCACAGCTGCTCATAAGGTTGAAGTGGGGGGAGTGCTTGAGCCCGGTAGGTTGAGGCTGAAGTGAGCTGTGATCACACTGCTGCACTCCAGCCTGGGCAACAGAGCAAGACCCCATCTGAAAAAAAAAAAGAAAGAAAAACAAAAAACAATGCACAACCAATTCTTTGTAAAGACTAGAAATGAATGGGTGTCAAGCCTACTGTGTATTTAGAGAGTCCCATGGCAGTCAGATCAGGGGTGATCTCTGGAGATGGGGAAGGAGTGGTATCTTGAAAGCAGAACATCGAGGGGTGAGGACAAGGTTTCATTCATGACACTGCATCATGCTTATACAAGGGAATGCTTTATAGTAAGTCATAAACTGTCATGTGTGTTTTATGTGCTTTTCACTGTGCCTCCAAAAGAAGATTCTGTGCTAGGCTAATCATTCCTCATTCTTCGGGAGATGCTCCAAACTTTTCTGAAGCTGAATCAGGATGCTGAGATTGACCACTAAAAATTATAATAAATTATGCAGCAATAAAATATCAAATCTAAAATATTACTCTTTAATTCACGTCACTGCCACGAAACTCCAGTGTAACATGATGGAAGACTGATGGATGCAAACATTCTCCACTCAACATCCCTCAGGTCTGAAGAAAGATCTCAGACCCAGTCCCAGCTTCAGAAAGGCCCGTGGAAAAGCCGCCCCATTAGCGCGTGTCTTTGCCGTTGGCACCACCTCCCTCTAACCCTCCCAGAGTCCACAGTCACAGAGGGAAAGGGGAGAGACTGACGTGCAGAATCCAATCTGGTCTCAATTTAACTTCAGAAGTTGATGGTGTTTCCAGATGAGGAGAATGGTTTCCTTGGACAATGAGGAGAATGCCGTGGTGTCCTAAATCCCCAAAGAGAAGCGCAGAGGACATTGACCAGGAACAAGGGGGTGTTTGAACCCACGGGAAGGACAGCGCCATGGGGCAATGAGCAAGGGCTCTTACCCAAGGTCAGCCTGCACCCAGCCGAGAGCCTCCAAGAACACTCCAGCCTTCAAGCCTTCCTGCTTGCCTGTAAGTTTACTTCCCTCTGCTTTAGTCTAAAGCTTCTTCCCATGTAAACTAAAATCTTGTGAACCCATCTGTTTCACTATATGAGTCTTAACCAGAACCGATGGGTTGAAAGCATGAATCCCATGACACCTGGCACACGGGAGGTCCTGGCTGAGCTGGATCTGCATTTGTAGCGGCCCACATGCTCTCTGAGGAGTTACGGAAGAGCGCTCCTGTGCAGGTGGCAATTATCAGTGGGTCCCCTCCAAATGCCAAAGTCTTTGATCATTGGACTCAGTTTCCTCAGGAGCTGCATCTTCCAGGGAATGGAGGATGTGTCCTGGGGAAGAGGGGAGTCAGATTTGGTTCATAAGTTTACTGGAATACACTCGCCACACAACTCCACTGCATCCCTCCACATGCAACAGGACTGAACCTACTGCAAGCCAAGAAACACACAGAAGTTTCCACATAACAGAGTGCTGGATCGGAGTCCCGGGCAGGTGGAAAAGCAATGCAATAACGCAAAGAAAAGCCACGTCGTGGGGATGGGCCTCCGCTTCCTCTTCGGTAACTCGAGGCGGGGATTCTAGTGATGCCCACGGCAGTCCTTGTCACTTTTACCCCCCGTTTCCCATGTTACATCACTGACTGTTCTGAGCGCACAATGCTTAATGTGGGGAATAAAGCAGGAGGTGGTTAAGGCTTAAATCGCGGTCCCTGGGGACACAAAACGTTCAGCTATCACTGAACTTTTACTATGTCCCAGGCACTGTCCTTAGCTGTCTCCAAATTTCACTCTTGAAATTATCACCCCGACCTCTGAGGCAGGCTTGACCATCACCTCATTTGATAGAAAAGGAAATGCGACACGGGGCCAATGTCACAGGCCAAGGAACTCAGAGGAGCAGGATTCAGCCCCAGAACTCGGCACACAGTCACTGCCCACGAGTGGGATGTCAAGCCCTGATCACCAAGTGGGGCGAGAAAATCATTCCCCACAACTCCCCACAGTCCTTCGGGAAAAGCACTGAAATGGATTGAGTTTTCTAAAAATAGTCTCATGAAAGAGGGAGAAAAAACTGACCTCGTGGAACAAAAGCAACACTGCAGTGAGAACGGCCCACCAGGAGAATGACGAAACTCTTTTCTCCCACTGTCTGACAGTAACGTGGACTGCGTGCCAGCTGCGGGCCAGGAACTCTCTGGATCATTGATACTCATCAGCTCCTCCTAAGTGGATGAGGTAGGTGTTGTGCTAGCACCCATTTTAAAGATATGGAAATGAGACACAGTTAGATAAAATCCCAGCTCATCTTCACACAGCTAGCAAGCACCAGGGCTGGGATCTGAGCCGAGCCATCTGGCTGGAGACTCCCTCACTCCTGACTGCGCTGCCTTTCTGAAACAGCCTTGGGTCTACCAGATGACTTTTCAGAAGGCACCATCCAGCAACCTTGGACCTGCTTTGTTTGCCCACATGGAATTTGCAACGGACTGAATGTTTATGCCCCTCCCCCAGATTAATGCTGAGATCTTAACCAAGGTGATGCTATTAGACGGCAAGCCCTGTGCAAGACAATCAGGGAACAGAGTCCGGGGAAATGTGATGGGTGCCCTTATAACAGAGTCCGGGGGAAAACGGGATGGGTGCCCTTATGACAGAGCCTGGGGGACCAGGATGGGTGCCCTTATGACAGAGCCTGGGGGACCAGGATGGGTGCCCTTATGACAGAGTCCTGCGGGAGTGTGTTCATCCCTGCCACCATGTGAGGACACGGTGAGAAGGTGCCATCTCTGAACCAGAAAGCAGGTCCCCAGCAGACACTGAATCTGCAGCTGCCTTGATCCTGGAGTCCCAAACTCCAGAACCATAGAAATAGATCCCTGTTGTTTATAAGCCACCAGTCAATGGAATTTTATTAGATTGGTGTAAAAGTAATTGCAGCTTTGCCATTAAAAGCAAAAACCGCAATTACTTTTGCACCAACATACTCAGCTCAAAATGACTAAGACAATGTTGTCTTTTCTTCTCACTGAATTAATTGCTAATATTTTAAAATTAGAACATGTAATGGTTAATATAAGATGTCAACATGATTGAAGGATGCCTATAATACTTTGCATAGCTGGTAAAGTATTATTTCTGGGTGTGTCTGTGAGGGTGTTGCCAGAGAAGATTAACAGTTGAGTCGGTGGGCTGGGAGAGGCAGACCCACCCTCAGTGTGGGCGGGCACCATCCAATCAGCTGCCAACGCGGCTAGAAAAAGGCAGGCTAAGAAGGTGGGATAAGCTGGCTTCCCGAATCTTCTGGCCTTCATCTTTCTCCCATGCTGGATGCTTCCTGCCCCAGACTCCAGATTCTTCAGCCTTTGGACTCTGAGACTTACACCAGCGGTTTGCTGAGGGGTCTGGGGCCTTTGGCCGCAGGCTGATTGTTGGTTGCACTGTCAGCTTCCCTTGAGGTTTTGTGATCAGACTGAGCCACTGCTGGCTTCCTTGCTCTTCAGCTTGCAGACGGTCTATCACAGGACTTTGCCTTGGATCATGCAAGTCAATTCTCCCTAATAAACTCCCTTTCATGTGTACATCTCCCCTGTTAGTTCTGTTCCCCTGGAGAACCCTGACTCATACAGAACATTTCACATAAAAATGTGTGTATACACTTTCTCATGGAAATTCTGGGGTCCTGGTCACAGGAGACTCACACTGCCCTTGGCATTGAGAAGCAGCTGCCCCTGGACAGGAAACACACACCCTACCTAGACTAACACGGCCCCACTCTGCCTCTGTGGACGTTTGAGAATGCAACCTGCTAGGCCGGGCACAGTGGCTCAAGCCTGTAATCCCAGCACTTTGGGAGGCCGAGACAGGCAGATCACAAGGTCAGGAGATCGAGACCATCCTGGCTAACACAGTGAAACCCTGTCTCTACTAAAAAATACAAAAAAACTAGCCGGGCGAGGTGGTGGGTGCCTATAGTCCCAGCTACTCGGGAGGCTGAGGCACGAGAATGGCGTAAAACTCGGGAGGCGGAGCTTGCAGTGAGCTGAGATCCAGCCTGGGTGACAGAGCAAGACTCCATCTCAAAAAAAAAAAAAGAAAAAGAGAATGCAACCTGCTAAGAAAAACTATGCAAAACTTGGAAATAAGGCAAAACAATTACTGCATGCCCTTTCAAAATCACGCTAAAATATTCGACAAGTCCACTGAAATGTCATGGGAGACTCTAGGGAAAGAGAACTTTATTTGACATACCATTTACTATTGATCAGGGCCCAAACTCTGTCAATTTAGATGTTACCTTGGAGTAGATTGATACATTACAAATGACTTTTGTCCAGTAGAGATGAGAATAATTTCTGTTTTATAGGAAAGAAAGCTTCAAAGGGGATTGTTTTATTGCCCTAGGGCATTAAACTGTTCCTCATCAAACTTTTCAATCTCTTGAAGCATTCTTTTTCCCTGTGTATATGTGTGCATAAATATATATACATATGTGTGTATATATATAAAACTTCTCATAACCTAATTTTATCTAGCTATGTCATCTTGTTGGCTTCTGTATTAGTCCATTCTCACGCTGCTATAAAAACATACCCGAGACTGGGTAATTTATATAAACGAAAGAGGTTTAATTGACTCACAGTTCTGCAGGGCTGGGGAGGCCTCAGGAAACTTACAATCATGACGGAAGGGGAAGCAAACGTGTTCTTTTTCACAGGGCAGCAGGAGAAAGAAGAATGAGAGCTGAGCAAAGAGGGAAGCCCTTTATAAAATCATCTGATCTCATGAGAACTTACTCACTATCACGAGAACAGCATTAGGGAAACTGCCTCCATGATTCGATTATATACACCTGGTCCCTCCCACAACATGTAGGGATTATGGGAACTACAAGTCAAGATGGGATTTGGGTGGGGACACAGCCAAACCATATCAGTTTGCTTATCAACAAATGAAGCAATTATTGGAACCTCCTTCACTGTGCTATGTTTTTAACCTTTTGAAACTCTAACTTTCTGAAAATCTTTTTTATAGAATTATACTTTGAGAAATCTGTGACTGTTCCAGTGGAATGAAATGAAAAATGATCTGCCTTGTAGAGTTGAAACCACTTTTGCAAACATTTTAACAGTTAGAAATTGATAACTTTGAGAAAATTATTAGAAACATAGAGGATGTGATCTAACTAACCCCCACCTTACCTTTAACCTCCAAACTGCCCGTGGTCACTCCTGGGCTTGGACCAAGCTAACTTTGGGAGAAATTTAGTTTATAGTTGGAATGATAATAACCCTTCCCCAAAACTAAACCTCCTTGGTAAAACCAATGAAAGGCTGCCATGTTAGGAAAATGAGAGGAGCCTGAATTCCACTAACATGTAGGCTTAGTTAAATGATTACCAGGCCAGGCGTGGTGGCTCACGCCTGCAATCCCAACAATTTAGGAGGCCAAGGTGGGTGAATTACCTGAGGTCAGTAGTTCAAGACCAGCCTAGGCAACATAGTAAAAGCCCATCTCTACCAAAAATACAACAATTAGCTGGTCGTGGTGGTGCGTTCCTGTAATCCCAGCTACTAGGGAGGCTGAGGCAGGAGAATCACCTGAACTCAGGAGGTGAAGGTTGCAGTGAGCTGAGACTGCACCACTGCACTCCAGCCTGGGCAAGAGAGAGACTCTGTCTCAAAGAAAAAAAAAAAAAAAAAAGGATTACCAGCCATTATTCTGGAGGTCACAAGATTTGCAATTTCCCCAATTTCTGGCAGATATGATGTTATCTATTTACATCACTATCTACAATAGTGACGTCTATTGTAGAACCCAAGACTGGCCTTTTGAGATGTCCTTTCAGGCTTCTGCATTTCTGAGGACTAGATGGTCTCACCCAGACCCAAGACTCTTGACTTCACTGCTCCTGTAGCCACACTCAGCACACAAGGGCCATATCCCTACAACTGCATCCACAACCAATCAGCACATCCCTTCCCTAGTCCCCTGCCCACCAAATTATCCTTGAAAAACACTAGCCTCCAAATTCTCTGGGAAGCTGATTTGAGTAATAACAAAGCTGCCATCTCTTGTTTAGCTGGCTTTAAGTGTATGATACTCTTTCTCCTTTGCAATTCCCCTGGGTTGATAAATCAGGTCTGTCTGGGAAGTGGGCAAAATAAACCTGTTGGTCAGTTACAGAATGGTTTTGAAGGCTGGTTTAGGAAGCCACAGAATACAGATGCTCTCAACTCTAAATTTCAAGCCTCAAATCAGGTGGAAACCTCAAACTTGGGGAAATTAATCCTTGCTGGGGCTGGCTGAGGATTTCCACGCTGAAAGCAGACCCAGCCTTCAGGAGCCAAGAGCGAAGGCATTCTCCAGGGGGCTGCGTGTTTGCTGACACTCTGCTGCACAGGTGTCTCTCTGCACAGAGCGAACCTGCCCTTTCAATTCACTCTGAGCCGCTAGTTCAATCTCTTCCATCTGTGCTTTCTGAACTTTCCATTTCCAATAGGTTCAGACTAATTCACGGCAGCCATGGGGGTTGATCAGCTATGCCTCTCCCATCACATCCAAGGGCTACATGTTGACATCCTTAAAAGAATTTAGAAATAAATCTAATAGAGCACCTTTCATGCCGGAGGACTGTTTATTTGAATTCCATTAAGAGCGGACACAAGTATAAGCAGAGAATGAGTCTGGGCTTCAAAAGCACTTAGCCAAGCCATTTACCCCCATGTTGGATAAAACCATTCCATTGTAATAAAATAAAAACACCACTGAAAGTTGACACAGCCTAGGATAAAAGCTTGATGTTTAAGCAGCAGCAAGATGAGCTTAGTCAAAAAAAAAACGCTACAGCAGCCCAGCCACAGAACAGAAACACATCACAACATGCTTTGCATGTTGATGGAACTGAACGGCGCTGGCTGGTGCAGTTCCGCCTTCCTCAGCGAGGGAGGGATTCCAGGGCAGATGTAAATGGGAACTTAAGGCCATTCATCAATTCATTCAGAGAACCGAGGCATTGAAAATTGCGGAGGAGCTTGGGCTTGGAATTGGGAACAGGCCGGTTATCAGACAAATGTGGGCTGTGTCACATGAAAGTCACTATAATTTTTAGCTTGGGCAAAAGTATAAATTACAGACCTTGGTGTCTGTCTTGGAGCATTGCGGTGAAGCCTTACAGAACTGGGAGGCATGGATTTGTGGACAGTCACTAAGGAATCAGCTAGCCGGCCACCCCCACCCCGAGCCCCCGATGGAAACTAATAGGTTCTCCAGATGCAAAACCACATTCTTCCCAAGGGAATCGAAGAGTACACCTGCTCCCTGTACAGTTATGGGTGCAGAGACCAGGGTGCAAAGTGTATAGCATCTCACATTAACACAGGGGATCTGGTATTTTCAAGTTCACTGTTGGTCCGTTATTTGCAGAGACTAGGGTGCAAAGTATACAGCATCTCACATTAACACAGGGAGTCTCATATTTTTAAGTTCACTGTTGGTCAGTTATTTCATAAAATGAAGAATTCTGTTTTTTATACACCTTAATTTTTCTACCTTATAATTATGCTTTTGAAAATATCAACTTTGCTAAAGCAGGCCTTAAAATCTCCCATTCAGGCAAAATGTTAGTGAGCCTCGCTAGTATCGCCCTCCAAATAAAGCTTGTGTCCTAAGAGCTGATAGAAAATGAGAATGCAAAAACATTGGGATTTGTGTAAAATCAGCTGTCCTCCCCAGAAAAGAAGAAAGATTTCTGTGTAGTCTTATGTCCCCATGATATTTTAATACATGAAATGCTAGCGTCAGAACATCTAGGTATTGTTTATTTGTTTCTGTTTTTGTTTTCTTTTGGGGGGAGGGGGCAGGGGAGGAAACTGTAACAGGAATCTTTTTTGCCATTTTCTGGTAACTGCCTACACAAACTAATACAGCCTCATCAGTCAGCACAGTTTACCCCTCTAACAACAGTGATAAGTTTAGGGCTATGGTGGATTTCAAAATAAGTCTGAAAAACTTTTTATCACTCATCCCTTTAAAGTGTGAGCCCAATCGCACTACCACTAGCACCAGTGAGGGCTGGACCTGCTATTTCACTTCTAATGAACAGCATGTAGCTGAGATGACAGAATGTGAGTTCCAAAGGTGGGGCATAAAAAGCACTGCCACTCCTATGTTACTCTCTGGGGAAAGCCAGCGCCATCTTGTGAGGAGACTCAAGTAGCCCTGCAGAGTGGTCCAGGTGGAGAGAACTAAAACTAGAACATCAGCCATTTGAGCAAACCACCTTAGAATTGGATTCCCCAGCCCCTGTCAAGCCTTGAGATGATTCCAGATGTCAGTCTTGGAATCTCTCAGCTGAAGCCTTAGACATCATGAAGCAAAGACACACCAGCCCCACAAGACTGTGTCTGGATTTCTCTCCTATAGAAACTGCAAAATCATAAATAACTATCCTGCTCTAAGTCACTATCAGAGTTTTGGGGTAGTCTGTTATACAGCAATCGATTAATACACATGCCCACAGGCAGACCCGTAAGACTCAGGGAGTGGCTGCTTATTTCAACCACTGAAAAAGAGAAGGTGTTTTTCCTGCTGAACCTGAAGTTTGGAGGATGTAATTGGGGAGCTGCTGGAGGCCACCACATAAGGAGACTGCCTGAGAAGGAAGCCATTCCCGAGGACAGCAGAGACAAATGATGGGGACAGACTAGTGGCACTGATGTTGAGTCCCTGGATCAAGCTATGCCTGAAGGTTATTCTGACATTTTTAGTTGTTTGGGCCAATAAATCCCCTTGCCACCTGCATTGTTACCTGAAGTAAGTTTGGGTGGGATGTCTGTCATTAGGTATTCCATGACCCCTGACACTGTACATGCAGCATGCTCTGCACTGTCTGTCACATAGTACTCTAGATAGTCCGTGGGATACACTATGTCCTCTGAGTGCAATGGCTAGCTCTTAAAGTGACCACAACCAACTAGACAAAAGGTCGGTCATGCAAGATGGGTCCACAGAAGTGAGCTCCCTCCAAACTCTGTGTGAGCTCCTCATGAAGGCTGTAATCACAGAACTTCTGCTCATCATGGAGCCTCCAATGTCAGAACTTATTTTCCAGTGGGAAAAGTTGGAAATCCAGATAATAAGCAGACACACAAATAAATACCCAGGATGAGCTGAGGTGGAGGTAAGTGCCATAAAAGTGATGCACTGGAGACTCCTGTGCGCAGGCTGGGCAAGGACAACCGCTCTCATTGGTGAGTCCGCTGGCACTGGAGTGCTGAGGGGCAGCTCTGCAATGGTGCAGAAGCCTGAGGGACAGAGTTCCAGGCAGAGGGAACTGCAGAGAAGGAAATGAACTTGGAGGCAGGGGTTCCATGAACAGAATAATATCCGGTGTGGCTGGAGCATAGAAAGCAGAGGGGAGAATACCAGGAGAATATTAGCAAACACAATCCTGCTACTATGGTCAGAACCAATTACACAAAGGCTTGGTTGTGTAAGATGGGTCCACAGAAGTGAGTTCCCTCCAAACTCTGTGTGAGCTCATCATGGAGCCTGCAATCCTACAACTTCTGCTCATCAGTTCTACGAACACTCCAAGAGACAGGAGTGATTACGTGTTGCAATGAGCAGGCATGGAGAGAATCTGGGTTTCACTGTGAGTGCAACGGTCTGACTTGTGTATTTTAAGCATCCTGACTGCTGTGTGAAGAATGAACTGTGGGGAGCAAGGGTGTTCAGTCCGACACACGGAATACACTGAACGCGTCGCAACTGATGACCGCTTGGGCATCCTCTGTGCCAGGCACTGGTCTACGTGCTTGATGGATATTATCTCAGTTAATTCTTGCAGTTCCAGGATGGAGGTATTTTATAACTTGCATTCAGCAGGCAAGGGAACAGGGGTACAGTGTAGACAGCGTTCATGGGACTAATGGGTTAAGAAGCCTGGATTTGAACCAGAGGTCAGGCTCCAGAACCACATCGCGGTGTGACCCTCTCTTTGCAGTGCTATAGGACTGGGGTTGTCTGGCTGTCACAGATCCTGTGCCTAACGACTAAGACATTGTTAAGGTTGGTGTTTGTTTTGGTTTGGTTTTCCTCTCACACTGCTGGGGTTTTACTCTACACCCCCTGGGTTTAAAATTGTATGTTTATTCTCAAAAGACGGCAAACAAATAGCCAGGAAGTCTATGAAAAAGGGTTCAACATGACTATTCACCAGGGAAATGCAAATCAAAACCACAATGAGCTATTACCTCACACCTGTTAGGACAGCTATTATCGAAAAGATGAAAAATGAGTGTTGGACAGGATGTAGAAAAGAGACACTCCTTGCACACTGTGGGTGGGAATGTAATTTGGTAAAGCCATTACGGCAAACAGTACGTGGGCTCTTGGAGATATTAAAAATAGAACTCCCATATGATCCAGCAATCCCACTCTGGGTATATATCCAAAGAAAATGAGTCAGCACCCCGCACAGACATCTGAACTCCCATGTTCAGAACTTCTGCTCGTCATGCAGCAGGATTCACAATAGCCAAGATGAGTCGGCCGATGTGTCCATTAATGAACGAACGGATACAGAAAATGTGGGGTATATATATACATGGAATATTACTTAGTCTTTAAAAAGAAATACAGCCAGGCACAGTGGCTCATGCCTGTCATCCCGGCACCTTGGGAAGCCGAGGCAGGCCGATGACCTGAGCTCAGGAGTTGGAGACCAGACTGGGCAACACGGAGAAACCCCAAAACCCCATCTCTACAAAAAAATACAGAAAGTAGCTGGGCATGGTGGTGGCTGCCTGTAGTCCTTGCTATGTGGGAGGCTGAGGCAGGAGGATCGTTTGAGCCCAGAGACAGAAGTTGCAGTGAACTAAGATTATGCCACTGCACTCCAGCCTGGGTGACAGAGCCAGGCCCTGTCGCAAAAAAAAAAAGAAAAAGAAAGAAAGAAATCCTGCCATTTACAACAATATATACACGACACTGAAAGACATGAAGCTAAGTGCAATAAGCCAGGCACAGAAGTACAAATACCACATGATCTCACTCATATGCAGAATCTGAAAAAGCTAAACTCAGAGGAGCAGAGAGTAAAATGGTGGTTGCCAGGGCTCGGCAACACTGGTGAGAGAATGGGGAGATGCTGGTGACAAAGGGAAACACTCCTGTTATGCCAGATGAACCGCAGGACTAGAGTTAATAATTCTGTAGAGTGTCCTTGAAATTTACTGAGAGGATAAATCTTCAGTGTTTTCATCATAAAAAAAGAAAACAAAACAGTCACTGTAGAAAGGGATAGATATGTGAACTAGCTTGACCATCTCACAATGTATACATGCAGCAAATCATCAAATTGTACATCTTCAATAGATACAATTTTTTGCCAATTTTACCTCAATAAGGCTTAAAAGCTAAAATAAATTTTGAAAGATATATATTTAAGCCAAAACTAACCTAGTGACAAAATAACCTAGTTGACAGGGGCCAGAGATGGGTTGGGGTTACCTGAAAAGAATCAGAAGAAACTTCAAGGGCAACGGAAATGTCTATGTCTTATATTGAGACAGCGTTTCTATGGTACACACATGAGGCAGCATTTCTATGGTACATACATGAGGCAGCGTTTCTATGGTACATACATGAGATGGCGTTTCTATGGTACATACGAGGCAGCGTTTCTATGGTACATACATGAGATGGCGTTTCTATGGTACATATGAGGCAGCGTTTCTATGGTACACACGAGACAGCGTGTCTACAGTACACACATGAGACGGTGTTTCTACGGTACACACATGAGACAGTTTCTATGGTACACACATGAGACGGCGTTTCTACAGTACACACATGAGACAGTTTCTATGGTACACACATGAGATGGCATTTCTATGGTACACACATGAGACGGTGTTTCTATGGTACACACATGAGACGGCATTTCTACAGTACACACAAGACGGCATTTCTACGGTACACACATGCGATGGCGTTTCTATGGTACACACGAGGCAGTGTTTCTATGGTACACACAAGACGGCGTTTCTATGGTACACACAAGACAGCGTTTCTATGGTACACACATGAGACAGTGTTTCTATGGTACATACATGAGGCAGCGTTTCTATGGTACACATGAGATAGCGTTTCTATGGTACACATATGAGGCAACATTTCTACGGTACACACACGAGATGGCGTTTCTATGGTACACACGAGGCAGCATTTCTATGGTACACACGAGACGGCGTTTATATGGTACACACAAGACAGCGTTTCTATGGTACACACATGAGACAGCATTTCCATGGTACACACATGAGACAGCGTTTATTTGGTACACACGAGAGAGCATTTCTACAGTACATACATGAGACAGCGTTTATATGGTACACACATGAGACAGCGTTTATATGGTACATACATCTGTCCAAAAAGTCAATAACTATACACTTAAAATGGGTACGTTTTGTGATATGCTAATTATACCTCAACAAAATTGATTTAAATTTTTTCTAAATCAATATTAACTTGTAGTAAATAACGTATTTGGATTTGCTCAAGTATATCTTCCATGCACAGCGACAAGTCATCTTATAGCCTCCAGCTGAACGCCCTGGAAGACGTAATCGTCAGTCAAGGCTTCCTGTGTCAGCCGCTGTGGTCAAGTCAACTCCATCTGCACAATTTCATGCAGCAGCAGCAGCTGAGTTGATATAACCCATTTCATCTCTATGCCCTGCACCCCTGTAAGGAGGTGCCATCTGCATACCCACGTGCTTCAAGTCAAACGGGGCGGGTGTTTCAAAAGTGTGAGACTGCAGAACTGGCTTTCTAGGGCCGGGGCAAGCTGTTCTTCTAGAAGTACACTGTCCAGCTACTTGTGATGCAAGGAATGACGTCTCTCTTCCCCTCCTGCCCCCAGGGTGTTTTGGCTACCATGCAGCAGAAGGAGCCAGGTTCGGAGGTGCCTCATCTGGCAATCACCGGGCAGGGAACAGGGCAAGAAGATGGACATCCAGGAAAGAGAAAACCAGCTTCGCACAACAGACTCAACCCCAGCCGCAGACCTCCAAGAATCTGAACTCTGCTTAGCCTCTGTGGGTTGCAAATTGGCTGGGTTTTCATCATATCCGGCCCTTAGAATTGGTTCCTCGGCCACCAGTGTTTTTCTTTTGCTTTGTGTTGTTGGGTTTTTTTTAAAATGTGAATGTCTTCAGGAAGCACAGGAACCTGGGGTTCCCACTGCACCCCATTATACTTTGTCTTATGCCCAGCTTATTCCCATATTAAGCTGCATTCCTGGTGCCTAAATATCTTTGAGTTTCTCAGCTTTGGTTTAGACAAAGCATGTTCTTCTTGGGGCACAGGCACGAAGCCACCAGACATCCAGTGAAAACGAGCAACAGGTTGTGAAATTACCAGTGTTTTCAGCTTCAATCCTTTGGCATCCTGGGGGCAACTGGTTGTAGGACTTCCATGGATACCAAAATCCTCGAGTGCTCAATTCCTGATATCAAGTGAAAAAGTATTTGCATATAACCTATGCACATCTTCCCGAATACTTTAAATCTTCTCTAGGTTATTCATAATGCCAAACACAATGTAAACGCTATTTAAGTGGCTGTTATGCTGTATTGCTTTCATATTTGCATTTTTGATTGCTATATTGTTATTTTTATTATTTGTGTTTTTTTACTGAATATTTTCAATCTAAAGTTGGTTGAATCTGCAGATGCAGAACCCATGGATACACAGCACTATCTGGAAAGTGAACAGCAAGAAGTATTTTCCTAAGGAGTCATAAAAATCCTTTTTTTATCTGAGTTAGGAGCAATTATCTTGATGACACTTCTTGAGCTCTGCAGTGTCAAGTGGAGATTCATATAAGAGGAGGTTTGGATGTTTAATGATTAATTGTTCTGCCAATGGTCACTGCACGGTATTCTACACATGAATATGTATATCTCCATCTAGACATCTCCAGGGCCACACCCACTTGGTGACTGATATAATAAGGAACAGATCAGCTCTTTGTCGCTGGTTCCCAGCATAGAGCTTTAGAAACCCCTGGCACTTCCCGAGCGATGTGTTCTTGTTATTCATGAGAAGCCTCTTTCCACCACACCTGGCTTTTGTTTGTTTTGTCACCCAGGCTGGAGTGCAGAGGTGTGATCATGGCTCACTGCAGCCTCGAACTCCTGGGCTCAAGCAATCCTCCCTCCCACTTCAGCCTCCCCAGTAGCTGGGACTACAGGTGCATGCCACCATGCCCAGCTAATTCTTGTATTTTTCTGTAGAGACATGGTTTTGCCATGATGCCCAGGTTGGTCTAGAACCCCTGGGCTCGCCAGATCCACCCACATCAGCCTCTCAAGGTGCGTCAGATTACAGGCATGAGCCACTGCGCCAGCCACGCCTCGGTTTATGCTAAGGAGGTGATTCATGGGTGAACTCTTAGATAATTTCAAGGGAGGAGCTGACAGCACCACAAAGACCAAGCCTGGGTTTATAGTTCCGCTCCCCGAACCCCCGGGGAAGGGAGGGAGGGGTGCAGTGATTTCATCAACTGCCCTTACATAATGAAACCCCACGTAAAACTCTGGACCACAGGCTCAGCAGAGCTTCCCGGTGGTGAACATCTTAATGTGTTGAGCGTGATGCCCTGGATGCCACGAGGAGAGAGCGCAAAAGCTCCGCATCCCTCCCAGCCCCACCCCAGAACTTGCCCCAGCTGTCTCCTCCACGTGGCGGTTCCTGAGTTACACCCTTTATCAGAAAACTGTAATCACAAGCTCAGCATGCTTTTGGGGGGTTCTGTGAGGTGCTTTATTGAACCTAAAGAGAGGTTGTAGGAACCCCAAAATGTGTAGGCACGTTGGACAGAAGTGCAGGTACCTTGAGTATTTTCGCTCAGGTTTGGTTAAGCGTATAACCTTAAAACAGAGGGAATCAGTGGACAAAGCCCCTCGCCCCCTGCAGCTGGCATCTGGAGTGAAGGCAGTCTTGTTGGGGACCCAACCATGAACCCATGGGGTCTGCACCAACTCTGGGTGGTCAGTGTCAGAATTGCATTGAATCACAGGACCCACCATCGGTAACAGAACTGACATTAGAACACCTGTGGGGAGGGACGCAGGCGGCAGGCAGAGTCGCTCAACTGCCAACGAGGCTTCTGTCCCAGAAATCCTGGTCCTGTGAAATGTGCCCATTTCCCTTTGGAAGTAGCCTGCTGACGGAGGGGGAGCAGAAACCTATTGTTCACCCTGTCTGCAATTTCCATGTGGGTCTTAAGCCAGAGAAAATTAATCATGGAACTAAACAGTGATTCGTTCCTGGTGAGTCCATGCTCCTTTTCAAATCCAGTGAGAGTCAAGTCAGAAACTCTTCGGACACATTCTCTTCCTTTTATGCTGAAGTTGCTGGGAGGGAGGAGAATAGGTCGTCCTGAAGTTAACCGTCACCTTGATACCATGAGGGCAAATCTGCCCAAGAGTGAAATCAACACAAAATAAAATAAGGCAAGCTGTGGAAAGAGGGTGCCTTGATGACATATTTCACACTGTGTGTCCAGCTGAGCCAGAAGGCAGAGTGCCTCAGCCTTGTAGTTAAACACAACGAATCCCGCCTTTCTGTTTCAGATGGTCTGAGTTGTGTTTTCTGTCACTTGCATCTGAATGATTTCTGAAAACTACACGGAGTCGAAATCCACCTAAATGTTTCTAGAAGCGGAAGCAACTTGGGAAGTGTCTCAGTATTGGTTCTATTCTGTGGTATCCTGGAACTAGTTCATACTGGCTTCCAAAGCCAAGTGTAAAATCTTCAAGAATGTAGCGAGTCAGCTGCTAAACTCTTGGTAGTCTGAAATTCGCCATGTGAGTGTGAGAAGCAATTTTTATTAAACATTTACCAGCACACCCTGGGCTCCAGATCTAGGGGCAAAAACCTATCTTCAGAGGCTATATGGGAGGTTCAAAGCCAGTCTCTGAACCCCACTAAAAATCCCCCGTGGCCCTTCTGGCCTGGATGTGACCTTCCCATGGGCAGCCTCCATAGGCCAGGCCTGCAGGAATGGAAGAGGAAAGGGATGGGAGAGACAATGTCTCCAGGAAGGCATGTGTGGGTCCACATTCCCCAGTGAGCTGCTTCCCTTCATTTATAGCTCCGCTCAGGCCAAGAGGCGGCTCCTTAATGCTATCAATTCTCTCATGCTTCCGGGACAAACCCTGCCAAGTCCCTTCCACCCTCAACCACAGACCAATACAAGATCACTTTCCAGTTTAGTGATGTCTCAGTGTCAACAGCAGGTGACACAAATAGGATTAAATTCCTCTATTGAGTTGCTAAAGAGACAGCAAAGCCTCTTCTAACACCCAATCTCTCATTCCTGATAGCAGTAAATCTCCCCAAGACAAGGTGGGCGTTCGGAGGCACAGAACTCCTAATCCAGTTTCTGCAGGGGGAGGACAAACTGGAGACACTGACGGCATCGTGAACTTCCTGATGGAACAACTCTCCTGCTCTCCAGATCAAACGTCACGATCCCCTGCCATGCATCCCCTGCTGGGGTCCCCAGCTGTGGCATTATCGCCTCAGCATTCGCTGTTCACAAAAGCTTTTCACCTGACTGCAGAATAACGTTCAGAACTAATCTTCCACCAAGTCTAAAAGCTGTAAAGGTCAAACTTGCTCCCACCAAGGGAGTAAACAAATACGAAGGATGCTGTGTAGAAGAGTCATGTTGTTGGGGTCTGCGTCTATCTAAAAGCCACCAGGGAATGCGGTTAAATCTTTGGAGCGAAAGTCAGTAAGCAGCAATCCCTGCACCATTTTCAAGTACCTTTGTATGTATCGACGTAACCTACGAGGTCCTGGGTTAAATGCCGAACAGGATGTTGACCGTCCCCGCGTGAATGAGTAAGGTAATTTCTACCATGTCAACAACCCGTTAATAAAACATGTATTTCATGCAAGATTCAAGTATGTTGGAGTTGGGCAACAGCTTGGAAATGATGCTGTTCGTACCTCACACAAGGCAGATGAAGAAAGAGAAGCCTAGGGGCCTCTCAATAAAAAGCAAAAAGCATTATTCCCTTGTGAAAAAAATGACCCTTCCTTCAGCACGAAGAAGGCACCTCTCCTACGAATGCCTCATGAGCTCTTATTCTTGTCAAAAGACCCTGAGCAAGTCACGCGCTTGGAGTCTAATAGTTCCATTACAAAAAGAAAGGCGAGGAGATGCGATGAAATACTTGTTCCCCAATCATTGCAGAGGGGACACCGTTTTGATTGAATCGTTCAGATGGTTCTTTCTCTTTTAATTTATCGCATCAGACATACGCAGCACGGACTATCTTCAGGCCTCTTTGTTTCACGCTCTAAGATCTGATAGAAGAGGGGGCCTCTGAACAGATGCATTATTCTGATTGTGATTAACAAAATGGAAAGGATGAGTGTGTGCCAAGGGGGGAAAGCTGTTGCGATTGCCATTATCACACCATTTCGCTGATTTGCTGCAACTCAAATAAGGGCAGAAATGAAGACAATTAAAAGAGAACCAGACTGCCGTCGCCTACATTATTATAAAAACAAACAATAGGAATTTAAGCTGATTCGTCAAAAGCAGCAGGAAATTTCAGCAACTGAATTTTTAAAATCCCAGCTCTTTGCGGAACCATTTCAATGGCTAGACACTGAACCAGCGTGAACCTGGGCACAAAGAATGGATCGGCCTTGTTGAGAATCTTTACTACCTTGTTTCAAATTACCTCTTTTACAAAGAGACTGAATGAGTGGATCAACCACACAGATCAAATGCACCAGACGTAGAACTCACAAAGGCCTGACTTCACAAAAGCAAAACCATGCCCTTTGTTTTCATTTTTGTGGTTAAAAAAGAGAGAGAGAGAGAAATAAAGAGAGAGGCTCTTTCTTGTGGATAGACGTTATATCATTTGCAAGAGAAAAGTATTCTAGGCTGACCTGAGAATTAAGAAGATGATAAATTTTAAAACTGTAAACGGAATCAGGCAACTTTTTAAAAATCCTTCCACTGACCCCCCGTTTCTTTGCTATAAGTGACTTGTTTCCACCCATCTTTGATTCTGTGTCCTACCATTCTTCCTCTCACGCGCTAAACCCCAGGCCCTGCTCAGACGGGGATTACAATGGAAGGCTACAAACTTTCCGTTGTAAGATGAATAAATTCTGAGGCACCAACGTGCAGCACTATGACGATAGGTAATGAGGCTGTACTGGAGACTTGAGATTTACTAAGAAAGTAAATATTAAGTGTTCTTAGCACAAAATATGATAAATATGTGAGCTAATGCATATGATAAACAGCTTGACTTAGCCACCCCACAATGTACACATACAGCAAAACATGATGAGGTACACCATAAATACATACAATTTTTACTTAGTTTAAAAATAAATCAGGAGGCTGAAGCAGGAGAATCGCTTGAACCTGGGAGGCGGAGACTGCGGTAAGCTGAGATCACACCACTGCACTTCAGCCTGGGTGACAGAGCGAGACTCTGTCTCAAAAAATAAAATATAAAATACATAAATAAATTCTTTTAAGAGTAACTGTGTGAGGTGATGAATGTGTTCATTAACTTGATTGTGGTAATCATTTCACAAGGCATATGTATATCAAATCATCATATCATCCTCTTTAAATATACATAATTTTGTTTGTCAATTACACCTCAATAAAGCTAGGTTAAAGAAAAAAAAAAAAAAAACACAGGTCAAAAAGCTACAGTCCCTGGACTAAATCCAAACTGACACTTACTTTTGTACAGCCCCAAAAGTAAAAATGTTTTTCACAATTTTTTTTTTTTTTTGAGATAGAGTTTCACTCTTGTTGCCCAGGCTAGAGTGCAGTGGCACAATCTCAGCTCACTGCAACTTCCACCTCTCGGGTTCAAGCGATTCTCCTGCCTCAGCCTCCCGAATAGCTGGGATTACAGGCATGCACCACCATGCCCGGCTAATTTTGTATTTTCAGTAGAGGTGGGGTTTCCTCATGTTGGTCAGGCTGGTCTCGAACTCACAACCTCAGATGATCTGCCCGCCTCGGCCTCCCAAAGTGCTGGGATTACAGGCGTGAGCCACTGCGCCTGGCCTTCACATTTTTCTAATGGCTGAAAAAACATTAAAAGAAGGATGATATTGCATCGCATATAAAAAGTATATGTAATTTCAGTAAGCAAATCAAGCTGTATTCTAGCAGAGGCACAGACATCAGCTTACATGTTGCCTGGTGCTTTTGCACCAAGACGATAGAATTGAGCAGTAGTGGCAGAGACCGCACGGCCTGCCTGCAAAGCTGAAAGTGTGTGCTGGCTGGCCCTTAACAGACAGAGTGTGCAAGGCCGTAGCTTAGAAGCCACCTCGTATTCACTCTGTAGGGCTTTCACACTGGCCCTAGAAAGCACTGGTGTTCTCACAAGTGCCTCAGGTGCTGTCTTAGTCTGTTTAGGCTGCCTTAACAAACCGCCACAGACCGGTGGCTTATAAACAACAGACATTTCTTTCTCAGAGTTCTGGAGGCTGGAAGGCGGAGACCACGGTGCCAGCGTGGTTAGTTCCTGGTAAGGGCCCAGCTCTGTGTTGCCGACGTCCAACTGCTTGTGGTATTCTCACCAAGTCACGGAACTGGTGCTGTCCTGAGTCCCATTTAGGGAGGCTTTGTAGGTTCAAATTTAACAAATGTTAAAGGGAGACACAAGGACGTCCAGCAGGCACTGCGGGGAAGAGAGGCGTGGCCTCTGTGGCTGCTGTGTGGCCTGGAGCTGCAGTGCAAGTCCCAGAACAAGGGAGGCTGGCTTGAGGGTTTGGCAGGGAGGCAACCAGAGGAGCATGTGCCTCACCCAAGGGAGGCAGCGAGAATGCCAGCCCGGCCAGGGTTTCCGATTTTCAAGAGATAGCAGAAATCCAAATTTATCTTAATTGTCTTGATGTAAAAAATGTTGACAACTCAATTAAGAAAACAACACCAACAAAATTCTGTTGATCACACACAACGTGTCCATCAGCAGCAGGTGGATGACCAACTTCCATTTTGTTAATTCTGGCCTGGAGATTTGCAATTTAATCGACATGGTAGTGTCCATCCGTCCAGCCATCCATTCATTATTTACAAGAGCTTCAGTGTATTCTAGGTTGTGTTTTCAGCATTGTTAAAATGCCGAGACTTCATTCGAGAGGCCTAAAACCGGTTCCTGGTCTCCAACAACAGCTCACTACCTAGTTCCGGAAACAAGACATAGAAATAAAATACCTAAGGAAATCGACAGAAGGGAGGCCCCTAGGCTGTGTGGGGATTCTCACTACTAAAGTAGCAAGAAGTGAGCCAAGAAATGTTATTTCCATTCCAAAACCAATTATCTGGTGATTTAAACTCGGGTCTTAGCATCCTCATCACCAAATCCTATCACTGGGAAGACGCACTGCCATTGTTTTGTTGATCCTAACAAAGTCCAAAAGAGAGAATAAGCAAACCATTATTTCCAATTCAGCAATCCTTCCATACCTGGAAGCTTGTTTTGAGATGCAGTCGAAATGATGGCTAAGGATTATTGGTTGACGGTGATTTCCCTACGGTTATCTCCATGGCTATTACTCCACCTCTTTCATGAACACATTCGTCAGGACCTCATCAGCAACAAGTAGCATAAACCCAAGACAAACTTGCTTAAAGGAAAACAAGAGAATGTATTGGCTCATGTAACTGAACAGCTCTGGAGTACAGCTTATGGCTCCAGGCATGGCTGGATCAAGCCTCAACCACGACATCATGTTTGTCTTCTCTCTGCGTCTTTGTGGTGGCTTTGTTCTCAGGCTCTGTGGGGTGGCTTCTAGCAGCTTCGGCTTGGCCTCATCCTTACTGCTATTAGTGTCCACAAAATGGGACCTTATTTCTTCCAACTCTCCTCTACTGGAATTAGGTCAGGTACTAATGCCTGACTCAGTCACTGCAGCCAGGTCAATCTGTTGACTGCCCCTTTCCTAGTTCTCAACCTCTGGAAGCAGAGACGGGCTGAGCCCAACCTCACTACATGAACCGATACGGAGGAAGGGAGGGTTCCCCAAAAGGAAACAAGATGCTGTTAAGAGCGTGGGAATGGATGCGGAGGGTGGATGGATGTGGAGCATGGGAATGGATGCAGAGCATGGGGATGGAGGTGGAGCATGCAAATGCAACTTCTGTCCTTGAAGAGGAGACTAGATTCCCTCCCCAGCCCCAAACAAGACACATTTTACAAAGAAACAACCTCCTTTAGATGTTATGAAGAAAAGGAAACTATTAATATTAGTTTAACTGTGAATATTATATTAATAATTATAATTAATATAATTACATAATATTATAGTATAATACTATATTAAAACTATTAATATTATTCCAGCGCTGAGACAGAATGAAATAGAAAGTTCACCATGGCTGTGGTACAAACACTTTCACAGAACCACACACTATGGATAAGAAGAACTTCAAAGCGATTTCTGTGACCTTTCTTAAATCTCAAGCATTTCATGTACACGTGTCAGACCAAGAATCCATCTGATCAACAGCTGACTCTAAGGGCCGCTAGCTAGCGGAAGGAAGCATCCATTCCTATTTGTTCAGCTGAGAAACATCCTTAAATGTGTAAAACAGATAAGGTCACAGAGAATCTCATTCATCTGGCTTCCCACAGTCAGCCTGCAAATAGACATGGGTCAGAACAGCAGGGACAGCAATTTGAGAATAGCAGCTTAATAATACCTATTAACCAAACACACACACACACACACACACAGAGAGAGAGAGAGAGAGACAGAGCGCCCATCTTGCAAAGCTAAAGCGCATCTTGCAGCCTCTCTAGAGAGCTCTTAGGCAGTGATGACAACTCGTTTTGGAAAGCCGACTCCTGGGTGTCTGCGTACTGGCACAGAGGTAGCTGTTTCTCTTCCAGTCATGCCAGGATAAGTTATTCTAATGTCTTCATATTAACCACTCCCCATAGCATACACTGGTAAGGCTGCATGAAATGATCTTCAAGCCTGGAGTGATTCCTAATGTACAGAATCTATATTATAGACCGGGGTCAGTTGGTGGCAAATTTGCCCTGAGAACTGAGACCATCTGCATCCACAAAGCTTAATGAATAGGACTGAGAACTAAGACCAGCTATTTAATATATCAAAATGCCTGTCCTGTCTGTTCCAGGAAATTCCTGCCCAGGAATATAAGACTGTGAACTACTACATGATCTCACTGTTTGCTTCAGGAAATTTTTGAAAACTGATTTATTTAAACAATAAATGGCTCACCTGGGCTAAAAGCTCACTTACGAAAAGACTGTGCACCAAGATTCACCTCAAGTCTCTTGTGTTGGTGTGTCTCCTGTATTGAAGGATCTACCTTAAGCTACTTGGGCTCAAACCCCAAATCTCCTTTACGTATCTATTCTTGACCTTCCTTTCCTGAAATCCTACTGAGATTCTCAGTCATTGCTGTACGTTATTGTAATGGGTAATGAAATTAGCTTTGCTTAATGAAGAAGTTATACTAAGGTGATCGGGGGGTGGACAGCTGCCACCTCAAAGCATCCCCTTCATTTTCTGTGTCCTGTTCTGTGCTGTGGGTTCACTGACTCCTGCAAGTTACATCCCAAGGCTCCATGTTGCTGGTTTTAGGCTGGGATGGACCAATGAAAGCTACTGGCAGGAGACTAGAGGATGGAAAAGAGAGTCCAGGGCTGTCCCCCTTGCCCTGGGCCTGGGGTGCCACCTCAAGGGTCTGCTGCTAGATTGCTTTTTTAATTTTTAAAGACACAGTCTTGCTCAGTCTTGCTTTGTGCCCAGGCTGGAGTGCAGTGGCATGATCTCGGCTCACTGCAATCTCCACCTCCCGGGTGCAAACGATTTTCCTGCCTCAGCCTCCCAAGTAGCTGGGATTATGGCCGCCTGCCCAGCTAATTTTTGTATTTTTAGTACAGAGAGGGTTTCACCATGTTGGCCAGTCTGGTCTTGAACTCCTGACCTCAGGTGATCCACCTGCCTCGGCCTCCCAAAGTGCTGGGATTACAGGTGTGAGCCGCTGTACCCGGCCTACAGACTGCGTCTTGGAAGCACCTGCAGGATACACCTGTCTTGGCACTTGGACCCTGGGAACACCATCTCCTCCCTCTGCCCTCCAGCCTAGAGAGGGCAGCGGCTCCCTGTTGTAGCTACTCTCTGTCTCTTCCCCTTCCACTGTTTGACACACAGCTTCTTCATCATTCGTAGAACCAATTTATTTTACCAAATTCTCTGTGAAGGAAATATGTGAAATGCATTCTATTTTCCTGGTTAGGCCCCAAGTGAAATATTAAAAAACTCCACTAGGGAAATAAATATCATACAATCAATCCCCAACATCAGAGTTCGTGTTCCTTTCCAGATCACACTCTCACTTCCCCACAAAGTCTGTGCCTCAGTCCTACACATTAGAGTCAGGTGGGAGGATTTTTACAACAGACCAGGGTCCCACCTCAAATCAAATATGTCAGAATCTCCAGGTCTGCTGGCTGAAAACAATGTTTATTAAAAGGTTTTGTGTAAGA
Source organism: Mandrillus leucophaeus (assembly GCF_000951045.1). NCBI lineage: Eukaryota > Metazoa > Chordata > Mammalia > Primates > Cercopithecidae > Mandrillus > Mandrillus leucophaeus. The sequence continues at coordinate 904,362 of NW_012102388.1, forward strand.
TGTAGAGAATTGGAAAAAGTATCACTTTCATCCTAACACAACAATAACAAAGTGGGATAAACTACAAAATAATAAAGTTTCTTGAACACATCAAAAAGCTGAGGTTGCAGAGAAACCAATTAGGGTGAAATCAAAGGGAAAACAGAGTCCTGCAAAGAGAGAAGAAACGTGAGCAAGGGCTCAGCTGCAGCAGAGGAAGAGCCTCCAGGTGCCATGCCAGAAGGCGATGGCGGAAAAGGTGGACAACTCTGAAGCTAGATGGGGGAATTTGGCAAAGCCATAGAAATTAAGACAATGCCAAGCAGAAATGCTAGAAATAATATAATCATGAAAACTCACAATCAGAGATGAAGAATACCTTCAAGGGGCTGATTTATAGATTAAAAATGACCACGAACAGAGTCAGTGATAGGAAAGTAGGTCAATAAGAAATTATTAAAATGGAAATACTGAAAAAGAAGACAATTGGGAACAAACAGAACAGAGCACTGAGGACCCTGTGGGGCAATATGAAACATTCTAGCATACACGCAACTGGAATTCCAACGGGAGCTGACAGGAAGAACAGGAAAGAGGAGCTATCTGAAGAGGAAACATGCGATTTTCCAAAACTCATAAAGAGTTCAAACCACAGACCCCAGAAGCTCAGAGAATCCCAAGCAGGATAAATAAATTTTAAGGGACACCTAGACAATCATGTTTTAACTTCTAAAAAAGAAAAAGAGAAAATTTTGAAGGCAGCCAAATAACACACATTACATCCAAAAAAACAAAGATAAGAATTTCAGCAGACTTCTCATCAGAAGCTACACAAGCCAGATGACAATGAAGAAATATTATTAAAGTACTGAAAAGAAAACCATCACCCCAGAATTCCATACCCAGTAAAAACAGCTCTTAAAAATGAGGGTAAAATAAAAATATTTTCAGAAAAGTAAAAACCAAAAATGCACAACCATCAGACTTCTGATATAAGACATGTTACAGGAGATTCTTCAGACAGAAAGACTGTGCTACAGGCAGAAATGCAGATCTACACAAAGCACTGAAATCTTCCAGATGTGATTAAAATGTAGGGAGATATAAAATCCATTTTTTCTTACCTTGAATTGCTCTAAAAATAACTGTATGAAGCCAAAATAACAACCATGTATTGTGGGTTTATAGCATGAACAAAAATAAGATAAATAGCATCAGTAAAACCAAAAGTGGGAAAGAGGAATTGGAATATGCAGTTGGCAGGTGATTACACCACACATGAAGTAGTAATATTGTTTAGAAATTAAATTGTGATCAATTAAAGGCCTGTATTGAACACCCTATGACGACCACTGCAGAATTTTTTAAAATATAAATAACCCAGCAGTAGAGATAAAATAGAGTTATTAACCATATTCTAAGAAGCTTGCAAAGGAGGATGCCAGAAGGCCCCAAAGAACAGATAGAACAAATAAAACATTGCTAGGAAGATGGTAGATGTAAATCCAAACATATATAAAATTATATGAGATGCAGATTGTTTAATCGGACCAGTGAAAAACTACAGATTGTCAGAATGAGTACAAAGTAACGCCCATGTACACGCTGTCTACAGGAATGCATTATGAACATAAAGACATTAACTACTTAAAAATAAAAGGATAGCGAAAATACACCAACCGAACATCAATTCAAAAAACAACTGAAGTGGTTATATTAATAATATGAGAAAAATAAACTTCCAAATAACCAATATCACCAGGGGAAAAGGATATCACATACTTATAAAGGAGTCCATACACTTAGAATGCATAATGATCCTCAATGTATATGCAGCTAACAACAGAACTCCAAAATACATTCAGCCACAACTCACAGAACCATAAAGAGAAACAAAAAATTCCATAATTATTAGACCAATGTTGAAGAGGTACTCCTCTCGGTACTAGAAAATATACATAAACAAAATTCATGAGAATATGGACTATCTGGACAACAGTATGAACCAACTCATCTAATTGACATTTACAGAGCACTCCTCACAACAGCAGCAAAATAACATTGTCTTCAAGAGCACAAAAAGAATTGAACAAGGTGGACTGCATTCTGGAACACTGAAAAATACTCAAAAAATATAAATGCATTAACATCTTACAAAGTATGGTATTTGACCAAAATGACATTAACCTAAAAATCGATATCAGAAAGGTATCTAGAAAATCTCCCAAACATCTGAAAATTAACGACAAATACCTAAATAACATGAATAATAAGAAGTCATAAGGGACATTAGGACACAGATCAAAGAGTTCCTAGAGAAAAATTTATACTATTAGACACTGATGCAAGTAGAAAAGTCTCAAAAACTGATCTAATATTCCATATAAAGGAGCAAGATAAAGGGAAGAAAATTAAGCCCAAAGTCACAAAAGAAAAAATAATATTAGAGCAGAAATCAATAAAACAACAAAATAATAAAGAAAAATCAATGAAAATGAAAAGCTACTTCTTTGAATTGACAGACAAAATTCATAAATCTCTAGCTAGACTGATCGAGAAAACAAGAGAGTAAAGAAACATATTGCTAATAACAGGAATGAAACAGGGAATTATCACTACAGATATAAAACTACAAAAAGGCTAATAAAGCAATATTATAAACAATGTTATTTCTATCTATTTGACAATGTAGATAAAATGAACCAATTCATTAAAAAAAAAACTAACAAAATTCAGCCACTATGAAGTAGATAATTTGAATAATCCCAAAACTATCAAATAAATTGAATTTATAATTTAATAGCTTCTGAAAAAAAAAATCCAGACCCAGATGGTTTCACTAGACAATGTAAACCAAACATTTAAAGAAGTTCTAGCTCCAAAAGTGTAGTCTCTTCCAGAAAATAGAAGGAAATACTCCTCATCTCTTTTACGAAGCCCGTAGTACCCTGATACCAAAAGTAGACAAAGACAGTACATAAAAAGAAACCACAGGGAATTTCTTTCATGAATTTAGACAGAAAAACCCTCAACAAAATATTAGCAAATCAAATACATCAATATATAAAAGAATTATATGCCATCACTAAATTGGGTTGACAAGGAAAACAAGGATAGTCCAATATTTGAAAATAAATCAGTGTAATACACCACATCATTCAGCTTTACTAAGACAAGTCAGGAATAAATTCTAGTGGTCTAAACCAGTGTAAGATGACTAGTTAACAATAACAAAAAGTTTAAAATAGCTAGAAGAAGGACATTAAATGTTCCCAACACACAAAAAGTCATAAATATGTGAGATGATAAATATGCTAATTATCTTGATCTGATCACTATACATTATATGTATTCAATCATCACTATGTATACCATAAATGTACAATTATTATATGTCAATTGAAAACACACATAACATTGTTTTTAAGAAGAAAAATCAGATGATCATGGACATTGGTGCAAAAGAAGTATCGGGCAACGTTCAATCCCTGTTTACGAAGAAAAAACCTCAGCAAATTAGCAACAGAGCAAAACTTCTTCATTTTCACAAAAAGCACCTAACATCATACTTAACGTTGTAAAATGTGATGCCTTTGCCCTAAGTTTGGGAATGGAGAAAAGATGTGTGCTCTCACCACTCTTATTCAACATCATTCTGGGGGACCCTAGTCAGTGCAACACACAAGGGACAGGGAAAAGGGAAAGAGGGAGGGGTACGGACAGGCATAAAGACTGAAAAGCAAGAAACACAACTATATTCAAAAATGACATGGTCATACATGCAAAACATTAACAGATGTCTTGCAAAAAAATTACTAAAACAAGTGAGTTTAACACATAATGTCAATATACAAAACTAAATCGCATATCTATAAAATCGTAACAAATAATTATAAATTCAAATTTTTTTAAGAATATTATTCCCAAAAGCACCCCAAAATCTGGAAGACCAGTAGAAATCTAAAAACTGTGTGCAGCATCTGTAGACTGAAACTAAAACAGTGCTGATAAAAGTCAAAGAAAACCTAAATAAATGCTCAGATATACCATGTTTATGAACTACAGAACTCATTAATAAGATGGCAGTTCTCATTATCATTAAGGTGGATTTTCTGCAGGTTCAATACAATTCCAATCAAAATCCCAGCAAGATATTTGTGTTTATTTGCTTTAGAAATTCACAAGCTAGTTCCAAAATTTCATTTCAAATCAAAAGATTTAGAATAGACAAAACATTTCTGAATAAGAATAAAGTTAAACGTTTCACATATCTGATTTCAAGATGTCTTGTAAAGAAAACTAATCAAGACAATGTTGTATTGGTGAAAAGATAGAAACATACATCAGGGGAACAAAAGAGAGTTCAGAGTCTATCTACCATATATGGCCAGACAACCTTGAAAAAATGTGAAGTCAATTTAAAAGAGAAATAACAAACTTTACAATAAATTATGCCATAGCAACGGGTTACTCGAATGCAATAAAAGTGAATACTGACCTACACACATACACATTGCACCATACACAAAAAGTAACCAAGATTGGATTATAGACTTCAATGTAATAACATCTATAACGACATTTATAAAATTAGAGACAGGATCTCCCTCTGTCACCCACGCAGGAGCACAGTGGCTCAATCGCAGCTTACTGCAATCTCAACCTCCTGAGCTAAAGTGATCCTCCCACCTCCGCCTCCCAAGTAGCTAGGACTACGGGCATACACCACCATGCCTGGCTAATTTCTTAACTTTTTTTGTAGAGACAGGGTCTCACTATGTTGCCCAAAATAACACAACTATTAAACTTATAGAAAAAGCACATAAGGGAAATGTTTTATGACACTTGGTTTGGCAAAGACTTCTAAGATATGGCAATATCAATTACATAACAGAAAAGAAGATAAACTGGATTTCTTCTAAATAAAAAGTCTTCTCTACAAAAGACATGTTAAAATATGCTATAGACTGAGACATGCTACAGACTGAGAAAAAATATTTTCAAATCATGTATATGGTTTAAAGACTTCTCTACAAAATAAACAAACAATTCTAAAAACTGAATAGTAAAACGACCCAAATTATTTGCCCATTTTAAAATAGCAAAGGATCTGAACAGATATTTTACCAAAAAACATCTACAGATGGCAAATAATCACACTAAACTCTGCTCAACATCATTAGTAATTAGGGGAATGCAAATTAAAACCACAATGAAGTACCATTACACATGTATTAAAATGGCTAAAATAAAATTACAATATGAAAATATCAAGTGTTGGCAAGAATGTAGAACAGCTGGAACCTTACACATTGCTGGTAGAAATGCCAAATGATTCAACCATTTTGCAAAATAGTTTGGCAGTTTTTTATCATGTTAAACACACACATCTCACGTGACCCCAGCAATGCCATCCTTGGGTATTTACCTACGAAGAAATGAAAGCATATGTTTACACCAAAATTTGCACACAAGTGCTTATAGCGGTTTCATTCATAACAACCAATACTAACCACTCTGGTATCTTTCATATAGCTAATGGATAAACTATGATATAACCATACCATGGCATATTACTCGGTAATAAAAAGAAATGAACTACCAGCATACCAACAACCTGTAACAATATTAAATGCATTAGGCAATGTGAAGTAAGCCTAATCCAAAAGGCTACACAGCGTATGACAGTTTATTCAACATTCTAGAAAAAAAAAGCTATAGGGAGAGAATCAGATGAGTGGTTCCCAGGGGATGAGGAAAAAGAGAGGGGCCCATTATCAAAGGGCAAGAGGAAACTTTTGGGTGTTACAGAAATGTTCTGTATCTTGCTTGTGGTAATGGTTGCCGGACTATATGTATTTGTCACAATTCATAGAACTGTTCAATAGTAGGGGGAATTTTACTCTATGCAAATTATACTTCAATTAGCCTGACCCTCTCCACTCATCGTCTCTTCTTATGTGAGCCTAATGTATAGCCAGAGCTCAGAATCACTGCTTCAACCCTTGTACACACAGACAGATGGCTTCCTTTGAAGGACCTGCTCCAGGGTTCTCAAACTTGATTGCATATCAGAATCGCTTTGGGAGCTTTAAAAACTACCAATGCTTGGATCTGATCCTGGCATATTCTGATGTCATTGGTCTACACTGTGACTCTGGCACTGGACTGTTGCAAAGTTCTACAAGTGATTCTAATGTGTACCCAAGGCTGAGAACTACTCTTCTAAAAACAATGGTCTTCCCACATTACTGCCCCTGCAACTCCTAACAGAAAATTTTTAAAACTATGTACCCACTTGCACATTTCAAAAGTGATATCTAATATTTTTCATCCAGTTTCAACAGTTGCTAAGGATGAAGTTTCTAGTGTATTGTAAATCTTGACATTTTTAAATGAAACTGTTACATCACTCTTTTAAATGTATCCATTGGAATATAAATAACAGAATGACTTGACACCCACCACCATCCACTTACAAAACCCATGAAAAACTCTTCACTAATAAGAAATGTTACTTTGCTGCATTTTCTTCTTGAAATCATGTTTTCATTCCAGTTATTTCACAGAATTTTAACCTAATGTAATAACCTTGAATGTAAGCTGTCCATTACCGTATTATGTCTTTTTACAACAAAAATGTATGGTTATATATTGAACTTAAACTTTCTAAAGTTTCTTCTCACTGTCAGATTCTCATTATTCAAAAATTTCTTTGAATTGGTGCCATTACAATTAAGATTGTTACACAATCAAAACAATGAAAGGTAAATACATATGTAACACATTTTAATAAATACCTTTTAAGATAAAAAGTATTTTTGATTGCAAATGCATCTCTTAATGGGCTATGGGATGGGAGTGTTAAGCTCCTTGATTAAAGGAATTGTCTAATTGTACTTTTGGAACTGTGGAGGCTTTTACGTCTGAGGGGAGTGAATCATAGTTAGACACAAGATGGAAGAGAAGTGTCTTCCTATTGTAAAATCAAAGAACTGTGTGAGAGAGACAGAAAGAGAGGATGAACAGGTGATTTTGAATTAACCTGGACAGATCATAAAATAGAATACCAGAAAATATACAGAAGTTAAGGATGTAAAACAAATTCCCTTTAAAACATCCCCATTCCCAAACTCCTTGGAAGGTCTTTGCATCACCCCTCCATTCACATAATGTAGTTTAAACAGCACTGATCTACATAAACAACCTATCATTAAACAAAATCGAGCTGTTCCTTCACACTAAAGGTAAATAACTTGGTACTGTCATGCATCGGCAGGGCCAGGGAGACCACACAAATGAGGGAAGCTCTTAGGAGTCAAGAAGCACAGGGCACTCTTTGATATGGTTTGGCTGCGTCCCCACCCACATCTCATCTTCAACTGTAATTCCCATAACCTCCACGTGTCGTGGGAGGAACCCGGTGGGAGGTAATTGAATCATGAGGGTGGTTACCCGCATGCTGCTGTTCTCCTGATAGTGAGTCCTCACAAGATCTGATGGTTTTATTGAGGCTTTTCCCCCTTTTGCTGGGCACTTCTCCTTGCTGCTGCCATATGAAGAACAAGTTTGCTTCGCCTTTCGCCATGACTGTAAGGTTTCTGAGGCCTCCCCAGCCAGGCTGAACTGTGAGTCAATTAAACCTCTTTCCTTTGTAAATTACCCAGTCTCAGTACGGCCTCATAGCACTGTGAGAACAGACTAATACACTCTTGTATTTCATTTCCCTACTTTTGAAAGAGATCTGGGTATAGAGAACTATTTCTCCACTCTAAGAAACACGTGAGTTAAAACTCAGTGATCAGTAACCAAGGGGAAAACATAAAAGCAGCCTTGGCAGGAAGAGTGGAGCCTGTGCAGACCGCCTGCCCCTCCCTGTCTACGGTGGAGGCAGCTGCTCAGCTGGAGTGAATTACTCACACGTGGCAATCCCAGGCTAGTGCTGCTCCTACCTCCAGAGAAGCAGGAAAATCCACTTTTATGAAAATCCCCTGGTTTCAAAATATTGACAAGACATTCACAGTGCAGCCACATTAAACATATTTGCAAGCCATGGTATAACATTTGACACTGTCTGTCAATCACAAACCACACCTCTGACATCAAAGTACCCAAAGAAACTGGATGACAAGACAAAATTTTCTTCTCTATTTGTTGAACACATATTGCCCCATAGCCTCCATTGCTGTGAAGCTTTGGTTCCCACCCTTTTGATTCACATGGCACCACTTTAATTTTAAATTGTAAAATAATAATATTAATAATAGTTTCCTTTTCCTATCAAAAATCTCTTTAACACATGCAAACAATTCAGGGAAAATTACTTTAAGATAGTAAAAATGTGACATTTGGTCCAAATGCAAGCTGCAAGCTTTTGTCCTTTCCAAAGTTTAAATATCAGGCTATCTATGACATCAGAATATCTAGGAAATCATTTTCCTCATTGTTTTATCCACTGGTTGCATATATCCAAACTACAGGCAACAAACAACTCCCTAATGTGTTCTCCCTAATTAAGGAAATCAAGCAAAAACTCTTTATTGGAAGCAGACATGTAGAACCTAACAAGATAAGGCAGAGCTCATTTGTAAGCTGGGATTTTTTTTTTAACATAGCTGTACTCAAAATCACTGTTTTCCCTCCTATTGTTGACACTGTTCCCCTGAAAATGTAAATAATATTATTTGAGCTGTTCTCTTTCTTTCAATAGAATTCTCAGTAGTTTTACTGATCTCACATTTCAAAATATTGAATGCTTGTAAAACAAGCAATTGTCTGTTTTGATGCTTGCTTTTAACAGCACATAATGCAAATATTTAATCACAACAGTAATTTCCATTGTGCATAGTTTTTACATCTAATTAAGGACTCTGAAAAAAATTACAGTCATTAAAAACAAAAGCTTACATTACATTTACACAAACACCCAAAGGATAGAGTAACTTCTCCAGGAGGGTAAAATTCTACTCAAGTCACCATCGAGGCAACAACATAAAGCCCTCTTTTTGGTTAAATGTTAGAGAAAATTTGAAGTTTTGAATCTTAGATTAAAAATCATAACAGCCCTGGCTGGGCATGGTGGTTCATGCCTGTAACACCAGCACTTTGGGAGACCGAGGCGGGAGGAGCACCTGAGGTCAGGAGTTCAAGACCAGCCTGA
>NW_012102388.1:913957-929179 GCF_000951045.1 Mandrillus leucophaeus
CGTTTTCTATAATCTAACTCTTCCCCGCTTTCATACCGTTTTCTATAATCTAACTCTTCCCCACTTTGATACTGTTTTCTATAATCTAACTCTTCCCCACTTTGATACCACGTGATTCAGGTAGGTTCTCCCTCCAGGCTCTAACGTGAGCCAGTTCTTTTTATTTATTGTCTATGCTTGAGCCAGTCATCATAACTAGCCCATCCTTCTGGCCACAGTGACTGATTCAGGGAGGTCCGAAGGAGCATTGTGGGTCTGTAAAGAGGCAGGCCCAGAGTCTTGACAGAACTAAGAGAAACGTTCTTTCTTTTCACTAAAATTAGGATAAGATGCAATTCTGAGCTAGGAAGCCATTTTGTCTAAATGAGGGAGAGTGTCTGAGTAGAACACAGGAAGGACAGCTAAGAGATTCTGGGTCCATAGGGCCTCGATCACCTGGATCAAGCCTTGCCTGATGCCTTTTTTGTCCTCAGAATCTCAGTTACATGAACAAATACGTTTCCTTTTACTGTTAGTGTTGGCCAGATACCTATGTGTTCTTCTGCATTCCCCAGTCCTCTCAGCAGTGGGATGGAAGTCACGTTTCCGAGTGCCAACCAATGGGATGTGGGCAGAAGTAATGGAGCCATTTCCAAATCTGGATGTTAAATGCATCTTCCATGGTCCTCGAACCCTCCTTTCCCCAGGGTTGTGCTGACCTGGACTCTGAGTGAACAACAGATGAATCTTTCTCATATTAAGCCACTGAGACATGGGCATTACCTGTTCCTGCAGCACAGCCAACCTGCCTAACTAATGTACCCCTTAGGCAACTTCAGAATTTCCTTTTTACCTGCTACTAAAATATTATTAGAAAAGTTTTCCTTAAATCCATGAAATGAGCTGGAACTCTTCCATTTAATCCACAGTTTCTTGAACATTATCTTATAGTTTGCTTCAGATTCTAAAGAAAGATCCTTGTAACGGAAGATCTGCTTTGATTTTTTTCTTTACAGGATCTGTTCAATGCTGACCAGGACAGTAGTCCAGAGGCCTTTGGGATGACAAAAAAAGGAACAGTTCTTCCTCTTGGGGGCCTCCAGTTCAAAGAAACACAAAGAATACTTTGAAATGCTAGAAAAGTGAGAACCTATCTAGAAAAATCAAAACCAAATCAGCCATTTATTGAGTATGCATCTGTCAATATCATGAAAGGGAATGCAAGAAACACAAAATTAGGATCCTCACATCCTTTCCTAGAAGGCTCATGAAAAGAGAAACATGACACATATGAGATATTCTAACATGGCTTTTTGCAAGGTCAATAGTATCAAAAATCAACTTTAATAAGATGAGTATTTCTGTGAGTATGAAAGTTGGCACACAGAACACCAGTTCTAGGTCCCTCCTGGAGTGACTCCTTGAATCCAAGAAGCTCCAGTCCTATACACTGGATGTGCAGGGATCTCTCAGAGCTTGGGTTCTTGGCCTGGCCTAGGTCCTGTTCAGCAGGTGCATCCATCTGGAACTTGGAGCAGGGCAGTGAGTGACATGAGGCCATGGTTTCACATGGGATCAGCCCTGCTTACATATTCTAGAGTGCTGTCTTTGGTTATTTATGGGTAGTCCTGCCAGGCCCTACTACCATAGGTGCTGAAAGGAAGGCAATGGTACTATTGGGATTGGGGCCAGGATAGGAACACACTGTGGCTGGGAGTTCCCACTGGCTGCTGGTGTTCCTGACACCCAACCCTGGTACCCTGGTGCACAAGGAGTCTAGCTGCTACCTCCTATGCTCTAATAAACCTGTCTCTACCACAGTGGGATCTGCTGTCAGCAGTGAAGACCATAGCCAACACAGAAGAAGCACAATCGTGGAAAAGAGATTTCTAAAGAGTTACATGAAAGCCAAAAATGTCAGTCCTTCCTCGCATCATGCAATCAGCGAATTCTTCTGCAGCTGTATTATACAGCTTGCCAGAGATACTTACCACTGTCCTTGCCTCATTTCCCCCTACTAGACTGTAATCTCCTGAGGGCAGAGTTAATCTCATCTTCATGTCTATATCCTCAGAGACTATCATATTGTGTTTATAATTTGTCCTCAAAAATGATTGAATAAATAGATTCATGCGCTTGGTTCCTCATACCTCTGATGTTTCCTGTTGAAGATAAAATACTCAAATCAAATAGATCCTAGGACTGAACGTGAAAGTTATAAGGCAGCAGGGGCCTCCCAAATTCCATGGAGGTCACCGAATCAGGGAACTTTCATTCCAGATGAAAATATAGAGAAACCTGCTGTTCTGACTGCTTGATAACAGCGATGCCCAAACAGCAGGTCCTAGAAGAGTTTCCTCTTCCCCGGTGACTCGGTGGCACCCTTGCCATTCCATCTTTAAATGCATTTCCTTCTTCCTCATAACCTTGAAACCAAAGTCTCTTTACCTCCACGTCATCTGTCCACTGACGTGCTCTCACTGGGGCCCACTTCAGAAAGCAAACCTGGAAGAAACTGCTGCACGCAATTCTGGGTCCTCCCCACTGATCAGACTCAGTGACCTCATCCACTCGAATCCCTCACCCCTCAACAGCCAACTCATCTCAGGGCAAAGGACCACACTCTGACCAAAACAGGGTTCTGGAGCCTTGAGAGCAACATTATCAAAGAGCAAGAATTCTATTCATGAAGACTTCTGAAGTTTTCTAGGCATACGGAAGCACTAAGTATAAATGCTGTTGGGTGTAGCAGAAATTGACACTCGCCATTGCTAAGAGCATCAGGTTCAGCAGACTGGATACTTTCAAATCTGGCTAATATCTGTGCAAAATTGTGCAGCCCTTTCAGGAAAGAACTTGGCAGCAAAAGCTCTCCTCATACTTTTTTGGCCCAGAGATTAAGTAACTGTGAGTCTATCTAAGGAAGTAACTCAAAACTTAAATTATGCACAAAGATAATTATTTCTTATAATAGTAGAAAAGTACAAATTATGTAATTGTCCAGCAAACATAGAAACTTTGAAGCCATGATACAGACATTAAATTTATATTCACGATACATTTTTAAACACGAGGAAATACTTACATAAACACATGAACTGAAAAAAGTTGAAAACAAATTACAGGTACCGTATACAGAGTGAACAAAACTGGCTTAAAAGTTCATAGAAAAACAACTAGAATGAAATATATCAAAATGGGAGTCATCTTTGGGTAGTAAAATTGTTTCTTTTTACTTCATTTCAAAAATAATTTGAAGTAGCTCACAAAAAACTAAATGCAATGGGATAAATTAAGTAGGCAAGAAAACAGACAGAACAAGCATAGAAAAATAAAATAAAGCCAAGGAAAAAACTTATTCACAGGAGGCATGTCTTAAATGCCCATCCTTACAAACAGCAAATTTAGCTCTGAGGGTCCTAGAAGTTAAAGAAAGCCAAACATGTGACCACTTATAAAATTCACAGTGCTCACTGGATAAAGTATAAACTATTTCCAAGGATTAATGCAGCTGTTTTTCTCCTGATACTAAAGCCCAAGAAAATTTTTTCCAACATGTCCTAGAAGAGGAAAAATCTGTGTTTAATAGACAATATTCTTAAACCATCTCTACCAATCTTTCTTGACTATTGCTCAATACCATCTAATAACCTCATGCCAAAGTATAATTCAATTTAAAGAATGTTATGCGAGTCAAATTGCTTAGCTTTCTGCTTTTCTGGCTTGATCTGAGTGAACAGATGGGCCAAAGGATATTTCTTCTTCTTTTTCTCCTCCCCTCTTCCCTTCTCCTCCCTCTCCTCCTCCTCGTTTTTTCTTACTACCTTTATGGACATTCCATATCTTTCATAAATGCACTTGCATAACTGTAAAACTTGGATTTTTTTTCCCCTGACCATAGGAATTACTTAACTCAAACACAATCTCTATACACGCAGGCCATATCATCCCCCCATCATTTATGGCTACAAGCAGCTGTGTTGGAGATGCTACAATTTGTTACTAGGAGCCCAGAACCCTGGGCCGTCCACGCCTTTGTGGTCTTTGCTTGGAGACATTCAAAATGGACGCACTCACGAAGTGGCCTGATTTATGTTCATATAACGGCGCCTGTTTTCAGGACTCTGTCTGTTCGTTGGTTGGTTGGTTTGTGACAGGCTCTCACACTGTCATCCAGGCTGGAGTGCTGCGGCACGATCTCAGCTCACTGCAACCTCCACCACCTGGGTTCAAGCGATTCTCCTGCCTCAGCCTTCTGAGTAGCTGGGACTACAGGCACGTGCTAAATTTTTGTACTTTTACTAGAGACGGGGTTTCATCATGTTGGCCAGGCTGGTCTTGAACTCCTGACCTCGTGATTTGCCTGGCTCAGCCTCCCAAAGTGCTGGCATTACAGGCGTGAGCCACCATGATTGGCCTAAGGACTCCTTTTTGTTGACTTGGGCTAGTTATTTCAAGTTCCTGTGCCTGAATTTTTGCCTCTGTAAAATGGAGATGCCACTACTCAAAGCATGGCGGTGAGGATTTCATGAGTGAATGAAAGTACATTTAGGACCCTGCCTTGCCTAAAACGAGCATTCAATCAATGATAATAAAAATCACGATTATGATTTATTTTGAGTGAGAAGCTCTCCCCTCCCTCCCCACCCTGCTCGGCTTCGGTTCATTCACAGGACCTTCCTCTGGTCTTGCTGGATCTGCTTCTGCCATCTGAAGCCACAGAGACAGGCACATCCTTCTTTCAAAAGAGAGACATCTCTGTAGTTAAAAGAAGTCACCCCTTTTCCAAGTCAAACTCATGGAGTGTCTTCAATATTACTAGCCATGATAACGGGTCTAGGTGTCTCATTTTCTGAATGAGTTAAAATTTTCTATTTCTCCCCTTCAGCATAAGGAGACCAGTGTAGCACAATTCTCTGGATTTGATATCATCCATCCATTGCCAATGCAATATGGTGACCATACTTTATTCGTCCTATAAATTATAATTGTGTGAACTGAGCCAGCTGAGACAGCAGCCCTGTTTTCTGTTCAGCCTTCAGTCACACATCTGGAAGCCACACCTGGTCCTGCCCTGGGTCCAGCCCTCCTGCCATGGGGCACTTGACCCTTGCTGCAGACTTTCCCATCCCTCAGTGGATGGATCGAAGGGGAGCATGATTTCCAGGCCCCACAGAGCTAATTCCGAGGCTCGCCCACAGCAATGAGAAGGAAGCCTTCTCTAAGCCCCACCAATGTCAGATGAGGCTGGGCGTGAAGTCATTTGTCCATCACACTGTCCAGGCCTGTATTATCCTGTTCTCATGCTGCCAATAGAGACATACCCAAGACTGGGTAATTTATAAAGGAAAGAGGTTTAATGGACTCACAGTTCCACATGGCTGGGAAGGCCTCACAATCATGGCAAAAGGCAAAGGAGAAGCAAAGGCACATCTTACATGGTGGCAGGCAGAAGGCTTGTGCAGGGGAACTCCAATTTACAAAACCATTAGATCTCGTGAGTCTTATTCACTACCATGGGAGCATATGGGGGAAACCGTCCCCATGACTCAATGATCTCCACCGGATCCCACCCTTGACCTGTGGGGATTATTACAATTCAAGGTGAGATTTGGGTGGCGACTCAGCCAAGTCATATCAAGGCCTATCTACCAGTAGAGCAGAAACAGACAGGGGTTGAAAGGTGGAGAGCGATGAAGCAGGTTCTAGTAGGATCCTTACAGGCCCTGGTCAGCCTCATCTAAAATCAGCACAACCCTGGACTCCTAAGTCTCTTAAGATAACTTGAAGCTTCACGTAACAGAGTCCTGATGGTGTGGAGTCAAGATAAAGCACGAGGACATTCCACATCCATAATGATAAAACTGTGATTATTCATGAGTGCTCCTGGCCTTCCAGGCCTCCGCTTCCATAAGACACGTTGACAAGACACCCCACAGAGCTCACACTTTCCTTGTTGGTGTAGTTTCTCGTTTTTCTTCTCTGGCAGTTTCATGACTGTCAACTCTTACTAAGCTTATTTTCATACAAATCTGCAAATCTTTTTACATGTGTTCCTCTCAAACTCCTCTCTCCCGTACCTCCCAAGTCAGCGTGTGTGACCTCAGTTCAGCATGTGGCAATATCCCCTTTGTCTCATATGTTAGGTTGTCCTCGGGAGAGCTTTTGGTCACAATTCTGCTATGCAACGTCCTTACCACTCCACCCCTTCTGTGTAGCTGCTCTTCTGAGGTTTGCATGAAGTAGCTCATCTGTTTGGACAGCCAGCCTCTGATGCAATTTGTTCACCTGGGAGGGGCTGGGGACAGAGTCCTGGGGTCTCCTTGGAACGTGCTCAAGGTTGACACCACGCCATCTGCTACCATCTGAGCTGCTGGGAATCCACCAAAGCATAGCACCACCCAGGTACACGTTACCATTGTGTGGACAACAGCGCTGGGGTGAGCGCCAATCCCAGTGCCCAGCATCAGTAAGCACTGAATACAGCACTGAATCATTTCTTTGTAACATTACTTAAATCTCTATCTTCATTCCACATTCCATCCAGTAGCAAAACAACGCTCTGTAGATACTGCCACACTCCCACCCCACCCAATGATTTCACGGATCACTTCTAAGTGTTGAGAGGTTCAGAGTGACCACCACAACCAGGAGGGCTTTGTGATTGGTACAAATGGCATCTGGTCTCCTGCGGTCAGTCCACACAGACTGCAGTGTGTGCCTCCCTGGTCTTGACCACAAGGCCTCCTCGGGCCAACGGGGCTTCCTCAGCCACATCTGCACAGCCCTGGCTGCCAGGAAAAGATTCTGCTACTTGAGCCATGCTCAGGCATGCTGCCTGGTCACCTCATGCAAACATTCCTTCTGCTTCCTCTCCAGGCGATTTAGGACAGGGTGTCTTCATTTGTGGCTCTCCCAGTATATCCACGAAGTCAATCTAGTATATTTTTAATTTGTCATTGGAGTGACGTGGCACAGAGCAGCTCAAAAGTCCGCCAGCATCTCCTCCAAATTCTCCTGCCCTTTCCCCTAGTAAAAAAAAATTTACTTAGTGAAGGAGGAAGAGAAAGGCTGAGAAACCATATGCCTGGGAAGATAGGTTCTTCCAAATCTGTTCTCTATTGCTAGATACCAGCTTTTGAAATCAAAAGTTAGGAATTTGATTTTTCTGTCTCTTTTTTGTTTGTTTGTTTGTTTGCTTGCTTGTTTGGAGACAGGGTCTCCCTCTGTCACTTAGGTTAGAGTGTATTACATGATCACAGCTCAATGCAACCTCTAACATCCAGGCTCAAGCAATCCTCCCACCTTAGCCTCCAGAGTAGCTGGGACTATAGGCACACACCACTGCACCCGGCTCATTTTGTTTTGTTTTGTTTTTTGTAGAGATGGAGTCTTGCTTTGCTGCCCAGGCTGGTCTTGAACTCCTGGACTCCTCAAGTGATCCTCCCACCTGGGCCTCCCAAAGAGCTAGGATTACAGACATGAGCCATCGTGCTTGGCCTTGACTTTCCTGTCTCGTGCCTTCTGCTGTTCCAAGAGGCAGTGGCTGCCAGGTGTTCATCTGCACAAGAGAGGAGAGGCCAGGGCAGCAGGGAATGTGAGTAGGCAGGGCAATGTCGCCATCTGTTTTGATATCAAAATACTTTATTGCCACAGTATCCTGAGAGGTGCCAAACACCCTGAGTCTCAGCAGACTATTTTATCACTGAAGCATCTTCCCATCTACCACTATAGCTTTCCTGACCAAAACACAAACAAACAAATAACAACAATGAAACCTGACAGACATCTTCTTAGTGAATCTGCAGAGGGAGATTCCCATAAACATAAACATTTAATGTCACTCTCGTGAAAAGAATAACTTAATGTTACTAAAAGTTAAACGCTTTTTTGGAACCTCTTGTCTTTTCAAATGTACATCTGAATCTCCCTTTATTTATGTACTTTACTTACTTCCTAAGGGAGGAGAAGTGGCTATTTGAATTCTCTTTCAAAGACATCTTTTTTACCTTTATAACTGTTGACTGATCTGTTCTAAAACTATGTACTTCAGTCACTTTTCAGGTGCATGCCACAGGTTTGTTTACTTTTAAGGTCAAGGGCCTTCCTTCTCTGTCAATTCTTAATTTCTGGAGGGGGTGCACCTTGGGTGACTCCTAAAACCAATGTTTAAGGACGGGGGTAAAGGAAGCACCTGGCCTCTGACTGTTGCATGTACCCCTTAATTCTTCCTACAGCAGATTTTTTTTTTAAATAAATGACAAAGTCATCTGAAAATATTCTGAGTCTTTGGTCCCATGTCACAACAAATCCATGCTGGTCTCCTCTTCCTTTTGTGAGAGGCCCTACCGTATCATTTCCACAATTCATTCAAGCGTGCTGTCTGGCATCAAATATCAAAATCAACAATGCATATGTTCACAGCATCAGGCATCCTCCTTCTGCAAACAGGAAGGGTCTGTGTCTTCATTCCGCATGCTCCTTCCTCATTCTTTATAATTTCCCAGAGACCACTAATGTGTCACCTACGCTTTTGGTCCTGGAAGACCACAGGCCTTGTCTAGTCTTCCCTGCCCAGGACCCTACACATATGTTAGTGACGTAGATGAATAAATAGATCATGAATACAGTCCACTGGGCATGTCTGCAAGTTCTTTAAGAAGCTTGACCTACGGAGATGGGGGAGGAGGAAAACAAAAATAAAAAACAAAAAAGAAGCTGACCTAGGAGATAACCAAACCATTCCACACCATCAGAGAATCTCTTCAACCTCCCTGGTGGTTTCGGAAGTAAATCTCTATTTTAATCCCTTTCAGGTGTTATTTCTGGTTGCTGCTGGAAAAATTAAGCCTGAGAAAACTAAATAACATGATGTTCATTTATTCATTTGCTCAACAAATATCAAGGGTCAACTGTATACCAGGCTCTGAGCTAAAAACTAAAATGGTCTCAAGACCTCTCTGCACTCAGCCCCTAGCAAGCCTGGCACCATGTAACAATTCTGTCTGACAAATTGCCTAGTTTTTAGTTATTCCGTATAATTATCAGACGTCGGCAGAATGGCCAGGGGTATGGGTTCCGGCATCAGAATTCAGACTCTGCCCGTCTTTTATGTTGTTACGACTTGGAGAAGTTACTTAACGTCTCTGAACTTCAACTTCTGGTACAGCACATATCTACCTCATTGAGTTTATCTGCAAATTTACAAAAAATTATCTTAATAAGTCACTCCACACAGTGCCTGCCACACAGCAATTATTCAAAAAATTAGCTGGTATTATTGACCAAAGTTTTCCCTGCAGTGCTCTGAATTACTGGAAAAGGCAGCATCAAGCCACTGCACTGTCAGGTACATGTTCTCCAGCAATATTTCACAGTCTTAGGAGCACAGTTAAAAATTGTATGGAGGCCCTGCAATGTCCAAAGCACTAAGCTAAAAATACTGGAGAGAAATCAGAGATAGAAAAATACCTATGTTTTGTCCCCTAGAAGAAGTTAAAATTTAGGAGAGGAGACAGAAAATAGTTGTAGAATGTCAACCTTGTGAAAGGCAGAAGTGCACTCCCCCAAAAGATATTCACATCCAAATCCCTGAAATCTGCACATGTTGGTTACCTTCTTTGGAAATTTTAAAAGGGGACGTGACTAAGTCAAGATGGGAGATTATGTGGGTCACTAGGGTGGTCCTGAAATGCAAAGTCTCCTCCTGTGAGGGAGGCAGTGGGAGGTTTTGTACACAGATACACAGAAGAGAAGGTGATGTGAGGAGGGGCAGGGAGAGATCGGAAGCCACTTGCACACGAGTCGAGGACTGCAGCCACTGCCAGGAGCTGGAAGAGGCAAGGAAGGATTCCCCCAGCGCCTCATGCAGACACCTCAGTTTCAGCCCAGTGATGCTGCTTTTGGACTTCTGGCCTCCAGAACTGCAGGGAATGCCCTTCTGTTAAATCTCATGTTTGTGGCAACTTTTTACAGCAGCCACAGGGAACGTATACATACTTTGTAAAGAAGTTAAAATCCATCCTGCCCTCCTTCAACCTTTAAAGAATGACAAACTGCCTCAACATGGCCTATGAAACAGTGACTGTGGGATCTGTCATCCACCTGGAGAATTTTGGGAGTGAAAGAGGGTGCTGACCTCTGCCCACCCTGGCTCTACCCAGCACTTTCTCTCCTCTCCCTTCACACAGTCCCGAAATCCACAGGGCTCTCTCCCCAACCTTCCTGGCCACACTGTCCTCATGAGTCCCGAGTGTCCCAGTCTCTTGTTGGACTCAAGATGGGAGATTATGTGGATCACCTGGGTAGTCCTGACTCTTCCCAGTCCACCCGGTAATGCCAGCCTATCCTTCGGACAAGGGGAGTCTTCCCAGCTACTCTACGTCAACTGCCAAAGTATCTAGATCCAGAGACACTCGCCCCATCCTCCACAGCACACCCACAGTGCTAACTTCACGTTTTTCTGTGTAATTCACACGTGCCCCTCTCTCTCCTATAAATGGCAAGTTCTCTGGGAACAGTAACCATATCAACCTGGGCTTTTCCTTACTACGGTACTCCCTGTGCCCAGCACGGTATGGGGTACATCATTGGTGCTCAGAAGGCAGTTACAGTTATGAAATAGGAAAGAGGAGGGAACGAAGAAAGAGGGGACTGATGAATATGCAACTGCCCAGGTTTCAGTTTACAATTTAAAGCAACGGAGCGATGGTGTGAGGCACTTTGACATCTAGAAGAATGACTGGCACTAAACATCCCTACCTAAGGACACTTTAGTACCTGCCCTGTGTCCTCACAGCACTTGGAAATAGTTCCTGCTGAGCTCTGTGTTCACTGAAGGCATGTGGCCTTTGATATTTGTTGAATGAATACACAGATGGATGGAATGATGAATGGATGGGTGAAATGATAGATGGATAGATGGAAGGATGGGTGGATAGAAGGATGGAATGATGATTGGATGGATGGATGGACAGATGGATGGAAGGATGGATGGAAGGATGGAGGGATGGATGGATGGATGGATAATGGATGGATGGATGGATGCATGCATGCATGCATGCATGGATGGACAGATGGATGGATGATGGATGAATGGATGGATGGATGGATGCATGCATGGATGGATGGATGGATGGACTGGTGGATAGATGGGTGGATGATGGATGGATGGATGGATGGATATGAATGGATGGACTGGTGGATGAACAGACAGATGGGTGGATGATGGATGGATGGATGGATGGATATGGATGGATGGACTGGTGGATGGACAGATAGACGGGTGGATGATGGATGGATGGATGGATGGATATGAATGGATGGACTGGTGGATGTATGGGCGGATGGAATGATGGGTGAATGCATGGGTGGGAAGATGGATAACGCCTGGAGTAACAGAAAAATTGATAGATAAATTCTAAATATTGTATAGCACAGCCTCTATAATAAAATATTTTTGAAATTTTTGTTGTTTACTCATTTTTTCTTGGCTCTTAGAATATAACTAAGTTAAACAGATCCTCAAACTTGGAATTCTACCTTTCTATGCACATAAGTATTTTTAATAAAATCATATTTTAACTCTTTAATTCATACGAAACAAAACTTAGTGGTCTCTTCATTCTTTGTCCTTTTAATCTGACAGAATTTGAATGTAAGCAAAAAGTCACTCTCTTCCCCATAACTGGCTCCCTTCTGACGTTCTTTCTTCTCCCAAAAAGTCCTTGACCCCTAAAGAAGTTATCACTATATTTTGAAGCTCTTTTTGGTCCACAGCTTCCTTAAATAAGGGGTGGTACTCTCCTACCCAGAAGCTTCACTCTGACCCAGTTAGCACCTCAGTGTCATCAAATTGTGTCAAATGGAATTTCCTGATGCAGATACGATTTATAAGCTGAGGGACAGTTCAGTTCATGTCCCAATATATTCATATCACCTCTCCTCTAAGATTCTCTGATCCCTTGAAAGTTGTCACCCAGTTGGAAATCAAATATGAACTATATTTAACAGGATTTTAATTGGAAGTAAACACACAAACACACCACACACATACAAAACGCAAAGTGCCTGAACTGTCTGGGGCTGATTGAAAAACAATATTACCAAGTATTAAACATCCGTTTCAGCATATTATTAGAGGCTAGAAGCTCTACACATAGAAGCAGCTTCAGGAAGGCGCTCCAAGAAGCCCACTGCCCAGGCCATTGGCCACGCTCAGCTGGAAGCAGGCAGAGCACGTGCCCAGCACCGCCATAGGCACAGGGACCACGACAGTGCCACAGCCCCGCTCGCAATCGCACGTCTCTCAGCCTCTGCTTCTTTCTTACCAGCATGTGCAAGGGAACATAACTGGGAAGGATGCACGTGAGGATTGTAACAAGCAACCTAAATGTGGCAACCCTCTTGACTTTGTATTTAAAAATCACCTTGCCCTCTGCCCATCTCTAATCTCCTCACTAATTTTTCTTCTCAGCCCACCCTGCATACACCTGCCCCCTCCCACAAAGTTCACAGTAATGCATTAAAACTCATCCGCAGGCTGGCACCACTGCAAACTACATCAAGGTACCAGCAAAGCCAGACCTTAAACATTTAAGGCCATTCTCCAGAAAAGTTAGGGGCCATAGGACAAGGCTACTGGGGAAACTTTGCGTGTCATACCACACTTTCTAGGTCCTAGGGGCATAGAAGTACAAGCAACAAAATCTTATTTTTATTTGTTTTTAAAAAAATATCTACAAGACGGTGGGTTTGTTCTATGACTAATCATTTTCTGTTCATGAAATATAAATGTGTCAGGCTCGAGCATATCAACCTGGTATTAAAATCTGCATTTTGTTTCATTCAAAAATTCCCATTTGGAAAGACAATAAAGTAAGAATGATACTATGTGGAAACAGGTATTTAATACTTGATAATATTCTTTTTCAATCAGCCCACACAAATGAGGCACTTTGGGGTGTGTGTGTGTGTGTGTGTGTGTGTGTGTTTGTGGGTTTACTTCCAATTAAAATCCTTTTAAATACAGTCCATACTTGATTGCAAGCTGGTGACAACTTTCAAGTGATCAGAGAATCTTAGAGGGAGGTGATATGAATACACTGGGAAAAGAATGGGCCTGTCCCTGAATTTATAAATCATATCTGCATCATGAAATTCCATTTTACACAATTTGCTAATGGGGTGTTAATTTTTTTTCTTGTTCTTTGACATATTGTGACTAATCCTGAATCATCTACCATGTGCTCAGACTCTGCTAATTGCTTCCAAAGTCTCCACACAGAACCGATTCACTTTTGAACTGTCTGGCTGACTTAAGTTCAACACACAAAATATGTCATATGCTAAGCTTATCATAACATTTTACATGTTAATTTTTGGCCACCTAGTAAAGAGGCTTCCACACCACAGAGTACCTCATTTAAGGACATGTTCAGTGTTCCCAGTTGAAAAAGTTCACAAGTATCAGGGGAAATACAATTGTCTTCAACACTGCTCAGTCTGATAAAGAAATCAGTAACAGACCTATGTACCTAAGTGAAAAAACACAATAGTGAGGTCTTATTTCCAAAGCTATTCTGTACCTTTCTTAATACAACCTTGTTATTGCAGCATAAACACAAAGGAGTCTAGATCTATTATAAAACCAAGTGAGAACCAACCAAAAAAAAATAAAAAATGCTGGGCTGTTGTTGCTGTGGATTTTGGTTTTTTTAATCTCACGTCTGCCTGAGTCAGGTTCATTGAATTCATCAACCTTTTCTTTGGTTTCCTGTGCACATTATAAATCCAGAAAGCTCTGATCCCAGGGACTGTTCTCACTCATAATTAGGAAACAGGAGCCCATCTCAACCACACTTCAAAGACAGGGAAGTAGGGTGAACGTAAATTCCTCTTTCTAAATCGAACCAGCACAGAAACTCAGCATTTGAACTGTCTTCATCTATTATCAGATCCAAAGCAACATAACCTCAGTGATTCTGGAGGAACTCAGAAAACAGACAATTCATGTAATTAAAAGACTTTGTGCATGACAATTGGCTTTGAAGTTTCTGAGAGCGATCTCATCTCAAAAATCTTCGCAGAAAAATATGGGTACAGTGTTCTTGCAGCACGTAGAGAGAGCCGAGACGCTTCACTCTCCTCCCCGTGTGTTTATCTGCAGGAAAGGGGCACCGGGTGGGGGAACCACACACGAACAGCCCAGGTCAATCATGAGAAAGAATCGCCCGCACAAATCACACCATTTCTCTTCAAGTTAGAATGACTGTCCAGAGCTTCCAAACTTGCTCTTCCCATGACAGACAGGGATGCTGGCAGAAGAGAAGAGGCAGCACTGAAGAATTCCTGCCTTGACACAGGGCTTCAAGTCAGGGCCCCGCTGGGATAACTCGGGTCACAACTTGTAGCTGAAACTCCACGTGCACCCTGCGGGGCCGCTGCTCCCAGCACCCTACAGAAGGGTGACAGCCAGACCCTGTGCCCAAACCTCCACAGCGGCAGACCTGGAGAAACCCAGCCCCCTTCTTCAGAGCTACCCCCAGGCTATATTTTTGGCAGCTTATAATACACGAAATAGTATTCCCATACAACAGGAGTGCTCCAAAATTATTTCCAAATAGGTCAGTGCCACCAGGGAAAGTCAATCTCAAGTGCCAGAAATCTTCCTGGTCATCTCAATCCCCTCCCCCGACAGCCGGCTGAGCCCTCCAGAGGCCACCTTTCCTCTCAACAGTCCTCCCGCCCCCTCCCTTTACAGAAAAGGCTTTCAGGAAACGGCCTTCCTTTCCTTTCGGCTCCTTAGCAGTCTCACCTACGGCCTCCCACCCAAGAGCTCCAGGCCAAGCACCTTCGGCCAAGGGGCGTCTGAGGAGCTTGGCTGCTGCAGGAGCGCACGTTCCCACGCGCGCACACACACACACACGCACACGAGCCCTCTCTCCCGGCCGCCCCCATCCTCCACACACTCCCACACACTCACTCCAGGCGAAGTTAGTTTCCGGGCCGCGGGGCGGCCGCGGCGTCCTCACCTTTGGAGAACAGGGCGGCCAGGCTGATGAGCACAGGCGACCAGTGGTGCCACAGCGTCCCCATCTCAGACGGGCACATCCTGGAGACCCGGTGCGCAGATCCTCCGCTCCCCGGCGCCGTCCAGGCGAAGAAGAGACCGTCTCAGTTCCCTAGAGGCCCGGAGCGGGGCCGGTGGCGAGGGAGCGCCCGGCTAGGGGCCTGAGCAGCCCA
>NW_012102388.1:930049-938521 GCF_000951045.1 Mandrillus leucophaeus
CACCCCGAGGACGGAGCCACCCACTCTCCCAACAGGTGTCCAGCTGGCCAACGGCCTCCCCTCGTCATCAAAACCTCAGGCCCAGGGGAGGTCCTCCAGCCCGGGGGCACCTGAGGCTCTTCGCCAGGGAGAGCGCATGGATGGCTGGAGAGGGGCCCTCGCCCCGCCCTGCGCATCTCCCAGGAATCGGAGTGAGGAAATCACACGCCACACTGAGGTCATGCTGGCCTCAAGCCCCGTCCCAGAACGATCCCCCAAGTTAGCGTCCCTAGAAACATTGCATGTATACTCCCCAGGGCTCACTGGGAACAGGAAATGGATCCATTAGAAGACAATATTGCTTTGAGAAGATAAAAGACATGGTTCTCACTCACACCTCCCGGAATCTCCAACTAAGACATCCCCACATCAAGATCCCTAAGCACCGTCCTGTAAATTTTAGACCAAGGACTGCTCTGCTCCACGACAGCCTTTAAATTAACCCCATCAAAGCTCAGAGGGAGGAAAAGCATTCAGAATTTTTAAGGAATATTGTAAACCAACAACCCCTGAATCTAACGAGGTGAATTCGCCTCAGTAGATAAAAATGGGTCGTTATCATCTGACTGAGGGGGCAATGGACTTTTTATCCTGTATGCCTGTAGTTGCAGAAATATACCAATGCCTTAAGAGTTTTTAGCTTTCAAAGTTTCAAGGAAGATCAAAAAAGCAACTGCTGTTCTATAGAAGATTGTCTTTCTGGGTTCATGCCCTTTGAGATGTGCTCTTTTCTTTTATTCTATATCTGCTTATCTGAATATCTTTTGTTTGTTTCTTAAACTTGTTGCCTTTTCTGTTTGTATTGCTCACCTATAAAATTCCTAAGAGTCAATGCTGCAAAGACCCTAAGAGATTGTCTCTCTCACTGTTTCTGAAGTTTGAACCAGCTGGAGCGTCATCGGAAAATTTGTTAGACCTGGGTTGCTGGGCCCACCCCAGAGTTAACTCGGCAGGTCAAGGTGGGACTTCAGATCTCCATTTCTGAAAAGTTCCAGGTGATGCTGATCCTGCCCACCTGCAGAACACCTGCTGAAACCACTGGTCCCCTTTCTCCTTCACCTGAGTGATGAGAGAGCTGAGCTTTCCTCTCTTGGACACCTTCACCTGGTCTCTGAGTGTCAAAATTGATGCCTGCACCGAATGCATAATCCAGGTTCCATCCTTAACGCTACAGTGAGTCTCAGTCTATCTGTAAATCATCTATTTGTGACACTGAGTCTATTTGTAAAACATTTCTCAAACATATTAACTAGAAACAAGTGGTCCCTGTTCTTCATTAAAAACAATCATGTTTTTCTAAATCAAATTGAGTTTTTCCCCTGAATTGCAATCATCAAACAACTTTTTGCCATTGCAAAAGGTTTCTCTATCTGTAGTGTGAAGACAAAAGGTGACTGTCAAGTTCCAGCTGCTGCCTAAAATGTTAAACGTTTTCTTCATTATGCGTAGTTGGCTAAATGAAAGTTTTTTCGACTCTGATATGGAAGCTTTTTTGGGAAGCTGCAACTTCAGATACCTAATCAGTGGCTAAAATAAGATGCAAGAATGGCTTGGTACTTTTTCTCTCTCCAGTATGCCATTCTCCCTGGTACATCTAATCTTCTTTGGGTAATTAGCACAGCTAATTGTGGGGAAGCAAAACTTAGAAAGACTTGGAGATGGATGCTGAGGGCTCGTAGGTCCCTAACTCCAGCCCCTGCCCCGGGACAACTTCCCACCTTGTCTCTCTCAAGTTAGTTGTAAGAAATCTGCTTTCCTCCAAGAATATGTGTTTCATCTGCAGGGCCATAAATCAATTTGTAAGCCTAATTTTGTCGGTAATTATATTGCACTAATTGTTCATGCTGTGTTGATAAGGCTTTTACACTAATCAGTTTTTGTTGTTGTTTTTCAATAAAACAAAAACATTCCCTGTAGCAGTTTTTGAGAAATGCCAACTTTGTTTGAGGGTTGATAATGGCAGAAAGCAGCTGGAATTCAAGTACTGCAGGGGTTATGCCACTGGTGGATGAGAGGATGCTGGCGGGCCCTCTAAAGATGGGGCATCCTGTAAAACTGAAGCCATTCTCTTCCAGTCCTTCTGATTGCATCCAGGAGAAAAGTTCAGGCCTGAGCTACTCTGAAACAACCTCTTAGTAATTGCAAATGTTTTTTAAACAAAATGGGAAGCTCATTCTGCACAATGACAACATCTAGCTCAAGCTATTAACATCGATTTGTTTTTATTTTGATTATTATTTTTGTTTTCTCGCTCTCCTTTTACTTGGTGATGCGTTTTGTTTAAAAAATATCAAGTTATGTATGTTTATGAAGATGGGAAATGAGTAGTGAATTTAGCAATCTCTACTGATATGGGTGCAGGCATCATCTTCTCTCTCTATGACAATACTCAGGAAGATGGTGAGAAATGAAGTTTGGGAAACCTTAGCGTGAAGCGAGAGCCACCAGATCAATCCCTCCTGAAGATGCCGAAGAAACTTTTGAAACTCCCTTTCTTCCCAATTCTCCGAAATTCGTGAAATGGCTGGGAAGTAGAAAGGCCTGGTCCGATCAATGGTCTCTTTCAAGAGTGGGGAAAGCCTTCTGATGCTGAGTGCACGGTAAGTACTGGGAACATCGCACACCCTTCCTGGTAAGGCCAGCAAGAGATCATCCTTCCAGAAGCAGCACCTCTGCGGAATCCATGCTGTGCCTTTGAGGACAGTCCGTGTTCGCCAAGACCTGTCATTCTCTCCTTCCCAGCACGTGGATGACTACACTTCTCAGCCCCTGGCAGTTGACCAACTAAATGTGAGCAGAAGTCATGGGAGTCATTTCTCTGGTGGGGCAGTGAAAAGCTCACCTGTGACTCCTCACTCTGTACCTGCCCTGCCCTGCCCTGGGAGCAGAGTGGACCATTCAAGATGGTGCAGCTGCTACAAGGTGGGCCTCCCAGCCAGCAGCCCAGCAAGTCAATGGGAGAGCAAAGTCCCCCACCAATCCACATTAAGAAGTATGGTAGGAGAAATTGATGTTTATTGTGTGAATCATCAAACTTCTAAGTTCTTCCAGGTTAACCATACTAAAATTCAGACCTACTTTTACTCTCCTCTATCTGTCCTTCCCTCTTTCTCATCTCTTCCCGGAGCTCCACAAGCAGATGTTAAAAGGTCAAAATATTCACACTCCCCAGGTGACCCATGTCTTCACCAGGTAACTCTCAGGTGAACCTCGCAGAGCAGCCTCTTCTGCAAAGACCAACAGGATGGTGCTGCATTTGCCTTAAGTTACTGATTTATGGATCAATACCGAAAGGTCAGCAGGCCTTGAATAGTCTTCTTTGAAGTCACATGCTGGACTTCTTGGCACTAATTATGTATTTGTACCTCTAACCTGATTAGTCCCTGAGTGTTCCTTGGTCAGGGGTGAGGTCAAGGAGAAGCTGCAAGGCTGCATCTGCAGGAAATCCTTTGTTGAAAAGACTGCCTGGATTCTGCATGCATCTATGCACTGGAGCCTGTGACAGAAGCCTGTTCCCTCACCCCTGCTTCCTCTGCCTATTGGAGACATAGCCAGACCACATGCCCTCACCTTCGTAAGGTTAATTGTGGCTACGGTTATGTCCAAAAGAATCTGGGAGGAAGGGATGTGCCTCCCTTTCAGGTGGAGCGTTTGGGAGCCTGTGAAACCCCCAAAGTCTCTTCCCGCCTTTTCAAGTTGAATGCAGAAATTCAAGGGAGAACCCCCAAGCCTTCGGCGATGGCAGAGTTGCAAGATGGAATGAGTCTGGGTCCTGAAATGTGGAATGCCACTTCTTTTACATGGAATTTTGGGTGAGCAAGAAATAAGATGGCATGGTGTTAAGTCATGGAGATTCAGGGTTTTCTTTGTTAGAATGAACCATTCCAGGCAATACAGGGCGTATTGATCTCGTCACTGCCAACAGAAGCAGGAGTGGGACACAAGGAAACACCTCTATCAGCTCCTGAGACTACGATGAAGCTTTGGCTCATTTTACGATATGAAGAGAGTCCAAAGGAGGGAGGAACCAGCAACCACCACCAGCTAATGAACACATGAGGTGTTCCGTCCCCTCTACCAGGCACCAGGAATAAGGCAAAGGATGCCCTCGGAGAGCTGGTATTTGATCTGTTGGGGTCTTTAAAGAATATTGCAGGAACAAGTATCATCAGTTCCAAGAGAGGGTCTTCCTGGGCTGGGGCACCCTGAGGAGTGGGTTTTATATGGATTCCTCCTTCCATTCAACACATATTTATTCAGGGTGTACTGCTGGTCAGGCCCTGGAGGCTTCATAGTGAACAAGCCCATCATGAAATTTTATTCCCATGGGGACAGATAGGAAACAAGCACACTGAAGAACAAGATTCTTTCAAGAAGAACCTGTGAAGAACTCAGGCAGCACAATTACCTGCCCTTTGGAGAGGTCGGGAAAGGCTTCTTGGAGCAGCACGATCTCTCTCACCAGAAGGATCCTCAGAGTGCAGATCTGGGTCATACAACTGTCTGGCGGCGGGGACAGCAGGTGCAAAGGCCACGAGGCATCGCAAAGGATGGAGGAGCAGAAAGCCCCGTGTGGCCGAAGCTTAGTGAGCCAGGGAGAGCATGGTGGGAGAGGAGGTGCAGGGGAGCGGCAGGAGACAGAGGATGCAGGGGCCTCGCTGGGACTCAGGAAGCCAGAGTGAAGCTTCAAGTGGGGAAGCTGTAGGAGCCCATTCACATTTTCGAAAGATCTCTTGATGTTCCAATAGTGCCACAGAGGCCGGGGCTAGGCACAGGTGCGTCTGGTAAAATGTAGCATGCCAGACTCCCATCCCTTCCACGGGGCCCCTGTTCTGCCTCCCACTGGGCCCAATCCAGAGGCCTCTGCGTGTGCCAGGCAGGTGGCTACAGGAACAATCTCAGGCCCAGCCCAGGGAGGCCGGCCGGACAGGAGCCGCACAGCTCAGAGACAGCGCAACATGCCCGGGCGTTGTGTTGGCGTTCAGAGCTGTGAGTGTGTACTGGCCCCTGGAATGCTGAACCTGTGTCTACTTTCTTCTCTGATTTTTGGTGTCTCTCTTCTTTCTCAAGAACACCTGTATTAACTTCTCATCTAGCAAGTCCCAACCCTGCCGTTTCAGAACACGCCCTGTGCCGGGCTGGTGGTGTTTGCTAGGGTGGAGAAAATGAGTGGTGGGGTTGACTGACACTGAGGTCCAGGCCGGACTTGGAAAGCCATCTGCCAGCACGTGGTTTGTGTGGGCAGCTGTGAGCTCTGTTTAGGGTGCCTCCCTCTGTGATCGCTGAGAGCTGGCACTCTGCAGCCCACTTGCAGGGTGTGGGCCTTCCCTTTGTGGGGGCTCAGCTAACAGCACACGGTAAGAAGGAAGAGGGGTGCCCCACCAGAGATCAGCCTCCCCAGGAACAGACTCAGTCCCTGCCCATCCCTCCAAGAGGACTTGACCTCAAACAAAAGAGAAAACTGGCATGGATGTGGCCTGCAGCACAAGCCCAGAATGAGTCCATTTGACATGCGTCAGAAAGATCAATTTACTTCTCGGAACTAAGCATCCAAATGATTTGATTTCTTTTGTCCGCTTAAAATCAATGTGTGTAATGGACTTGAAGGGCTGGGTTCTTAGATTACAGAGGCCTTTGTCGGGGAATCAATTAACCCATTGCAGAGATCTTCAGATCAGAGGTACACATCCCACGATTATTATTGAAGAAAATAGGCCGGGCACAGTGGCTCAAGCCTGTAATCCCAGCACTTTGGGAGGCCGAGACGGGCGGATCACAAGGTCAGGAGATCGAGACCATCCTGGCTAACACGGTGAAACCCCGTCTCTACTAAAAAAAATACAAAAAACTAGCCGGGCGTGGTAACGGGCACCTGTAGTCCCAGCTATTCGGGAGGCTGAGGCAGGAGAATGGCGTGAACCTGGGAGGCGGAGCTTGCAGTGAGCTGAGATCCCGGCACTGCACTCCAGCCTGGGTGACAGAGCGAGACTCTGTCTCAAAAAAAAAAAAAAAAGAAAGAAAGAAAATAGCTCTTCTGCTACTGCACCAAAAAGGAAAATTTAAAAGTGTCTATGAAATGGATACACAGGGAGTTAATCCCGCCCTAGAGGAGCTCTTAGTGGCCAACAAGTGAAAGGGTTTATCCAGCAATTTGGTGAGTTTGCCAACATCAAAGAGAACGTAAACACGCAAGATGTTGTTGCTTGTCAATGTATACACCAGCTTCAAAGCTGAAGTCTGAGGATACTGTCAATGGCCCAGTTTAGATGTTATTAAAGGATGCTTTGGGGAGTGAGTACGTGAATTGAAATAACAGGGTTGTGGCTACTTCTGGTTTAGACTAACTCAATTTTTTCTCTTAATAAAAGCCCCCTAAGTTCCCCAAGTAATTAACTTGATGTTCACTCCAATTTCTTTGTGAAAACTAACTTCGCTGAGCGGTATGCCTTTCTTCGTGTGAGATTTCCATGGTAGAAGAGTAAAGGACCATTTTTATCGTCTTCCCTCCCCACAGATGAGCCAGTCCAAGTCGGAATGAAGAGACCCCACCTCCACATAGCACATACGTCTTTCTGAAGACTGACTCTAACAATCTTTTTATTATTATTATTATTTTTTATTCGGAGTCTCGCTCTGTCACCCAGGTTGGAGTGCAGTGGTGTGATCTCAGCTCACTGCAACCTCTGCCTCCCGGGTTCCAGCGATTCTCCTGCCTTAGGTTCCCCAGTAGCTGGGACTACAGATGCCCACCACCACGCCCAGCTAATTTTTGTATTTTTAGTAGAGACGGGGTTTCACCATCTTGGCCAGGCTGGTCTCGAACTCCTGACCTCAAGTGATCTGCTTGCCTCAGCCTCCCAAAGTACTGGGATTACAGGCATGAACCACCACACCCGGCCTGCATCTAACAATTCTTACATGCCAGTGTTTGATTTTGTCAGAAAGCCTGCGTTGGCTCGGTGTTGAAATGGATTCACTTGGGATTACTCCCTTGGGATGAAATATGACCAGTTCTTTGTCAGCGAATGTTTGACTCATCACGGGAGAGATTCCAGTCTTGAAAAAAGTGACTGAGGACAATAGTGAGCTCTCTGGGTCTGGAAATAAACGCAGCAGCAGGAGGGTACTCTTCTGTATTTGGCTTACAAGATAATTTTAAATTACCCCCAATCGTAGAATATGTGACACCACATAGATGGTATTTGACACTAGATTATTATTTTAACAGGTCAAAGAGGTTGAGAGGGGGCACCTGGAGATTGGACCCTCGAACATTTTCTTGTGCACAGCCAGGGAGAGCGGTCGTGCCCGGCGGTGGGACGGACGCGCAGTTGGCAAACGTGGTGCACGCGGGCACCCTGCTCGTGGCATCGGTGGACTTGCAGTGACCCCTAGTGCTCCAGAGGCGGCAGCTCAGGACAACTATTTCTTCCTCCAAGAACAAACGCGTTGACTTCTCCCTTTACACCCAACATGCACACGTTGTCATGTTTTCATGAGTCACATTATATTTTTTAAAACTGGCAGTGATTCTTATTATCTCAAGTTAATAAAGAACATGGCCAAGCTCCCACGCTTTCATTCAGGAAATCCTGCAATTCGGTGTCCACAGCTATTACCTTTCACCCTCCATGCTGCCTAGAATGTAGATTAAATTATCTTGCAATTGATTTAAAAATTGAAACATGAGAATTTATATCATATGCATTCTTACTTGAGTCGAACTTTAGTCATTCTCTAAAATCTGCCAAACAACTGATCACTGTCAAGTGGGTCCAGTCACCCAGCACTGAGGTTTTATGATGTTGGTTGTTCAAATGAATCATTTCCAAATAAGAGGCTGCCAGCAGGATCCTCCACTTTTTCCTTGTCCTTCATCATCACCCTACAGTCTTAGGCTGCTCAGGCTTCTATAACAAAAATACCATGGCTGGATGGCTTAAAAAAAAAAAAAAACAGACCTTAATTTTCTCACTTCTGGAGCCTAGAAGTCCAAAATCAAAGTGCCAGAAGATGCAGTGGTTGGGGAGGACCTGCTTCCTGGCCCGTCGATGGCACCTTCTCCTTGCCATAACCTCACACGGTGGGAGAGGAGAGGCTGGGGACTCCCAGACCTCTGCTTTCCTGACCTAATCACCTCCCAAAGCCCCATCTTCCTGACACCATCACACTGGGGCTTAAGATTCCCGTAGATGAATTCTGGGGACACATAGTTTATAGCAACAGCTCTCCAAGATACAATGAGTCACTCAAAGGAAAGCAAAAATGCTGGTTCCTTCAGTGTGGCATAAGAAAAAAGAAAAAGAGAGAGAGAGAGGAAGAAGGAAGGAAGGGAAGGATGGAGGGAAGGGAAGGAGGGAGGGAGAGAGGGAGGGGAGGAAGGAAGGAAGGAAGGAAGGAAGGAAGGAAGGAAGGAAGGAAGGAAGGAAGGAA
>NW_012102388.1:939166-941666 GCF_000951045.1 Mandrillus leucophaeus
AGAAGAAGAAGAAGAAGAAGAAGAAGAAGAAGAAGAAGAAGAAGAAGAAGAAGAAGAAGAAGAAGAAGAAGAAGCAGCAAAAGTAGCTGTGTGTGGTGGTACATTCCTGTAGTCCTAGCTACTTGAGAGGCTGAGGCAGAAGGATTGCTTGAGCCCAGCAGTTCAAGGTTGCAGTGAACAATGATTTACTACACTCCATCCTGGGTGACAGAGTGAGACCCTGTCCCCCCCCCAAAAAAAAAAATCGAACAAGAAAACACTTTTCATTGCTAAAACTGGCCCCTCCTTGTCATTATTTTCAGTGTGATCTGAAAATGGCTATTCATGAATGTCTGCAGCTGTTTTTCAGGGACTGTTTCAAGTGAACTAAACTCCAAGCTGTTTAGGTTTGTTTGTCTCTTCTCTTGTCTTTTCCTTTTAATCTGGCATTCCTGAACTGGGACCACTTTGGAAATAACTTCTATAAAATCCATTATGAAAAATCTGTGCTTAAAACACATGTATTTATCAGATATTTCAAAATGCTTTCTAAAATTAGCCTTCAAAAATGACAATTTAGCTAAACATTCTCTGCTAACAAAACTAGTGTTAATCGCATATGTGCCTACCTTGAGTGGATGCCTATTAATAAATGGCAGATGCTCAGATCATCTACCTCCTCGTGCTGGATGAAACCCACTGTGTTTCAAACACAAGATGGTGCGGTAGCTGAAGATTAATCTAGAGGTGGCACCTAAACCGGACCAAGTACAGCACTGTCTGAGGACCTTAGAACCTAAAAGGAGTGAGAATCTCGCTTTGGATATCTGGAATATATGATGTGGAACAGGGACGTTGCTGCTCAAATTTCTCCATTGCCCCAGCATGGAGAACTAGAGGAAGAAACACCTGAAGAAGGATATTTAAGAGACAGAGAAAGTTTGGCTGCCATTGTAGTGCCTAGTTCTCATCATTACTCATGTTCCATGAAGCGCTTCAGTTTCCACACAAACCCCACTTTTTTGTTTGTTTGTTTTTGAGCTGAAGTCTCACTCTGTCGTCCAGGCTGGAGTGCAGTGGTGCCATCTCAGCTCACTGCAACCTCCTCCTCCTGGGTTCAAGTGATTCTCCTGTCTCAGCCTCCTGAGTAGCTGGGATTACAGGCGCCCACCACCACGCCCAGCTAATTTTTTTGTATTTTTAATAGAGACAGGGTTTTACCAGGTTGTCCAGGCTGGTCTGAAACTCCTGACCTCAAGTGATCCACCTGCATTGGGATCCCAAAGTGCTGGGATTACAGGCACGAGCCAAAGTGTCTGGCCCATAAATGCCACTTTTCGCTTAAACTGGTCTAGACTGAGTTATCTTCTCATTAACAAAAGATCATCTCTCACCTGTCATCTCTCCTCTAACTCAACCTCCTTGCTGGGCTCCTGCTTCCATCCTGCTTTAAGAAATACTGGAGAAATATAAGTCAGATCTTGTCACTCTTGCTCAAAACCATCCCCTCGCTCCCAACCCACTCAGTGCAAAGCTGAAGGCCCTGCAATGCCCTGCGAGGCTGTGCATGAGCTGCCTCCTGTTTCAGTCAGCCAGGCTCCTCCTCCATCCGACACCAGCATTGTCCTTGACAGACACCTCTGCAGAGACTCATCAGATACCTGTAAGATTCTCTTTTCTCCTGTCATTCTGGTCTCTGCTGAATATCACTATCTATCTATCTATCTATTTATTTATTTATTTAGAGACAGAGTCTCACTCTGTCACCCCAAGGCTGGAGTGCAGTGGTTCTATCTCCGCTTACTGCAACCTCCGCCTCCCGGGTTCAAGAGATTCTCCTGCTTCAGCCTCCCAAGTAGCTAGGATTACAGGCACCCGCCACCACGCCTAGCTAATTTTTGTATTTTTAGTAGAGACGGGGTTTTACCAGGTTGGCCAGGCTAGTCTCAAACTCCTGATGTCAAGTGATCCACCTGCATTGGGCTCCCAAAGTGCTGAGATTACAGGTGTGAGCCACCACACCTGGCCGATACCACTTTACTACAGATGCCTTCCCTGGACCTAACATTTGCTTGGCAACACCCATCTCTTTCTGTCTTCTCCCATGCTATGTTTCATGACATTAATCAACACCGAAATAGTCGATTTGTTCAATGTCTCACTCCCCACTCCCCCAGAGCTAGAATCTAAGCTCTCTGAGAGCCATCGCTTTGGCTGTTTTATCTACTGCTCTGTTCTATGACTCAGGACACTGGAGAATCTTGCAGACCCCCTGTAAGAATGTTAAAATCAATTCATCAATCAATGGCTTTTCTTCTCCCACCTCCTTACGTTACCCAGCCTGAAATGAAATGTGCTCTTCCTCATATCTGAAAAGGAGACTATTTACCTACTGTTTTTTGATGGAACAGTCATTCAACTTAGTGAACATTCAATAAACTCAAGTGTGACGTTCACGTCATCAGACCACCCATTTCACTGCTGAAGGGGAAGCTGAGACTGAAAGAAGCAAATGACTTGC
>NW_012102388.1:942952-979467 GCF_000951045.1 Mandrillus leucophaeus
TCTGGTCTCTGCTGAATATCACTATCTATCTATCTATCTATTTATTTATTTATTTAGAGACAGAGTCTCACTCTGTCACCCCAAGGCTGGAGTGCAGTGGTTCTATCTCCGCTTACTGCAACCTCCGCCTCCCGGGTTCAAGAGATTCTCCTGCTTCAGCCTCCCAAGTAGCTAGGATTACAGGCACCCGCCACCACGCCTAGCTAATTTTTGTATTTTTAGTAGAGACGGGGTTTTACCAGGTTGGCCAGGCTAGTCTCAAACTCCTGATGTCAAGTGATCCACCTGCATTGGGCTCCCAAAGTGCTGAGATTACAGGTGTGAGCCACCACACCTGGCCGATACCACTTTACTACAGATGCCTTCCCTGGACCTAACATTTGCTTGGCAACACCCATCTCTTTCTGTCTTCTCCCATGCTATGTTTCATGACATTAATCAACACCGAAATAGTCGATTTGTTCAATGTCTCACTCCCCACTCCCCCAGAGCTAGAATCTAAGCTCTCTGAGAGCCATCGCTTTGGCTGTTTTATCTACTGCTCTGTTCTATGACTCAGGACACTGGAGAATCTTGCAGACCCCCTGTAAGAATGTTAAAATCAATTCATCAATCAATGGCTTTTCTTCTCCCACCTCCTTACGTTACCCAGCCTGAAATGAAATGTGCTCTTCCTCATATCTGAAAAGGAGACTATTTACCTACTGTTTTTTGATGGAACAGTCATTCAACTTAGTGAACATTCAATAAACTCAAGTGTGACGTTCACGTCATCAGACCACCCATTTCACTGCTGAAGGGGAAGCTGAGACTGAAAGAAGCAAATGACTTGCCCCGGTTGTATTTTTTCCCATGGAGGGGGAGTCCCCATGAAACTCACGGTTACTTATTATTTACCAGTTCTTCTTTCACTCAACTCATTTTTTTTTTTTTTTTTTTTTTTTTGAGACGGAGTCCCGCTCAGTCACCCAGGCTGGAGCACAGTGGTACAGTCTCAGCTCACTGCAACCTCTGCCTCCTGGGCTAAAGCGATTGTCCTGTCTCAGTCTCCTGAGTAGCTGGGACTACAGGCATGTGCCACCACACCCAGCTAATTTTTGTATTTTTAGTAGAGACGGGGTTTTGCCATGTTGGCCAGGCTGGTCTCGAACTCCTGACCTCTGGTGATCTGACTGCCTCAGCCTCCCCACTCAATGCCATTTTGAGGCAGTGCTGCAGGGTGGTTGGAGTGGAGCCCCTGCTGGGGATAGAATTAGCAGCTATGTGACTTTGCCGAGTTACTTCCCCTTTCTGAGCTCTAGTTTCCTTATCTTAAAAAATGTAGACCACACCTTCACCTAAGTCGTTGGGCTGTTATACAATTAACTGAAGATATCATAGAAAACGCCTGCACGGCACCCCGCATAGAGTTAGCCTTCAGAAAGAAAGCTATTGATAGTTACTGTTTGCTACAGAAATAGGCATGTGCTTTTCAAAATGTTTTGTTTTTCCTTTTCAGTTTTCTATTTGGCTATCACATAACTTATTGGGTTTCTGCAGGGGCAAGGCCAGGCACAGATTTTCTTAGCATGATGTTAAATTGTCTCCCTGGGGCTCGAACTCCTCAGTGAAAGTCTTACTGGTTTTATGCTGACATTCGATCTCCAAAAACATCAATGAACAAGAAGAGGAACAATTCCTATAAATCAACTTTACTCATCCTGGAGTTTGAAAATAAGAACTTTGATCTTTTGGCTGAAGTTTTGTTATTCTGCATTAAAAACCTCCAAGGGTTGGAAAGTTAACACACACACACACACACACACACACACACACACACGCACACACCTTTATGCAATTGCAAAATTTCCACGATGAGGAGTCTGCAGGTCTAAATTCTGTTTGTTGATTTTTCGTTGCAGTGTACACAGTTGAGAAAAAATGCTGACTGGGATATAGACCAGTCTGTGGTGTGACATTTTCAGGTTTTGTACTTGAGTTGTTGCACCTCTGAGTTCAAGCTGAGTGTCAGACTTACCATTTTCAATGGTGTTGCTGGGGCGTTTATGTAACACATGCAGCAGCAGGAAAACGCGGCTGCTCACATGGGCGGGGAAGCGGTGCCCGTTCCTGACCAGCTGGACGCCAGCCCTGTCACTTTAGCTTGGAGCCTTTAGCTCCAAGTGACTCTGGAGCTAAAGATAGAGGTCCCCCTTTTTCCCTTCCAAGACCAGCGAAGGTGCCCCCTTCCTTTTCCTCCTCCAAAGCGTGCTTCCCCAGGTAGCTCTGCCTTCGTGCTGGGTGAGGGAAGACAAGACTATGTGGACTGATACTAAAATGAATAAGAAATGATTCCTGGCTGCAGCCCCAAACAGGTGAGTACCTGAGCCTTCAGAAACCACAGGCACCAGCCAACTGGTTACCCCTGCTTTCAAGTCTTCCCAATCATGGTCCCCGTCAATGCGGAGGAGAAACAGCCCATCCCTACGTTGTGAATTTCTGACCCACAAAATATGCGATCATTGAAAAAAGGTTTTTTTATGCCATTAAGTCAGATCAGCCTGACTCTCTTCACCCTAAATAGGAAGGACCATAGTCCCATTGCTTAATCAGTCCTTGAGGCCAGAGTTTTGGAATCATCCGGTTGGATTAGATTTAAGTCACGGGCGTTAACCCACCACACCACATGTACCATGGGTAGGGAGAGCAGCTTCACTGGGAAGAACCATGATGTGGTTACGGGAGCAGATGGGTTATGGGCATCCAGTAACAAAGTCCTGTATGTGCCTGGGCTACCAGGAGCAGAGTGTTGGTGTGCCCAAGGGTAGTCAACCATGTCCCACAATAGAATCCCTGAAAAGTCTTAGGGATACCTGTTCATTTTGCAGATGAAGAAACCAAGACACAAACATTTTAATGTCAGGTCAAGGCCACAGGTTTGCATCATGGCAAAGCCAGGCTCAGAAGCAGGTCTCCTGACCCCAGTGTCCAGCTCATCCTGCTGCTCTGCCCAGGCTTTGGGTTCTGCATACTTCAGACACAGCCTTGTGTTCTGATCTCCAAGTGGAGATGGAGACTCAGGACTGTTGACTCCAACTCTGGATAAATGGGATAATAAACCAGAAACTAATTCTGTGAGTGCCTGCTGAATTTTACCTCTCCCAATTCAAATGCTGAAAGCCCCCAAAACTTGCAAGGTATAATGTGAGGGGCAGAGGGGCCTAACTCATCGAGATGGTTCAAATCTCTGCCTTTATTAGAGGAGATATGATCCAAGCCTCAGTTTCTGTACCTGCAAACAGAACTTGAGGGTGGGAATGTGGCTCCTGAACCGTTAGCCAGGAGGTATTTTGGGGTTAATGGGGTGTATGAGACACAAGCATTTATATTCATGGGTTGATTTGCACAGTGAGGTGAAGCTGGCCTGGAATGTTTTCTGTGCAGCCTCTGATGGTAGAAGTAGGGAATGGATTACAGTGGATCTTAGCAGGTGTATCCTCCCAGCACCTCCTTGGTAATTGTCCCATAATTGCCTGCCCCTGCTGTGGGATTGGGTATGTGGCCTGCACTGGACCTATCCAATGAGGTCATCTGCCTGCCCTGGGCAACAGTGGCTGGTCTAGGGAGTGGAGGTGTAACTCGGGAGGGCCAAGCAGTCTTTCCCTGATAATTTTCAAACTAGAACATGAAGACAGAAGCCTTTATTTCTCCCTGGGGAAAGGCTAAAAGGATGTAAGGTCTAGAGGCACCAGTAACTAGGCCCCCACCTGATCAAACGCATAGCCCAGAGATTAAGTCAACATTTAGTGGGGAAAAGGGAGCAAACCCTGAGAATTTGAGGGCTTGATTCCTGTTCTTGACACCAAGTCTGCACCTGCTCTCTAAGCAGTTTTTCAATGTGAGCCAATGAATTACCACTTAGCTTAAGCCACTTAGAAATAAGACTCCATCACAGGATGGCAAATAGCACAGTGACTTCCCCAAGCCTACCCAAGAGATGAGTCCTAGAGAATGAGGTAGCAGCAAGTAAGAGAAGAACTAAACGCAGTGTAATTTGAGCATCAACGTTTAGGCTTTCATTTGTTCTTGGGGACAAGTGCAGCCTGGAGTTACAAGAATGAATTAAATTGGAGACGATATAAAGTTTCCGGCTCCTAAGAGTTATTCAAGAATATTCTCTCTCTTTTATTATACTAATCACATGCATAAGTGGTATCATTTTGCATCAGTAATAGGCCTCTTTCAAAGGGCATTGACATTCCACTGGCTTTGTAGTTGCAGTTTCAACTACAATGGACATTACATTTTGATTATTAATTTTGTCATTAATCTGTAAGTCTGGCTCATGTTAAATCTTCTGAAGAGTAGAAGCCTTACTCATTAATTGGCCATAGAGTACAAATAATTATTTGTCCTCCATTGTCAGATCTGAGTTTTCTGTTGAAAATATATTTCATCTGCCAATTCTAAATAGATTTTTCACTCTTAAGCCCAGTGCAATTTATCTTTTTCCCATTAGTCTATGGAAACCATTTCCAACAGCATTGCAAGTGACCTGCTAATTGTACACCTCAAGGACGTGTTTAATTTCTCATTTGTCTTATTTTTCTATAACTTTAACACTATCTACTTGTTTCTCCCTGAGGCTGTGATCCCCTAGTTTTGTAACAATATTTCTTGCTTTTTCTCTCTTTGTGATTCCTCCCCAGTATTTGTTTGTGGTTTGCTTTTTCTCCACCTGCTTCTTATGTGTCCCCCGGGAATATATTCTTTCTTCAGTTCTACATGCTGTCTTTGTCATCTTTCTGACACCACAGCTTGAAACACAAACCATGAAGAGGTGGCCCCTGTATCTATCCAGGAGGTTGCTCCTGAGATCAGGAGTGAATTGCAACCTGCCTATGGGATATCTTTTTTAGATAATGAAAACTTAGATTTTCTATAATATCTCCAAAAATATGCCCTCCCTCCCATTTTTCTATTTCCTGTATCTCTGAATTGTCTTACATGTTCTGCACAGCTCACTGCATTTGAATATCTCCTCCAGGGGTTCA
This sequence comes from Mandrillus leucophaeus, assembly GCF_000951045.1. Classification (NCBI taxonomy): domain Eukaryota; kingdom Metazoa; phylum Chordata; class Mammalia; order Primates; family Cercopithecidae; genus Mandrillus; species Mandrillus leucophaeus. The sequence continues at coordinate 947,986 of NW_012102388.1, forward strand.
TGCCCCTGGCCACTGTGGATAATTAATCATCAAACCCTGTCATTTCCCAGTGCCTCTGCACCACACTGCCCTCCGTCAGACCACCGCGATTTCTCATGTAGGGTGTGATAGTATTCTCTTGATTCTTTTTGCCCTGCTCATTCTCCTGAAGCCTCCACACAATCACCAAAATGCTGTTACAACAACACAAACATAGTCATGTTCTCTTCCTGCCTAAACTCCTTTATGACTTTGCAATGCCCTCTGGATAATGCCTGGACCTATCACATGAGCCCCATCTCCTCTCAGACCTCACCCCGCACCTCTCTTCCACATATTCAGGATTTCAGACTTTCCCGGTGGACACCCCTTGGAGTTACTGTGGTCTCTCTCAACTCCACTCCTGTGCATATATGATTCCTTTTTCTTTTCTTTGGAAAGAAAGCATTTCTTCTGTCTACTGGGTGCACTCTCCCTTAAAGACTTAGATGAGATGCCCTCCTTCCCCACAAGCCTGCTGTGCCTTCCCAGGAAGCCACACTCTCCACCTCTGTGCTGTCAAACTCTGGACACACCCTCGCTCGTGTGTGTGTCATGTTGCTGTGCTTCTTATGAAAAAATGTGGTGTGCAGGGTACATGTCTTCCTCATCTTTGCACCCTCACTACTTTCCATTGTCAGTGTCACCTCACAACTCCCTAATAAATGCATGTTAAATTAATTACTTAATCTTGGTATTTTCTATTTGTGAGAATATTGACAGTATGAATATAAAAGAAGTTTTGTAGATGAAAACTGAGAAGCAAAGAAATAACACGGTGCATATGATCCCCAGAGCTCTCATTTTTCCAGAAAGGGTACTGAGTAGGACAATCTTTGCTGGACTGGATGCACCAGGAATGCACTCCAGTAGGTGTATGCTACCTCTGACATGCTCTGATTGTTTTTTCTTTTACTGGAAAGAGGGAAAGGGGCGGGAGCAGCTAAGGGATCATGTAACATTGAGGTGGTCTTGTTGAAAGGAGACCTCCAGGACTCAGATGCTGATGTCAGCATGCTTTTCTGTTGAGCTACCTCAGACTGGCTGAGCCAACTCTTTGCAAAACTAAGAGGAGCCTCCAGGGAGTCCAGATTGTCTGTTGTGTCTGTAAAGATGCTATGCTTAGCTTGGGACATGTGTCTGAGGTGCCCATGAGTCATCCAAGGGTGAAGTCCTCCATATCTTAAGGGCATGAATCTGGTGCCCAACAAAAAGTCACAGCTAATATTTTATGCTTCTCCCAGATGATGCAATCAGCCCAGTGGGCTAACTCAGGTATATGTTATTTATCACGCCACTTTCCTGCCCTTTGGCATATTTTGTCATTTTTTAGTTAACAATGGTGAGTCTTGCTATCATCACGAGGTGGTACCTTCTTCTGGTATGGAAATGGAATACTTACATGCATGTAATATGAATCCTCTCCCCACTACCAACCACAACTCAGTGCCAAATCATCTCAAAATATTTTAAACATTTTTCTTTCTGATTATAAATATGCCATCATGATAGGAAATTTGAAAAACACAATGAAACACCAAGAAGCAAAACTAAAATCACCCATTGTTGTAGTTACAAAATATTTCCAAAAAGTGTTTGATCATCATCCCCTCAATGAAACCTAATTCCCCTCTGAGTCAGTCTGGGCCAAACACTGACTCACTCCTAATCTATAGAATGCAGCAGAAGTGACAGTGGATGATTTCCAAGGTCAGACATAAAAAAAGTACCATATCTTCCTCCTTGTTCTCAATTTATTGGAGCATGTGCTTTGAGGGAAGTCAGGTGCCCTGTCATGGGAATCATAAAATAGTCCCATAGAGAGGATCATGTGACAAGAAATGAAGGCCTGTTGCCACAACAGCATGAGTGAGCCATTTGGAAATTGGATCCTCCAGCCCCAGGTGAGCCTTCAGATGAGACTGCAGCCCCAGCCACCATGCTGACCACAGCCTCATGAGAGATTCTGGGTTGAGATTACCCAGCTAAGCTGCTCCAGGATTCCTGAACCACAGAAACAAGGAGATGAGAAATGTGGCTTTAAGCCACTCAATGTGTGGCTTGTTTTATAGCAATAGATAATAGAGCCATAATCTGCCACCCAGCAGAATATGTTGATAATTGTCCTGGCAGTCATTGTCTATGCGCATTTACACTTGCCCCTGCCCCTAACCTCCCCCACATGAGATCCCACACTAAGTATTATTTTGTGGCTAGACTTTTTGTGCCCATTTGCTGTGGTTTTTCATAGTTATAGAAATTCCAGCTTATAATGTTACCTTTCTAGACCAAACTACTCACTCTCTACTCTTGGAGATTAGATGATTTATCATTGTTTTCAGCTATAAACAGGCTTTGGATATTATAATAGATATATTTTCCTTAAGATAATACTAAGAGTGCAATTACTAGATAAAAGAGGATGCACATTACTAAGTTTTTTGATAAATATGTCCAATGTGTCTTCCAGAAAATTTGAGCCAGAAATGTACAAGACTACCTATTTCCCCATATTCTAACAAAGTGGTTCTCAACAGGGGGCAATTTTGCCCCCAGGGTGTATTTGGTAATGTCTGCAGATATGTCTCTTTGTCCCAGCTAGAGGGGGAAGGTGCCCTGGCATTGAGGGACAGGACAGAGACCTGAGATGCAGGATAGCCCTTCCCACAACAAAAAATTATTCCAAAATATTAATAGTGCCAAAGATAACAGGGTGTTAATGTTGTAAAGGGGATTTGCCAACGTGACAGGTGAAAAGTCATATCTCATTACTGTTTTAAATTGTGCTTTTCCTTTTATTTTTTGTTTTTGCTACTAGGGAACATAAATAGTTTTTAATCCTGCTATATCCATTGACTGATCATGACTTTTCCCTATTTCTTCAATAATGCACTAGTCTTTCAAGGTGGTGCACTAGTCTTTTAAGGTAACATCCTTAATAAGATGTTAATGCTTTGTCGTACACAGCAAATATTCTCCCCCAGTAGCTAAATGCCTTTTAAATTGTATTTAGGTATTTGGGACATATAGAAATTTGCTTTTGTTATTGTTTTATATGTAGGGAAAACCATAAACCTTATCCTTTGTGGTTTCTTTCTTTGCTCTTAGGTTTGGGAAAGCTGATTTCATACTGAAAGATGATCATTAACCACCTCTATTTACTTGGTTTCATTTTCTTAGATTTAACTTTTCAATCTTTCTGGAATTTATTGTGCTGTATGGTGTGAGGTGAGGATGTAATTCTCTTTTCTTACACGAATAACCAATTGTTCCCTTGCCAAAGATTAAATCATTTATTTCTGCCATCTGAACTGAAATATAAACAGTGTGTTTAAACTTCAGAAGAGACTTGAAACAGCATTTATTAGATTGTGGGCATTACGAGGCAATAAGTCACAATTTTCATTATGCATTAACCTCATCTTAATCACAAGAAATCAAAATTATAGAGATATGATGAGTGTATTTCATCTGAAATTTTACTCCACATGAATGATTCGGAGTTTAATATTTGGCAGCCAACCCCAAACCAACTTGTTTTACTTTTCTAACCTATTATCCTTAGATGTAGAAAAAGTAATTGCTTCATTTCAAGTAACTCATTCTTTGCTACTACACAGACTGAACCCATAACAATAGAATATTTTTGTATTTCACGGAGCTTTAATCAAAGCCATTTCATGTGCAATGGCAGAAATAAAGCTTTTTCTTCTAGATCCTCATTGCAGAATTTTAATAGCCATATTTAATCTTAGTTTAACAAGCAGTAATCCCCCCAAATTTACAATTGCCATCAGAAAGCACTGTGAGATCTTGTTGCAGTATTAAGGTTTTATATTGTTTGGACACATGGTTGGTAAGTGGTGCAATAAAATAGCTCTCATTAAAATAAGGAGGTGACTTGCAAGGTAAACTGGGTCCTATTGCCATTTTAATTTTATTTATTATGTATTTATGTTTCCAGATGCATTTATGTATTCCTCATTCCTTGGCAAGTTGGACTGAGGTGATATTTGCTTCAGAGGAAAGTGGTCTTTCATCCCAGGAGCTCTTAATCCATAAGGAGGGTGGCCTTGTGGACAGGGTGTTTTGGAGCCTCAGCATTTACAAGCTGATCATGGAGTCTCAGGAATAATTCAGATTGCCTTCTCACAACCACTGCCTTCAGCTAATGGACGCGTGAGGTGCTCTATGCTGCTCCCCTCCACTCAGAATGATGCTTTCCCCTGAAACCCCTCAACCCCAAACATGCTCTGTTTCTTCCTCTCTTAGACCATCTGTCCTCAGCCTTTACCCTGCCCCTCCCTTCCGCATATTGCCACCTACATGGCTTGCTGTAACCGACATCTTTTGAGGCAACCATATAGGTCCGAAGATCCTTGTAAATGCGTCTGCAGTGCCGGGTTCCTGGAAGGCACCTGTGCACGCATAAGACTGCCTTTGTCCACGTGAGACGGGGCTCCTGGAAGGCACCTGTGCACGCGTGAGACTGCCTTTGTCCACGTGAGACGGGGCTCCTGGAGGCACCTGTGCACGCGTAAGACTGCCTTTGCCCACATGAGACCGGACTCTTGGTAGGCAGCTGTCCCAAGCTGGGCCGCTCAGAGAGCTGGCCTCCCCACGTTGTGGAAGCAAAGCAGGAGGAAGGAGGCAGGCTGCCTGTCTGAGGAGCTGCAGACAGGTGTCTTCTGTTGGCTACATGAACTGAGCAGCAAAGGAAGAGAAACCACAGAGAAAGAAGTAAAGAACCAGTGGGCAGAGAGCAGTGAGCGCACTGGCCTCCAGTTCCCAGTCCCTGTAACAAAGCAGGGCCTTTCTAGTTGCATTCCATGAGAAATTTCTGTAGACTGTAGTAGAGATACAGACAGAGATAGAGATAGAGACAGAGATAGAGACAGAGACAGAGACAGAGATAGAGATAGAGACAGAGATAGAGACAGAGACAGAGACAGAGACAGAGATAGACACAGAGACAGAGACAGACGTAGAGACAGAGACAGAGATAGAGATAGCTCTGCTTAAGTTCTCTTGAGGTTTCTGCTATTTCCAACCAAACATACAAAAATTCCCCACAAAATTTCCCACAAAACTCTTCCCATGATAAAATGACTAATTTGACTTTCTTGTCTATAGTGATGATATTAGGATTGCCAGAGAAATACTGATTGAGATCATCATCCAATCTCTATTATAAAATCATAAACATATTTTATTGCTATACAAAGAGAATATTCCATTGTGATCTATGTGTATGTGTATGTAGATGTTTATTTGAATTGGATAAATGGTGGCACAGGAGACTGAGAGACATGAAACTAAATAATAGATTGAAAATTAAGCCTACTGTCTAATAGATTAAAATAAAAATTTTAAATAACAAGAAATAACCAGTTAGCAAGGAGAACAAAAAAAAAGGAGCCAGACCAGGATGTGGAGCAATTCGGACTCTCCTACACTCACGGTGGGCTTTTAAAATGGTGAAGCCACTCAGTCAACAAAAAAGAATGAAACGGGGACACCAGCTACAGTGTGGATGAGCCAGGAAAACTCTCTGAGTGCACAGCCAGGCTCCAAAGGTCATGAACCATGTGATTCCATTTACATCAAATTCCCAGAATGGGTAAATCTGTAGAAATAAGAAGTGGCTTCGTGGTTGCCAGGGATTGAGGGGATGGGAAAAGTGGGGATGACTGCTAAAGGGTATGAGTTTTCTTTTTAGCAATGATGAAAATGTTCTAGAATTACATCATAGTGATCATATCACCCTCTGAATAAACTCAAAAGCACTGAATTGAACACCTTAAAAGGGTGACTTTTGTCCAGGTTTGGTGGCTCATGCCTGTAATCCCAGCACTTTGGGAGGTCCAGACAGGTGGATCACTTGAGCCCAGGAGTTCCAGACAGGCCTGGGGGACATACTGAGACCATCTCTCCAAAAAAAAAAAAAATTAGCTTAGTGTAGTGGTGTGTGCCTGTAGTCCCAGCTACCTAGGAGGCCAAGGTGGGAGGATCACTTGAGTTCAGGAGGTGGAGGCTGCAGTGAGCCAAGATCTCACCACTGCACTCCAGCTTGGGTGACAGTGAGACCCCGTCTCAAAAAAAGGGAGGGGTGACTTTTATTTTGTCTAAATCATGTCTTAATCATGTAAAAAGAATAAGAAAAATAAAGGAACCAGGAAGGAAGAGTAAGTGCTGCTTGCTCATTGGGCTGAGCCCCACGTCCCTCTCTGCTCAGGGCCCTTCCTTCCTCCTGGAGGCCTCAGTCTCTGTGTCCAAGCCCTCCTGTGCAAATCTGCCTCCTGCCAGAGCCGGACCCTGAGCACCTTGAGGTGAGAAGCGTGTCTTGGGTTTCAGAACCCGCCAGCACAATGCCAAAGCCAGGACATGGCCTTTTTTTTTTGCCGCCCAACTGATTCTCCGACTGAGATCCACAAGTGTAGTCACTGTCACTCGGAGGACAGGGAAGTTGGTTGTGCAAAATAGGAAGACAAGATGGCAGAGGCAGACAGGAAGAGCATGTTTCCTTGGCCATCAGAGGTGAAGCCCCAGAAAGCCCAGGTTCTTTGGGTTGGCCACGGAGAAAACGCGGTACATGGAAAAATGAAAATGGACTTCCCACAGACCCAGCCAGACCCTGAAGTAGGGAAGAAACCAGGACTGGAAGAAAGCCAGAGTATCCAAGACTAAGGAAGCCTTCCCTGTTAAATACTGCATACTTGGAACCAGTGGCTTCCTGATCACCTGGAACGCCTGCTGCAGGCGTCTCTGTGCACTGCAGCCATTTGACTAGGGAATGGGCTACTGTTGGCATCTTGCACCCTGGGAGACGGATGCACGGGATAGAGAAAGGGTCTTGGCTCCAGAGTCCTCTGCTCTCCTCCAAGACCCTTCGAGTCTCTAGGTGACAGTTACAGAAATGACAAGTCAAATACAAAACGAGCACCTCAAGTCTGTGCTTTCCTCACAGATCCTAGGCAACCACTTTAAGAACGGGGGCCCCAGTGACAACAGAGCACAGCCACCAGAAAGAAGACAGTCCTCCACCCACATCCCAGCCTCCCCCACGGAGCGTGACACAGAGACAATGGAGCATGCTGGAATCTTCTGGAAGAGTGAGTCAAACATTGAAAGCTTAAGATATCATCAGAAATGACAAGCATTTAAACACATTTCTCAAAATTCAACAAATGAACATGAACGTGTTTCGGCTTCACTAGATTCATCCTCCCAATAATCTTAACGTTCCTTTAAGACAACACACTTTCCCCGAAAGCCGAGCAGTTTCAGTGCTGCTGTGACCTCACTTCCAGCCCTTGGATGGGCACAGGGCCCAGGAATGGTTGGAAGACAGACACACAATCAGAGCCCATCAAACCTTCTCCCGGTCTTTTCTGGAGGCATCAGAAGACACGCTGGTTGCTGGAGCTGCTAAGAGACTGGGAGGTGGATTTGAGCAGCACAGTTTGGCATCTCAGCATCACCAGGGGAAACAATGGTTGCAAATGGAGGAATGTGGAGCTTTCAGATGAAAAGAGGTCCATTGTCTGAGCACCTGAATCCAGCCATGCCTGCAACTCTTATTTCCTATACACAGTATGATGATATGAACCAAAATGCTTTTTTTTTTTTTTTCTTAAGTCACTTTGCGTTAAGTTTCTGTCATTTGCAACCAATTGTCCTAACCAATAAACCAACAGATTACCCATGGGGGATTAAAAGCAAACTCACTGCATGACCATCAGTTGACACTGTATCCTTTCTCAGCAGTAATTCTGAAATGTGTCTTTACCATTGTATTTTTTCATTCATTCTTAAAGTAGAATTTTATCCAGTCATTATGATTGTCATTATGCTAGGTTTAGGGGAGGTTATTAAGGTGCGGCTGGGCCCAGTGGCTCATGCCTGTAATCTCAGCAGTTTGGGAGGCTGAGGCGGGTGGATCACCTGAGGTCAGGAGTTCGAGACCATCCCAGCCAACATAATGAAACCCCATCTCTACGAAAAATACAAAATTAACCGGGCATGGTGGCACACACCTATAATCCCAGCTACTCGGGAGGCTGAGGCAGAAGAATCATTTGAACCCGGGAGGCGGAGATTGCCGTGATCACGCCACTGCACTCCAGCCTGGCCAACAAGAGTGAAACCCTGTCTCGGGGGGGAAAAAAAAAAAAAAAAAGCCAGCGGCTGGAGTGGCCATAGCCAATCGATTCATTTATGACCTCAAACGTCTCTCAACCCTTCATTTGCAATCTTGCTGTGAGAATGAAATCAGGTCATATTTCTAACTTGCACTGCACAGTATTTTACACGTGGTCTATACCCTTTAAATGTGAATCCACATTCTTAAAAAGAGGGTTAAAGTGTGGTTCCCGCTCTCAGACAGCTTACAGTCTAGGAAACATTTTTGAAGAAACGATGACATCGCCATTTTTCATCGACTACAAAGGCCACATGTGGATTGCAAAACATGTATAAAATCATTTACCTTAATAAAAACTGTTATCACAAATGAAAAGTAATCCAGAAAAAAAAATATTGAGCCAAAAAGTAATGAGCAAAGTGTTCTATTTCATTTAGGGATGGCTGCTTGACTCCTGGCAGTCTTTAAAGGAAGTGAAAATGACACACAGCCTCAAAATAATTAAACTCCCCAGCCCCAAATTAAACAAACCCATGAATAATTTACTCTCAAATCTGTTTTCTAGAAACAAAAATGAAAAACAAAGGCCTGTTTCCCAAATGACATCAGACATGCACAGAAAGCTCCCAAGATATCAAATTAAATAAGCACCATTAATAAATAATTTAATTGCTTTGGCTAATGTGTTGAGGAAAGAGCGTTTGCATCCCAAAAGCTTAGGGGCCTTCAGAGAAGTAAGAAATGAAAGAAATTCAGATCTCATGGGGGCATTGTTTATATTATGATAATGTATGACTATAATCATTTCATTTCCTTTTTATATTAAATTATTATCTAATAAGAAAACATCTAGGTGCTAATGAGGTTTTTAAAAGTAATTTTTCTTTCATCGTGTCCATTCCATGCAGGCCTCTGAGTTTCAAGCAGGGAACTGAACTCAGGCCTTCCCAGGCCCCCACATGGTGAATGAATTCTCTTCTTCCCGCCTCCCGCCATCCCGCACCACCACTGCGGTTGCCTGGAACAGCTCCCCTGTCCCTCCAGGCTCTGCTCTGCCTCAGCGATCCTGAGCCTTGAAGCTTGCTTTCTCCAGGATGCCTGGCCTACTGGTCTCCAACTAGGTTGGCCAGCGAGGGCTTGGGTAGGAGACTGGAAGGCAGGAGGAGGGACGCCTCATGGGTGGCAGTTCTTGTTAAGGAGTGTCACTCTCTGACCTCACATTGTCCTCTCCCTGTTGTCCCTCCAGCCCTTGGGTGGCACAGGCTCCCTGGGTTTCCTCACCACCTCTGGCATTTTGGCTCTTCCAATAATTCTCACTAGTGCCCCAGTTGTGTTACCCCTGAAGGCACCAGGCGTGGACTCTGTTTTCCAGGTCAGACTCAGACTAAGGTGCTGATTCACCTTCCTCTTTCCAATGCACTCATTCCCCAGTGCCTCCAAATGCCTGATAGGAGGCCTCTCTACTTCCTGCTCTCATGAAATCTGTGTTTCCCCTTAACTGTGTCACTCAACTCAAAGTGACCGAAGGAAAAAAAGCAGTTTGGTTCATATCACCATAAGGTGATAGGAAATACGAGCTTCAGGCATGGCTGGATTCAGGTGCTCTTTTTGTCTCTGAACAAACCCCTTCCAGAGCAGCCCTGTAGCCTGGGTGTTGCTCTCTTGCCCATCCTGACCCCGGGCCACTTCATGGTGCTCAAGGTTGTCTTCCATCTCCTGGGTCGTGGAGATCTCCTTCAGGTCGCTGCTTTTCTGCACTCAGACACAAAACTTCATCTGCGGAAGCTCACACCTGTGGAGCCTCTTACATTTTCACCTGAAAGACAACCCATCAGTGTTTTGAGCGCTGCTTCAACGTACCTCCTCTCTGCCAACATCTCCACGCTAGCTTTGGATCAGCCTCCAACAGGATGACTCAGGATGCCGGGTCCTCTTCTTTCCCTTGTATCCTTGCCCCTTAGAGGTTATGAACAGGGGGCTTTCGTTCCAGCTTAAATACCAGGTTTGTGATCTTGGACACATTACTTGGAAGCTCTGAGCTTGGTTTCCTCATCCTTGCACCAAATTGTTCCTGACTTCCTACAATGTAGAAAGGAAAGAGTAGCCCATGAGATGACACAAATTGTGTCTCAAAGCAGTTAATATTCTAGCGAGCTAGATCAGTAGTCATAATTAGCCAGACTTATGATGCTATTAATTATTCAATTATTGTTGTAAGAATAAATACCAGAGAGAAATACAGGAACATATCACAGGAGAAAGAAGATGTTTTTCTTCTGAAGCCACCATATTCTCCCTTATATCTTAAAACATTAAAGCTTTTTGTCACTTATTATTGAAGGTGAGAAACGCAGTTCTGTGTATTGCTGCCTAATGGCTGAATTTGGTGGATCTCTAAACAAACAAACAAATAACCCCCTTTAACCTAATATCCATCGTTAATTCTCTCTGTGAACCCAAGGGGCAGGACTGCAAATGGCAGAGGGAAGAGTTCTTTCATAATGATTGACACAAAGGCAATTTTTAAAATTTTTAAAAAAATAAGTGGGTCATCCTTCCTCTTAGCATCAAGAAAATTATTCAAGCCAAACATCAAACGTTAACTTTCGCCATTTAATGTTTCACTCACAAATGAAACTTTCATCATCCTACGCAAACTGTGTAAGGAAAAAGATAATTTGTTAAACCATGGAACTGAGAAGGCTCAGCTCCGTCTGTAGGACTGGCTTCACCTGAGCTCAAACCATGTCATGGACAGCGGCTGCCTCTCTCCCCGTCTTAGCTGTTCTTCTGCACAGACTCCACGCTCAAACAGGCCCCCTCTTTCCCGACGCACAGTGACCACAGAAGCCTCAGCCCTGTGTGCTCCCATCTTTATGTCCAGGGCTATCTTCTCTGGAGGTTCTTGCAAAGCCCTGAGCCTCGCTCTGATTGGACCAGCATAGGCCTCATGCCCGTTCCTGCACTTGTCCCTGTGGCCAGGAAGACACTGTGCTTTTCAGCCAGGCCTTGGTCTTTTATCCCTAGACCACATCTACTGAAACTGATACCAGGCTAGATCCACAAGAAAAGTTTGGTGGCCGTTGCTGAAATTTGGCAGTTTAGATCCTGGGGGGGCAAACCAAAATTACCTACCTAACCTCAAAAACAAAACAAAACAAAACTCTCGGGTTCGGCATGGTGGCTCACTGCTGCGATTCCCACATTTTGGGAGCCTGAGGCGGGCAGATCACCTGAGGTCAGGAGTTCGAGACCATGGTGAAACCCTGTCTCTACCAGAAATACTAAAATTAGCCGGGCATAGTGGTGGGCACCTGTAATCCCAGCTACTCGGGAGACTGAGACAGGAAAATTGCATGAACGTGGAAGGTGGAGGTTGTAGTAAACTGAGATTGTGCCACTACACTCTAGCCTGGGTGACAGAGTGAGATTCTATCTAAAATAAAGCAAAAAACAAGAAACAAAAAAACCAAAAAAACTCTTGAAGGTAGAAATTTTCACCCTTACTTCTATGAAGTTCTTAATCTCTAGAAAAGTAAAAAGTCACTAGTTAAGCAGGAGGCCCTACTTCTATCAGTCACTGTGCTCCTTGTCACCATAGGTGGCCACTGACACTGAGCCTTCGTTCAGGGAATGGGCTCTGTTTGCCCCTCTGCAGCTCTGAGCTCAGAGCACACAAAGCAGCCAATAAAACCTGCACGCAAACCACATTTTCAAAAAGCATCACCTGTTTTCTACTGACCTTTTGACAATGTAAGCAATTAATTCAGACCATTTTCTACACAATTAATCTTACAGACGGGTTCAAGAGTCTGTCACCTTGCAGCAGGAAAAAGCATTTCTGAAAAATAAACAAAACTAACCTTTAGTTTCACGGGTGTATATGTTCTCCAAACTCACCAAATTGTATTTGTTAAATATGTACAGAACACCTCAATAAAATGGTTTTAAAATAACCTATAACATTTCAGCCATTTGTTGGATAGGATACATCACATTTTCCCTAAAGAATATGAAACTCTGGGGGCAGTATTCGTCATCAGCTAGGGCTGCTGTAACAAAGTACAAGACACTGGGTGGCTTAAACAACAAAATTTAGTTTTCCTCGGTTCTGGAAGCTGAAAGTCCAAGACCAAGGTGCTGGCAGGGCTGGCTCCTCCTGTGGCCTCTCTCCTAGGCTTCCAGATACCACTGTCTCCCTGTGTCCTTCCAGGGTGTCGTTTCTCTGTGCACATCTGTGACCTGATCTCCCCTTCCTGTGAGGACATCAGTCAGACCGGAATCAAGCCCATCTAATGACTTCATTTCAACTTAAGCACCACTTTAAAGGCCACATCTCCAAATGCAGTCGCAGCCTGAGGGGCTGGAAGTTTGGGCTTCCACAGATGGATGTGGGGGACCCAATACAGCCTGCAACAGTTGGAGAACTTGCTCAGGACCCAGCCCAGACAGTACCCCCAGAACTCCCCTGGACATGGCTCCCCACGGCCCCGACCCCATGAACCTGGACAACCTCACTGCCCTCCTGGCTCCCAGCACCCGCCCAGGTCTTCACACCAGGTTGCTGTTTCCCCAAACAAGTGAGTGTCCCGCTCCCTTCCAGCACCCCTGACCTTCTCCTGCCTCAGATTCTTTCATGCTTTTCTCGGCTCCTAAATTCAGGCTCCCCTTAAAGCTCAGCCCACATTTCCGCGATAACACGCTCTGTGATTATTTGCTGATTCCACCAATATTTTTCTGAGTACCTGTTGTGTGCCTAACGCTGACGGCACTCAGAGCTGATGCACAGCTGTGAGCAAAACGCAGACCCTTAGGGAGCCCCTGGCCTGCTAGTGGAGACGACCCCAGTCCAGAGAGATGTGGGAGCACTGAGGAGAAGCCCCAACCCTGGGGTTCACGGAGGGCTTCCTGGAAGAGGAAGCAAGGTGAAATCAGAGGCTGTAACATATGAATTGCGTGGAGGGGTGGGGCTGGAGGAAGGACCCATAATTCAGCCCATAATAAGGGCTTACCCTTGGTACTCTTAAGAACAGTATCCTTCCTGTAGAAAGGAAAATGGTGATAGGGTTTGGCTGTGTCCCCACCCAAATCTCATCTTGAAATCCCGAGTGTTGTGGGAGGGACCTGGTGGGAGGTAATTGAATCATGCCAGTGGTTCTTTCCTGTGCTGTTCTCAGGATAAGTCTCACAAGATCCGACGGTTTTAAAAACAGGAGTTTCCCTACACAAGCTCTCTCTTTGCCTGCTGCCATCCATGTAAGATGTGACTTGCTCCTCTTTGCCTTCCACCATGATTGTGAGGCCTCCCCAGCCATGTGGAACTGTAAGTCCCATTAAACCTTTTTCTTTTGTAAATTGCCCAGTCTCGGGTATGTCTTTATCAGCAGGGTGAAAATGGACTAATACAAATGGGATTTCAGTCGTGCTTAAAATTCTATAGTAGCATATTATTGCTTTTGCCTTTAGTAGGGGGACATATTTTAACTACCCTTCCCCGAGGCCGATGGCAAAGGACATAAGAGGATTCCGATTTAGAGACACGTACCCTCTGGCAGGATATGGAACCATGTGGCAAGGGCCTGGGATGGACAGCCATAGTGTGTGGCCAGCGTCCCTTCTGGGAACAGCACCTGCTGTCCCTGGAAAAACCTCTTTCCTATCACACATGGTCTTGGTGTGCATGTGACACAGGCCAAGGCTGCCAGGTCATCTCTTCCAGCAACACGAATCTCTAGGGACAAAGATGGGGAGTGGTTGGAGTAGATCCAAGCGGAAGGAACCGGGACCTTGATCCTTGCACCCCTGTCCCTTTTAATCCACCAAGGAAAGGAGCTGAGAGAAAGGTAAATCGACCTAGGGTCAGGGCCAAGGGTGAGAGTGGAATGGGTGGGGCAGGTATACCTGGCTGTGGTGTCAAATGGAAGCTGAGAAATATAGACTTGGGGAGAGATATTTACTCCTCAAGTGCCAGAGAAGAGAACTGAAGATGGCCTCTTGCCCTGAGAATGGAAATAGAGCCCAACAGTGATAGGGTCATTAAACCTGAGCTAACACCCAGAATAAAAGCAGTCCAGTTGTAGGAGTGGGATTGAAAGCTGAGCTGCAGAGCCGCTTGTAGGCTGCTGTGTGTAAATGGATATATTTCCAATCCACTCACGCCATGGGGGTTCCTCCATGCACCAAAACCACCTCTGTGCATTTTACAGCAGGAGACTCAAAGGGAAGGAAGGAACAGCTTTAGAAAGCATGAAATCAAAGAAAGATCAGGAAGAACCTGTCTTTCTGTGGGAAAGTACTCCTGGCTTTTACTTTTGAAGAGTTGCATCTAAAAGGGACCCTATAGGCCTTCACAGCATGAGGCATGAGGTGTCAGTCTCTGGGCCAGAATCCTCCACGTGCCCCTCAGGCCCGACTGCACCAGCCAGATGAAAGCCAGTGCATGGCAGCATCTGAAGGGAGCTGTGGTAGAGGGCTGGGCCCTGAGCTGGCCATGCTCACAGATGCATCTGCATCCGGGGGCCTCCCACCAGCTGAGCACTTTTCTCTCCCTTGAATCCAGTCTTTTTCCATTTCTAACCCTTCCCTGTCTCCCCCTCCTCATATCCTGGGTCCAAATGAAATAGTTGGGAGCCTTTTGTTTGGGGCTCCTGGGCTGACCCAGCTGAGCGTCGCAGGTGCATTTCGGTGGGGGATGGACCTTTGAGCAGCCAGCACGATTTTCCCTTTGCCTCTTTGCTGCACTGTCACGGTGCCTGATAAGGGAAGCTTGTCACTGACAGTGGGCTCATTTTCTAATCACCCATCTCGACACCTGGAAGTCTAATGAGACCCCATTCAGCATGGCTTTCTCCCACTCCTGTTCCATTCCCTACCTCCTCCTGTTGTCCATAAAGAAGAGTGTGCCAGGCAGAGTACATTGAGTCCAGGAAACAGGCATCAGGGGATGTCTGCAGGACCAGTGGGAAGACTGGACACATGGTGTAGACAGTCACCTGCGGAGGACCCGGTAGCAGCGAATATTTGATTATCGTTCCAGGGACTTTCTGGAATGAATGAACATTGGCCTCTCTTGGTCTTTTTATCACAGAGTTCAGGATTTGGATTCTGGGGAAGGAGCATGGGTCATCCCCCAAAAGACTTGGAAAGAGCGGGTTAACAACCACTGGGTTAATAGGGATACTGAACTGCATCCCTCAGTAAATCAGTTGTTCTCAACAAGGAAATTCGTGTGATACTTCCAAAAGAGAGTGAAGAGATGCTGAGCTGCCCAGAATGAAATATCCCACTGCAATAAGCTCCCTAAAGAAGGAGAACTTCCAGAGTCCTCGAAGAAACATTGTAGAATGGTTGGGATTCTCACCACAACCCTGTTCCTTTCAAGCCTAAAATAAATGAATGACGATCCAGACCTGTCGGTGGAGAGAGAAGACTGAGACAGACGGAAAAAGGGCAAAGGAGAGCATCTTAGGGATAAGAAAATGTAGGGCAATGGAAGTCGCCATGACCATTTTGCTTGCCTCAGTATCTTCCTAGAAACCATGGGTGTCCTCTTGCCTTGACGACGCTGTCTCCTCTCCTGGACTCAAGTTCCCTCATGCTGAGGGCAGAGTTTCTCACAGGCGGGTCAACAGCAACTCTCCTCCTTTATCCCCAAACACCAAGTCACTGCATCCAACTCACATCAGTGGAGGGATTCTCCTTTTCCCCTTTGACAATGAAGTATGAGTGAACCACACATATTTCCACCAGTGTCTCCTTCAACCGTCTCCCCCTTGACAAGCACCCTACCTTGCTCAGTATGCATAAAGGCATGGCTCCAACTTTGGGGCATCAGATCACCCTCAAGAGAAGCAAGGTGCCTAAGGGCTTGAGCTTTGTAAAAGTCGGAACCTGGGTCTGAGTCCCGATTCTACCAGGAATTAGCCTTGTGACCTTGAGCAAGTTATTAAACTTCTCTAAGCCCAGGCTTCCTCATGGATGAAATAGGGTTGACAACAGTAACTTCCTTGGAAGATTACGTGATGATCCAGAGAGAAACCATGAGTTAAATACTTAGCACAGTGTTTTCACAGGAAGCATTAGGTGCTGATAATGTATGTTGGTAATGCTATTATCCAGTTTACTTTTACCATACAGCAGAACAATAAAATAATCCATCACTCTTTATCACTTTCTCCACTTATTCTAATAAGTCATTTGGTTCCCAGTAAAGAACACAGAAGAGTTTACAGGTAAGCCGGGGACTTCCCAGTTTAACCCCAAAGTAGAGTTATAGATTGAAATCTGACTGGAAATTCAGCTGTAAAAAGTGTTCCATAGACTTGCTATTATATGTAAACACTAACTTATAATAAAGAACCCCAGAGCACTTCCAGAGAGAAACTTAGACCCCAGACCTGGAATGAAAGAGAGACCCCTACATTGCCTGCATTGGCAATAGATTTATGTTAGAGCCAACAAAAATGCCTGAAAAACAAACACAATCCCCACGCAGGTTTCCGAACTGCACGCTGCAGGCTGCTACTGGGAAAGATAATTCATCACCATAAAAACAAACATCCATTTTACACTTGCATGGTAATGCGGATGTCCTTATTTGCATAATGATGGTGATTTGCATATGAGGAAAATTTGCCTGAGTGAGTCTTGAGCTCAAAATACATTCAACTATGCTACCGTTGGTACAATTTTCTCAAGGATCCCAATTTAATACTATTTATCTAATGAAAGGAAAAAAATAAATATTGGCTGTAACATCCCATTATGCTTGAGAGTTGGTTTTAAATTACTCTTGAGTACAGTGAGTGAGTGGTGTTTGTCTTCTCCTGAAGTGCATATTACAAAGGAGAGTATTGTCTAGAGGTGAGAATTTCTTCACTTTAACAGTTGCTAAAAAAGGGCATCTTCAGCCACACACATGCACAAATACCTGCAGTAAGCATTTGGTCCACAAACACAGTTACTTCTACCCTAAGTTAGCCACAGGTTGAGAGCAGAGGTTATGTCTTAAAGATAGATGCTCTCAAAAAAAAAAGGAGAAGAAGAAGAAGAAAAGTAAAGAGAAGAGAGGCATCCTCAAGGTGAATTAAAAGGCACATTCCTCAGAAACCTACAGCACAGGCAGAAACGCAAGCAGAGCTGGAAATGCTTCTGGACCCTGCATCTTAGGAGAATGGCATTGGAAGTGATCTTCCAGCTGGCTCCCCAGAGCTGGCGAGTGCAGCGTGTGCCTCTCCGGGTTGACTGTGCCTCGTGAGCTTCCCACGTGGCCATCTGAAATGTGCTGTGTGTCCCTCTTTGCTCCCTTCCCTGGGTGGGTGGACAGAGATGTTGCTGAATCTCCATTTCATAGGGAGGGGCCCTGGCGCCATCAAAGCCAAAATAGCAAGTGTCTCGTGCCCACACGCCTACAGTGCCAGCCTGATGACCACACAATTTTCATCACTGTCCTTCCCACTCAAGTGAATGTTGCTGACGGTTATCTCTTTGGCTCTGCAGCTGTGGCCGGGGCCAGGCTAAGGAAGGAGCGAGGAATCCTTCCATGTGACACAGGCCATCTGGACGACTGTCTTTTATACCTTATTGACTGCAATTCACAGCAAGAAATAGAGTATTTGACATTACTCCCTAAAAGGCACACAGATGCACATGTGCACACACACATGCAAGGCAGTAGAACCGAAGCTAAACTTCAGAAAACAATGCTTACCCAGCTGCATTCACGACATGTAACTTATTCTAGCATTTTCCGTCTCATCCCACCCTACACCATGCCATCCCATCCCACCCCATCTATGTTCGGCCATTCTTGCATGGCTGTAAAGAAATACCTGAGACTGGGTAATTTACAAAGAAAGGAGATTTAATTGCCTCGACATTCTGCAGGGCGTACAGGAAGCACGGTGCTGGCATCTGCTCAGCTTCAAGGGAGGCCTCAGGAAGCTTACCATCATGGCAGAAGGTGAAAGGGGACTGTATGGTCTCACATGGCCAGAGCAGGCACAAGAGGGGGACTATTGGGGGTGGGGCGGGAGGTGCCACCCACTTTTAAACGCTCAGATCTCATGAGAACTCACTATCATGAAGACAGCACAAAGCCATGAGGGATCCACCCACGTAATCCAAACACCTCCTACCAGGCCCCACCTTCAGCACTGGGGAGTATAATCCAACATGAGATTTAGGTGGGGACAAATATCCAAATTACATCATCATCCCACCCTCTCCTATATTAAATTATACTCTGCCATGCTTTGCTGTATCATGCTATGTTATGCTGTCTCGTTTATTTTTAAATGATGACCACATTAACTTGAGTTCAGCACTCACTAATGTGCCACAAAACCCTGATTGAGATTCTAAAGGACAGGAGAAAAAAAAACCCAGAAACAAAGACTTTTATGATCGTTTATTATATTTATATGATGGTTTTTCTATGATATTTATGTGATAGTTTAGATATTCATATATTGGTTTAAATATTTACATGATGACTTTGTATGATATTTATATGATAGTTTAGATATTTATATGTTAGTTTAGATGAATAAACCATATTCCAAATGCTTCAGGTTTGTTTCTGCTTTCCATTTACCCTCCTTTTTCTATGTCTTAAAAAGAAGTAATTCTTTGGATCGATTACCTGTGAATTACTGTGCTAATTTTTATGGAAAAACTAAGGCTTAGGCTCAGAGAAATGAGAGATTGAATCAATGAAGGCTTTAGAAAATGATTTAAATCAAGAGCTTCTTAAACCAGCACCGTGGTACAAGCATAAGAGCTCTCCTCTGGGGTTTAGGGTGAATCCAAGCTTTAATCTTTAAACGAGGATGCATTTTGCACTGATAAATGAGAAGTCTTCCTGTCCACAGTGAAATATCCGTATGCAAGCCAAACTGATGGAATGAACCATCCGAAACTGCCTGTAATGTCAGGTGTGTGACAAGGATGATTAGGCTCAACCCAGCTTAGACTTCGGAATCCCTGTCAACACAGACCATCAATTAATCTTAGTTTTAAAAGTACATGAAGTCCGCGTGTGGTGGTTCATGCCTGTAATCCCAGCACTTTGGGAGGCCAAGGCCAGCGGGTCGCCTGAGGTCAGGAATTTGAGACCGGCCTGGACAACATGGCGAAACCCTGTCTCTACTGAAAATATAAACATTAGCCAGGTGTGGTGGCGGACACCTGTAGTCCCAGCTACTCCAGAAGCTGAGGCAGAAGAATTGCTTGAACCCGGGAGGCAGAGGTTACAGTGAGCCGAGATCACACCACTGCACTCCAGTCTGGGTGACAAGAGCGAAATTCCGTCTCAAAAAAAAAAAAGAAAGAAAAGAAAAAGTACTTGAAATGTATTTGAACCTCAAGTCTGTGTGAAGGTCGATGTGAAGGCTCCCAAAGAAACCTTGAGATGTGTGGTAAATCCTGGGTAAGTGAATATTATTCTTTTCATCTAGGAGATTCTGGTGTTGGATAATCATGGTGATTGTGTGAAATGTCTTTTTCTTTAGGAGGAAATAAAATTTTGCTGAGTAAGTAGATTATAGCTCTTCACGCCACAGGGAGTGGTGGAAGGGGGAATGGGTAACTATGTGAGATGATGGATGTGTCCGTTTGTTCCACTATAGTAACCATTTTTTTTTTTTGAGATGGAGTCTCACTTTGTCCCCCAGGCTGGAGTGCAGTGGCTCAGTCTCAGCTTATTGTAATCTCCGCCTTCAGGGTTTAAGCAATTCTCCAGGCTCAGCCTCCCGAGTAGCTGGAATTACAGACAAGTGCCACCACACCCAGCTAATTTTTTGTATTTTTAGTAGAGACAGGGTTTTGCCATTTGGCCAGGCTGGTCTCAAACTCCTGACCTCAGGTGATCCACCCGTCTCAGTTTCCCAAAGTACGGGGATTACAGGCATGAACCACCGCACCCGGTGTATAGTCACCATTTTACTATATATATGTAGCTGAAATGTCATGTTGTAGACCTTAAATATATACAATGACATTGGTTTTTTAAAGAGATTAGATTACTGTAAATTAAAGAAAAGAACAACTCTCTCACATATTGCTGGCAGTTATGCAACCTTTAAATTCCCTTGCAGCTCTGGCCTTCAATAATTAAACTGGAATCAAAGGCAGTGGTGATTTTTGTTTCATCAAATCCAATCATGGAAAAAGTATTGTTTAATTATGAGTAGGGGTTTATTGACTTCTGTAAATCCACTCAACAATACTTACTAAGCACCTACTGCACAATTACCTAAGCAGCTTTGCTGAGCAATGTTAACAGTTTAGAGTCACCTTGCTAGTGGCTAAACGAGGCTCTTGGTTAAAGCCTCTCTGGAATAACAGGTTTTCGATAAAGGTATTTGGACCCTGTGATAAAAATGAGCTGCAGTCTCTAAAAACAAGACAAGTAGGAAATGAAACAGACAGGACCCTCTGTGGTGTGTCTGTACGTTCTCATAGAGGACTTGATTAATCCAGGAAGGAGGACTCTGTCTGCCCTGAGTTGTCACTCCCACGCATGAACCAAATGCTGCTTCGGTCTCTAAGGCCAATCACACCGACGGGCTGAGTGAGCTGTTCAGCAGATTCCAGGGCGGACTCTGCCCCAGCGACATTTTGTTGTTTCCATGTAAAACACTGAGACGACTCCCAGGCCGACCACCGCAGGGAAGCTCCTTCCTCTTTCTGCAAAGTTTCACATGTGTGGGGCAGGGCAGGCTAACACACATGCTTCACTAATTCACAGCCCTCAGACGTGAGTGTCTGAAACAACAAAGGGGCATGTCTCCATCCCCCCGTCAGCATTTCTCCAGGATGGTGCAGGCACATCACTGAGACTTCAAAGTGAGGGAAAAGGGGCAGAGTCCAGCACCAGCAAATACACATGCTCCATTGGCCAAAGAAGTCACAGGGCCATTCCTAACTTCGTAAGGGTGGGAAAGTACAATGCAAAATTGAGGAGGACCAGCTATTGGTGAAACACGGTGATGATGCTGCTATCCACGTAAGTTCAGAGAGGCTACCTGGGACACGTCCGCCTCCAAGTCACGCCTTCCCTTCCACTTTGCTCAGGTCATCAAGATTTAAACAGAGATGACACAGAGAGGGGAAAGTCATGTTCACATTTCCATTCATTTAGCAAACACTTATTGAGTGACTCCAGCAACAATTCCAGCCCAGAGGTAGAAGAGCCTCTGTGGTGCCAGCAAAGAATCAACAAACACAAAAACAGGAACCTACTGTATCAGCGTGCGGTAAGATGATGTTTTTGAAAAGGCGATAGGAAGTGAGGGAGCAAGCCATGTGGATATCTGGGGGGAGGAATCGAGGGCAGCAGAAGAATAGGATGTGCAAACAGGCTGAAATGAAACATGGATGATTTTTTTTTTTTTTTTTTTTTTGAGACGGAGTCTCACTCTATTGTCTAGCATAGAGTGCAGTGGCGTGATCTCAGTTCACTGCAACCTCTGCCTCCCAGGGTCAAGCGATTCTCATGCCTCAGCCTCCTGAGTAGCTGGGATTGCCGGCATACGCCACCACACCCAGCTAATTTTGCATTTTTAGTACAGATGGGGTTTCATTATGTTGCCCAGGCAGGTCTCGAACTCCTGACCTCACGTGATCTGCCCTCCTCGGCCTCCCAAAGTGCTGAGATTACAGGCATGCACCACCACACCCAGCCTGTTTTGTTTCTTAAAAAAGCAAATAGGTCCGTGCAAACAGAGCCAGGTCAATGAGAAAACAGCTGGGGGAGCCATGGTCAGAGAGAGGGAAGTGATAGACAGAGGGGAGTGGGGTACACAGCACACAGGGGCCTCGCAGCCCACGGAAGGGCCTTGTTCCCTGAATGACCTAAGAGGTCACTGGAGGGCTTTGAACAGAGTTGCAACGTGCAAAGAGGTCGCTGGAGGGCTTTGAACAGAGTTGCAACGTGGTCTGACATGGCTGTCTCGTGGAGCAGACGGCGGGAAGAGAAGGGCAGAAGCATGAAGACCAGCTGGAGGAGACGGCAGAAATCCAAGAAAGAGATGATGATGGCTGAACCCAGGAGAGCCCGTAAGAGTGCACAGGAGATAGAAAGTGGAATGGGAGGTAGATTTGCTTTATTATTTTTTTATTATAAAACTCATTCCACTGAGACATTGAACTTCTTAGAGAAATAGGTATTTACACAAGTAGATGCAAAGATGCTGATTGCCTATTGATTACCATAATGAGAACCCAAAGACAATCTCAGTGTCAATCAATAGAGAAATAGCTAAAAAAAAAAAAAAAAAAAAAACCTCACAAAAAATAAAAACAACAGCAACAAAAACGATGGAAGATTTGAAGTATTCATACTGGGAATACTTGTAATTAATGCTCCATGTGTGACTACTTGGAAAAAATGCCACAACGTAGAATGTGTATTGTATCTTCCCTTATATATTTTTAATGTTTTATTTTTAATTTTTATGGGTACATGGTAGGTGTATATATTTATGAAGTACATGAGATATTTCCATACAGGCATAGAATGCATAATGATCATATCAGGGAAAACTAAATTATTATTGATTATTCATTTTGCCCTTATATTTTAAAAATTAAAGAAGCTCAACAAACTCCATGTTGGATGTGCAGGCTAATTTTTTTTTAATTAAATTTGGCAAGTTTTGGTAATTATTGCTCATAATAGTTTTTCTGCTCTTTTCTCTCTCCTGTCTTTCTCAAACTTCACTCAGATTTACCGCCTCACTAATCCCTCAAAACTGTTCCTACCAAGACTTTCATGTGTCAGTGTTCAGTCCTATCCTCGCCTGAGCTATAAGCAGCATTTGACATGGCTGGTGGCTCCTCCCTCCTTGAAGCATCTAGGCTGGGTGTGGGGGCTCACACCTGTAATCCCAGCACTTTGGAAGGCTGAGGCAGGCTGATCACTTGCGGTTGGGAATTCAATTCGAGACCAGCCTGGTCAACATGATGAAAC
This sequence comes from Mandrillus leucophaeus, assembly GCF_000951045.1. NCBI lineage: Eukaryota > Metazoa > Chordata > Mammalia > Primates > Cercopithecidae > Mandrillus > Mandrillus leucophaeus. The sequence continues at coordinate 971,118 of NW_012102388.1, forward strand.
CCCGTCTCTACTAAAAAGACAAAAATTAGCTGGAAGTGGGGGCACGTGCCTGTAATCCCAGCTACTTGGGAGACCGAGGCATGAGAATCACATGAACCCAGCAGGCAGAGGTTGCAGTGAGCCGAGACTGCGCCACTGCACTCCAGCCTGGGAGACAGAACAAGACTCCATCTAAGGAAAAAAGAAAGAAAGAAAAGAAAAGAGAAAAGAAAAGAAAAGAAAAGAAGGAAGGAGAGCAACACCTCCTGCAACCCTTCGTCTCAGTAAGGCTCCCTCCTGATTAGCATTTCCATCTTTGTCATTTGTGTTGGTTCTTCCCCAAATCCCTGCTTTCTGGAAATTCTCTGAGGATTTGGCTATTGGGCATCTTTTTTTTTTTCCCTAATCCACACACACTCCCCTGTGTAATCTCTTTTGGTTCTTATGGTTTTAAATCTATGCGCTGGTGACTCCCAGACAGAGATCTTTTGCGGGGCCTTCCTCTCTCAGCTGCAGATTCTCACATCCAGTTGCCTATGCCCCATGCTTGAATGTCGAAATCCTGAACTTAGCATCTTCAAAACTAATATTTTGGTTTTCCTTCTGTGGCCTTCTCCACCCACAGACTTTTCCGTCTCAATCCATGGCAGCTCCATCCTTTCAGTTACTCAGAATCTTTGCAATTATGCTCAACTCTTCTCTGCCTCTCACATACCATGATCCCAAGCATCAGCTAATCCTATCGGCTCTAGGATTCGACAATATTCAAAATTCCACCACTTCTCACCACCGTTCCACTACCCTGGTCCAGGACCATCGTCCTGGATGGTTGCAGTTACATCCTCATGGTTCTCTCTGATTCAGCCCTTCAGTCCCAGATTCTATTCTCAGCATAGCAACCAGAGTGGTCCTCAAAAAACGTGAGTCAGACCTTGGTCCTTGTCTGCCCCAAGAGCCCTAATGCCTTCCATCTTGTGCAGCATAGGATCCAAATTCCTTACAACAATCTACATGACCCTACGAAACCTGGCCCCTCTATGTTTATGATCTCACCTCCCACCCTGAACTGCAGCCTTACTGACCTCTTTGCATCTAGCTCCTCTCTCTGCAGCTCTCTCCCCCAAATGACTTGCTCTCTCACCTTCAGCTCTGTGATCAAAGGCCGCCCTGTGTAAACCAAGCCCACCTCTCCTAGTACAGCCTCTCCAGTTTTTCCTGCATGATTTTTCTCCATAGGGTGATCAGTTATTCCACCTGCTATTTCTTCATTCATCTCTTGCCTTCCTCCAGTTGAATGTAGGTTCCAAGTTTCCACGAGGCCAGGGACTTCATCTGCTTTGTTTTTTCCTACCTTCCTAGGACGTAAAAACAGCATCTCACCATGACATGGGACTTTCCACAGGTTGACCAGACACTTGCCACCCTTGCATCTTTTGAGGACATCTTGGGAGGCCCTGGGCCACAAATACCTCCCAACCTGGCGCCTGCAGTTCCAGAGGCTCAGAGCCCTCCTCTGTATAAACAGCTGCCTCCTCCTTTAGCCTTTAATTAAAATGCGAATACTCTGAGTGAAGTAACACATTATTTAACACATTACTTCCTTAACACTTCGGCAAAGAAGAAGAGATCAGATACAGTTTTCTTTCGGCCTGAGAAAGGAAACTTACAAGAGAAGCAGAAAAACGACTCTTGTCCTCCCAAGAAGAGAGATGGGGCATTGTTTCCGTCACAGGAGTTTACTCAGAGTTCCGTGTTTTTAACAGTCGCCCACTTTAGAGTGGACTTTTGGTGTACATTCTTGGGTAAATCCTAACACAATTGAGGATGTCAGTATGTGCGTTTCCCAGGGCTGCTATAACAGATCCCCACAAACCTGGGGGCTGATAACACAAATTGGAGGCCCAAAGTTCAAAACCAGCTTCATGGGGTATCAGCAGGTGTGGGCAGGCTGGTTCCTCCGTGGGTCCTGGGGGAGAAACTGCCTTCTTTGGTTCCTAGAGGCGGGAGATGTGTGGCCCCTTCCTCCGGTCACTCCAAATCATTGCTTCCGTCCTCACCTCCTCCAGTTCTGTTGTCAATATTGCTCTGTTTCCTGCTACTAAGGAACTTGCGATTGCATTTTGGGCCCGCCCAGATAATCCAGGAAAATCTCCTCATCCTCAGACTCTGAATTTAATCGCACCTGCAAAGTCCCTTTGCCATGAAAGGTGCCATTCACAGGCTCTGGGGGTTGGAACTTGGATGTCTCTGGGGAGCATTATTCAGGCCACAGGGTGGAATTCTCCCATATCTACTGAGGTTGATTTCTTACTGCTGGCATTTTTGACACAGATGAAAGACTGTAATAGCTCAACCCAAAAAACTGACGGGGGAGGTTTAGGATATTAATTAAATCTGACATGATTCTGGCAAGGAAAATTTCAGGGTAACTTTCAAATAGAGAACATTAAGGTGTAGCACCAACAGTTCAAGGAAAGAGTTCACGAAGTGATGGTTGTTGAACGTCATTGAAAAACCAGCTGCCTCATTTGTTATTTTTAGCACAGGAGGAGTCATTGGGATTATTATCGAGTCACCCAAAGTGACTGTTCTGAAAGGGACAGCCGTCATTTAGCTACACAGTTTATTTCTGATACATTCATTTAGAAATCAGTCCCCATTGCTTGCCAATCACAACTTTTTTTTTTGGGGTGGGGGGGCACAAGATGAAGTCTCGCTCTGTTGCCCAGGCTGGAGTGCGGTGGCACAATCTCAGTTCACTGCAACCTCTGCCTCTCAGGTTCAAGTGATTCTCATGCCTCAATCTCCCAAATAGCTGAGATTACAGGTCTGTACCACCACACCTGGCTAATTTTTTCGTATTTTTAGTAGAGACGGGATTTCACCATGTTTGCCAGGCTGGTCTCAAACTCCTGACCTCAAATGATGCACCTGCTTTGGGCTCTCAAAGTGCTGGGATTACAGGCATGAGCCACCATGCCCAGTCAATCACAACTTTTATAAACAAATAAACAAAAAACCATGCAATTTTAATGTCGTTTGACTTCTTCAGAACAGTCCTGAGGTCTGTCCTCCAACAGCCGTCTGTGTTTCAGGAACAGAAATGAATGTAATAAGGGGTTGCAAAGGATACAGTTATATTTAATATGAATATTTGATAGGAATGGACTTTTTGAATAATACCCCCAATGAAAGAATCATAAAATAAAAATATGGACAGGTTAGACTAAATAAAAATTAACTTTTCTGAAGACTAATATGCACAGACATGCACACACATGTGGATATACGCACACACTAACGAGGGAAATGAAAACCTGGAGAAAATATTTTCATATGAAAAAGAAATCATATTTTTAATATATAAAGAGTGTTTGCAAATCAGTAAGTATAAGATGGATTCACATAACTGGAATTCTACAATTTTAGGGGAGGGATACTGCTGTCAGTAAATCTTCAGTGCTGTCTTAAGTTGGTTGTAGTGTTCAATTTCTAATATTTTTTGTTTGACAACCTCAAATTAATGTTAATTTAGTTTCATTATTATCAGTTCACTTTCCTATCAGGTTTTGGCTAATGTCGTCATATGTATTAAAGCACACTTACTTATTGGGCCTATAATTTCTGACAAATGATGGAGCTATCATTCATTCATTCATCTGGGACACATTTATGTGCCCTTGTTAATCAAACAGATGCATATACGATTCATAGCCTCATACCCAAAATATGCTTGCACAGTGAGATTTTTTGGCAATATATTTCTGTGTTATTTAAATGGTGCACAATATATTCTTACATCTAAGTATAATAAACTAAAGGCATAGAGCTATTTTTAAATTCCTAGCTCATAATCATGGCAAATGCTTACAAGCACTTATGATATGGTCTGGCTCTTTCCCCACCCAAATCTCATCTTGAACTGTAGGTCCCTTAATCCCCAGGTATCATGGGAGGGACCCAGTGGGAGGTAATTGAATCATGGGGTTGGTTACCTCCATGCTGTTCTCATGGTAGTGAGTGAGTTCTCACAACATGTGACGGTTTTATAACGGGCTTTTCCCCCCTTCACCCTGCACTTCTCCTTGCTGCCACCATGTGAAGAAGGATGTATTTGCTTCCCAATTTACTGTATTAGTCCATTCTCATGCTGCTATAAGAACATACTTGAGACTGGGTAATTTATAAAGAAGTTTGACTCACAGTTCAGCAGGGCTGGGGAGGCCTCAGGAAACTTACAATCACGATGGAAGGGGAAGCAAACATGTCCTCCTTCTCATGGCGGCAGCAAGGAGAAGTACAGAGCGAAGGGGGAAAAGCCCCTTATAAAACCATCAGATCTTGTGAGAACTCACTCACCATCATGAGAACAGCACAGAGGTAACCAATCCCATGATGCAATTACCTCCCACTGGGTCTCTCCCGCGACACTTGGGGATTAAGGGAAAGAGAGTTTAAGATGAGATTTGGGCGGGGACACAGCCGAACCATATCATCTTACTAAGCCAAGGGCATTTTTCCAATCATCTGACATACTTTATTTGGTTTTTACAATTCAGTGAGGTAGGTAATGCTATTTTTCCCTTGTAAAGATAAGGAGACTGAAGGCAGAAAGCTTAAGTAACTTCCCAGGGTCATGTAAGTAAAAAGTGTCAGGACAGGAATCCCAAGCAGGCTTTCTAGCTCTCGAACCTGTGCTCCGAGCTGCAATGTCATCCTGCCTCTTGCAGGGCATCATCTGGTAGTATCTAACCAGGTGCATGAGACCGCGGTCATCCCATAAACCAAATAATACACAGCTTAGGAATGTTTCTCTTCCATTCTTTTTTATTATCCAGTTCCCTCTCTATTAGAAAGTAGAAATAAGTGAGGCAGGTGGTCTTAGAAGTCTTTTGCTTAAATTGGCCATGTGATGGCAGGGCATGGTGGCTCATACTTGCAACCCCAGCACTTTGGGAGGCCGAGGTGGGTGGATTGCATGACCCCAGGAGTTCAAGGCCAGCCTGGGCAAGAGAACGAAACCCCATCTCTACAAAAATACAAAAATCAGTGGGTGTGGTGGTTTACACCTATAGTCCCAGCTACGGGACCGGGAGGCTCAGATGGGAGAATCACTTGAGCTTGGGAGGTTGAGGCTGCACTTAGCCTTGATTGCACCACGGAACTCCAACCTGTGGAGTTACAGAGTCAGACTTTATCTCAAAAAAATAAAAATAAAAAATTGTCCAGGTGAGAATGGGTTGGAGAAGCCATAGCTCCTCTTCACTGGTGCCTCACCTTGCTTTGGGTGGCTTTGCTCGGCTTCCATGGCAAACAGCCAGGTTCCAGTTCCTCCCTACAGTCCTTTCTTCCTGGAAAGCAATGGTTGCATTTTTCCATCCTGGGGAAGGTCCCAGGGCTCCCCAGAGCAGAGCAGTTGAATCATTGGGTCCAGAGAGGCAGTAGTGCCTTCTCACCTCCCGAGGCTCACCACTTCCCTTCTGTGGAGGAGAAAGGGGGACCCAGGGCCAAAGGGCTTCTCCCTGGGTCACCGTCTCACTCCCCTGGTGCCTGATAATTAACTCAGCAGCGGGAGCATCTGTCATCACCAAAGATTCATGGAACTCTTCCACGTGGAGCTTGCAAGTCAGCTGACAAGACACCTTGAGATTCCCCCAGATGTTCACATCCCAGAGTTCCATCGTCGGGCGGGACGAGCTCCATGCTTATTAGTATGAAAAAGAGCAATCCACTGAAAGCCGCGGCACCATCTGGAGGAAAATCGATGTCTCTATATTTAGGCCAGATGGGAGCAGCGTCAACGGAACCAAGCGGCACATGTTTGTACCAGTATGTGCCAACAGCACGCGTGACACTCCACGTCTCATTTCATTATTTACCAACTTAGAAAAATAATGTGTAAGCCAGGCTATGGGCAGGGCCTGTTTATTGAAAATCTGGACAGCAGCCCATAAAAATTAAAATGTGAGATGCAACAGCAAACACCACCAACAGACAGTTACTGCCATGCAGTTGCATCTAAAACACAACTTTTGGATTCTGTCCAGAGTTCTGTTTTAAGGAATGACTCCAGTGGCCAGTTTTTGCTTCCATAAATGAAGGGATCTTTTGCACCGGACATCATTGCCCTTCCGGCCCTCACTGGGGCCATTTAGAGCTTTGTGTCTGTTGTGTGAATGTTTATCTAAGCCCCTACTGTTCTGCAGGTATTTGTTAATTTATCCTGCATTCAATGCAAGAAATATTAATATGAACCACGAGTGAGGGAGCCTTGCTAAATGGACCACTGTATTTTTTTCTGTTCAATATTCATTGCCTGTATTTCTGGCAAAACAGTGTGTCAGTCTCTTTCTGGCAGGCTCACACCAACTGTCATCAGGCCACACGAGTGGCTTTCTTCATCCCTTGCATTAGGGGTGGTTTTTGTGTCAGCCCATCAAAGCATCCCATTGCCTTAGCCATGGTGGGTTTAGTCGTGGTGAATGACCCAATGAGAGCTAAACAGATGTGGTGAGACCCGTGCTGGGCTTTTAAAAGTAAGGGAGGTTCTTTCTTTCTTTGTCCTGAAGGGGAGAACATGTAGAGGCTGGAGCTGCAGCAGCCACCTTGTGACAATGAGGAGCATTTAGGGGAAAACAGACTCTGATGCTATTTTTTCCATGCTCCTAGATCAAACCATACATATTATGAAGATAATTCCTGGAGTTTCCAACCGTATGAACCACAAAAATCTTTTTTTTATGCCAGTTGGAGTCAAGTCTCCTATGCAATGGAAAAAGTCCTCCTCACCAACACAGTGCTCAAAATATTCCTCAGTAAGCAAAATAAATCTTGATATTAGTAAACTATGGCCAATGTCAAAGAAAATAAACTATTCTGACACTTGTTAAAAATGATAAAGAAGGGGCCAGGCACAGTAACTCATGCCTGTAATCTAAGCACTTTGGTAGGCCAAGGCAGGGAGGATCATTTGAGCCCAGGAGTTCAAGACCAGCATGGGCAACATAGTGAGACCTCATCTCTACAAAAAATACAAAATATTAGCCGAGTCAGGCATTAGCCTAGGACCAAAATGAAGTCAGTGAGTGTCAGCCCTGGCCCTTGAGCTGAAGATGTGATGGGAGAGACAAGCTTATCTTTCCAATGCTGATGTGAATGAGCCAGCAGAAAGCCAACCAGAAGTTGCAATCACCATTTGTTCTCCTGAGAGACGGCCTGTCTTAAAATGAAGCCCACACGAGGAAAGCAGTACCGAGGAACAGACAGCAGCACAGGTTTCTAACCACATCATCTGAGCCTCCAATCCCCACCCTCCCTAAAGCCAGGACTTTCTGAAGTCTACACTCCCCATTAAGTAAACAAGTGGATGATTATTTATTAAGTAAACTAGAGTTCATTTTCTATCATTTGAAAGTGAAAAGATTTTATTCACTAACACAGGAATACTTCAAAAAAACTCAATACTAACTTTAGATTTAGGATGATCAACTGGGCTGGTTTGTTCCTGAATCCTCTAAGTTTAGTGCTGGAAAATCTCACATCCTAGGAAACCTCTCAGTCCTGGAATATCAGGATGGTTGGGTCCCCCCTAGGTCAGTCTGTTAAAAAAAAACGTTAAGGAAAACCGATTTTCACTTTACTGCGGGTGTGTATATGGATAAAATGAAAAGCAGAAACAGCTAGGATTCACTGAGCACTCATGTGGCAGATGTTCTGGTTAGAACTTCTCATATGCTATTTCAGATACACATGACAGCCCTGGAGAGGGGGTCTTAATTACTCCCATTTTGCCAATGAGGAAATTGAGACACAGAGAGATTTTAAAAAAAAAGTTCTTAAAGATGCACAACTTGTCCTCTTCTTAAACTGCTGGTTTCTCTAGAACAGATTAAATGGAAGCAGATGATCAATAGCTTTGACCAGAAACTTCAGAGTGTTGGCGGTAGTGCAGCGAGAATGAGAAGGAGCTTGGAGCTCCTCCCGCTCTGCAGGACACAGTTTGATGCAGCTCTTCTGAGTGGGAAGGCCACTGACTGCAGACAGTGGATTGAGCTCCAAGCAGGTTTGAGTTTCTGTTGACATGTGCTGTATTTGTTAGGCTGTAAGCTGCAAACAACAGAAACCAAGTCTGGCTAACTTAAGCAGAAGAGATTTATTCAGAGGACCTTGGGCAACTCACAGAATCTCTAGATTTAAAAGCCACACAGACAGAATCATGGCAGAGGTGGTGTTGGGGATGTGGTGTGAGAACGAGGTGACGTCCCAGCTGCTGTGCAGGTGGATTCCTGTTGCAGTCCTGCCTGCGGGTTGCTGGTGTGCACCCTCTGATCCACAGCAGAATGGAGATGAGCGCAGATTTTAAACCTTCTGG
>NW_012102388.1:980347-988687 GCF_000951045.1 Mandrillus leucophaeus
CAGTGCCCAATAATCCGGGGTGGAGGACAGGCTGACTGGCCAGGCCTGGGATTTGTGCTGTCTTCTGGAGCCAGATGCTGGGAGTGTTTTAGCTGTAAACAAACGACATGAACTTGGCTTGAAAGTAAAGTGGTTCCCCAAAGTAAAAGCAAAGCGTTGTTGACAGAAGTGGAGAAAAGCAATGCTCAACAGCTGTTGTGGACTAAATTGTGCCCCCGCAAACGTCATAGGTTGAATCCCTACCCTCCAATGTGACCATATTTAGAGTCTTTAAAGAGGTAATTAAAGTTGAACAAGATCATAAGGATGAGGACTTAATTCAATAGGACTAATGTCTTTATAAGAGGAAGAGACATCAGATCTCTCTCTCTCTCTCTCTCTCTGTGCACACGGGGGTAAGGCCGTATGAGGACACAGCAAGAAGGTGGCCATCTGCAAGCCAGGGAGAGAGCCCTCATTAGAAACCAAACCTGTGGGTACCTAAATCTGGGATTTCTAGCTTCCAGGATGATGAGAAAATACACTCGTGTTGTTTAAGCGACCCAGTCTGTGATATATTTGTTATGGCAGTCTCAGCTGACTAATACCACAGGCAAGAATAATTAGTGCATTTTATAAATCCCAACTAGCTAAGAACCACCTCCCCCCCACCCTTGGGTAGAAGACTAATGAGAATAGAAGATTGTGCAGACACTGCAATTGCACCCCTGTCAATGTTCTTCTCTTCTTCATGGGCACACAGCTAGACTGCATTTCCAACCCCTCTCCTTACAGCCAGATAGAATCGCCTGACGGATTATGGGTCAATGAAATGAAGAGAACTGATGCACGTTACCTGAAGGCCTGTTCTTTAAGAGCTACTCATGCTTGGTCCCCTTACTCTTTACAGACTGGCTTGTGAAAGGGATCCGGAGAAGGATCAAGCCTCGAGTGGAAGAGGCCTGGGTCTTTGAGTGTCTACACAGAGAAAAGACTCTCTGCCAAATCATGTTATGTTGTAACATGAAGGAGAACTAGACTTAGTGTGTTAAGACACTGAGGTACTCGACTTTATCTGTTTTTCTAGCCAGTATTACTTATCTTCATTAATAAGAAATAATCCAATCAATATACCAAATAGTCAAGATTTGGGGTTTTTAGTTTTCTAGTTGTATGATTACCAGTGACATCCATGCTTGTTTCTGAGATTTTCTGTGTTTTTCAGATCTTTAATAAAGGAAATGTTTTCAAGTAAGATAAAACAGGTATTCTTATAAAGTTGGCTATGAAGGATTTATAATCACATGGCAGCCACTTCACCATGCATGACTTTCTACAGGATTTGCAATGACATGGCAGCCCCTTCACCATGCATGACTTTCTACAGGCATGACATGAACTCTGTTCCCATGCTGTGTAAAGCATCTGTGAAAGTTACTCATCTTTGTGTAGTTTTTTTTTTTTTTTTCTTTGACGGAGTTTTGCTCTTACTGCCCAGGCTAGAGTGCAGTGGTGTAATCTTGGCTCACTGCAACCTCCGCCTTCTGGTTTCAAGTGATTCTCCTGCCTCAGCCTCCCGAATCGCTGGGATTATAGGTGCCCACACCATATCTAGCTAATTTTTTTTTGTATTTTTAGTAGAGACAGGGTTTCACCATGTTGGTCATGCTGGTCTCGAACTGCTGACCTCATGATCCACCCACATCAGCCTCCCAAAGTGCTGGGATTACAGGCATGAGCCGCTGTGCCTGGCCCATGTTTGTGTAGTTTTGATTGTGAGGAACAGAATCCTGCTCGAACGAGCTCAACAAAAGGAATTTAGTCAAAAGCAGGGACCACCTTGCAGAACCCAAAGTTAAACTAAATAAAGAGAGCAGGAAAACTCCAGGACCTCCCCAGCAGGAGCCTGTGGCCTTTCACGCTTGTGCCCAACCGTCAGCCAGACTTCTCACCAACCCCTGTCACTTCCTCTCTTGAGGACTATGTGCTGCCGTGTGTCTCCACTACTCATATTTGAGGTTCCTCCTCCACCACCTCCAAGTCCGCATGACTCTACAGGAGCCGAATCTCTAGGAGACTCAACCTCTGTGTCAGCTTACAGTCTCAAGAGAGAGGCCCTCATGGGCTCTGTCTCACTTGAAGGTGGCTTCCTTCTGGGTTTGATGTCTACTGTGTCCTGTGCAGGTAAAATCTGACCTTTGGCTGCCAAAGCACACCCTTCGAAAGAGCTGTGGGTGGGCAGGAAAATTCCAGAGAAGACAGGGATGTGATAGCAATAATTGATTTGTCTAGTACCTGGCTTGCCTAGAAGAAAACACACTAAAATTGTAAGAGTGGATGTACCACGACTACTGCTGGTACTACCATTGACTAACAGTTATCAAGCAATGACTACCTTCCCGGCACCATCGCCCACTGTAATGGAAAAAATAAACTCTAATAAAAATGTTAAAGGGATGAAAAGAGATCCCAGCAGTAGTAATAATATTTAGAGACAAGTTACTTAAGACATTAAGAAGTTCATCAAGATCTCATCAAGAAAACATTAAACTAACATGATGCTGAAACACTGATTAGGCCAAAAATGCTATGATTCTGTGAAAGTATATAAAACTCATACAATGATATTATGAATATCTACTAAAATGAAGAGAGGCATTTCTGTAATATCCAATATGAACTGTTGCTAGGCCAACACAAACACAATCATCAATAATTATTGAGCATCTGGGTATTTCACACGTGCTTTTATTTAATCTTCCCAGGGCCATTTAGCTAACTCAAAATCCATTTCTAATTCTCCCTTTTACTGCTGCTTCAACTAAGGATGAAAAAGTAGATACCTCTTTCCCTACAGCAAAGGGAAGCCTTGTGACATAGTACTGGTCAATAACATACAGCAAGTTTGGGCTGGGAGTGGTGGCTCACGCCTGTAATCCCAGCACTTTGGGAGGCCGACGTGGGTAGATCACGAGGTCAGGAGATCGAGACCATCCTGGCTAACATGGTGAAACCCTGTCTCCACTAAAAATACAAAAAATTTAGCTGGACATGGTGGCAGGCACCTGTAGTCCCAGCTACTCGGGAGGCTGAGACAGGAGAATGGCGTGTACCCAGAAGGCAGAGCTTGCAGTGAGACGAGATTGCGCCACTGTACTCCAGCCTGGGCAACACAGCAAGACTCCATCTCAAAGGAAAAAAAAAAAAAAAGATAGAGCAAGTTTGGTAATGCTTGTGCTTTCTTATTTCTTATTTATTTTCTTATTTAAACAAATGGGGAGGAAAAAAGAGAGGAACAGAATGGCTACCACCATCCCCAATTAATCCTGCCTTAAACACTGATACGATGACAGGAGCTATGGCAGCCATCCTGTGAGCACGAGGAAAGGATGAAGGGATGCATAGGCATAAGGCCCTTGGACACGGCTGAGCCACTGGAGCGATGTCTGAGGACTTCTTCATTGTGAGAAAAATAACTCCTCACTTGTATAAACTATTAGCAACTAGTGTGTTTCTAATTAACACACATCTCATCTCTGTATTGCAGAGGAGGAAACTGAGACACAGGGAGGTTATGTGGCTTTCCCAAGCTGGTGAGTAGCTAAGCCGGTGCCTAGTCCAGGTGCCTCAGGATCCAGAGTTTGTACACTTGTACCCTACTCTATGGAAAGAGATGAGTGGAAAGAAAAAAATATGACCATTTGTTCAGTCCTGTTTAGAGCAGAGTCATGTCACATTGGGTGAAAAACATTAGTTCACTAGAAACCATTCTTTCTTTCTTTGAGACAGAGTCTCACTCTGTTGCCCAAGTTGGAGTGCAGTGGTGCAATCTCGGCTCACTGTAACCTCCACTTCTTGGGTTCAAGTGATTCTTGTGCCACAGCCTCCCAAGTAGCTGGGATTACAGGCATATGCCATCATGCCTGGCTAATTTTTGTATTTTTAGTAGACAGAGTTTCACCATATTGCCCAGGCTGATATCGAACTCCTGACCTCAGGTGATCTGCCCACCTCAGCTCCCAAAGTGCTGGGATCACAGGCGTGAGCCACCGCATCTGGCCACTCAAAACCATTCTGTATAGGCAGAAGGGTGTGGGCCTCTGGAAAGGGCTCTCCCCTTTGTGAAGTCACAAATTGGCTTTCTCAAGTACCTGGAGCCTGGCTGTGTGGGATCACATCCCACAGCTGGGTCGTCCCTGAATGAGCTGCTTCTCATCAAAGCTGAGAAGCATGGCCTGGTGCAGTGGCTCACGTCTGTAATCCCAGCACTTTGGGAGGCCGGGCAGATGGGCCACATAAGGCCAGGAGTTCCAGGCCAGCCTGGCCAACATGGAGAAACCTCATCTCTAAAAATTAAAAATAAAGAAGCAGCAGAACTTTGTAGAGTCCCTCCAGGAAGCAGTGCCACGAGGTCTTGGTGCTGCTTACTACAGCTGAAGGAAGTGTAAGCGATGGTCTCCCTGAGACAGCCAGGTGGGAAGGGGTGCCCAGAGAAACTCCTACCGGCCTGCACACTGGGGTAGAGCCACAGAGGTTCATGTCACTTGCAGCAGGGAAGAGCCTGGCCCCTCCTCTTCCTGGGTGGAACCTGGGATTCAGTCTGCAAGGCAGGAAGCATATACTAGCAGGATTATTGCTTTGGCTTTTCGGAGAGTCCCTGTTTCCTTTTTTTTTTCCTTTTCACCCAATAAATTCCATTTTTATTCCCCTTCAAATCATCTGTGAGCCTAATTTTTCATGCGACACGGACCCTGTCTTTCGTTGTTGTTGTTGTTGTTTTCGTTTTTGTTTTTTTTGAGATGGAGTCCTGTCGCCCAGGCTGGAGTACAGGGACGCGATCTTGGCTCACTGCAAGCTCCGCCTCCCGGGTTCACACCATTCTCCTGCCTCAGCCTCCTGAGTAGCTGGGACTACAGGCACTTGCCACCACGCCCGGCTAATTTTTCATATTTTTAGTAGAGACAGGGTTTCACCATGTTAGCCAGGATGGTCTCAATCTCCTGACCTCATGATCCACCAGCCTTGGCCTCCCAAAGTGCTGAGATTACAGGCGTGAGCCCCTGCGCCCGGCCTGGACCCTGTCTTTAGCTGAACTAAGGAGAGAGTTCTACGACATCTCTACTCGCACAGTGATTCTTCTACAACATTCTGTAGAGATTTCTCCAAAACATTCTGTAGAGATTCTTCTAGAATGCTCTGTAGGAATTCTAGAACTTTCTGTAGAGATTCTTCCATCACATTCAGTTACTAGGATAACAGACTATAGACACAGAGCCACTCTTTTACAGACATCTTGGGTTTAATGCATGACTCAGTATATCTTTCATAAATATGGAATAATATTGGTGCACAGTAGAGACCCAGCAACCTTGGATGTGGTAAAGGAGTTAGTTGGCTTCTCTTACATCTCTTCTTGCCAAAAATGTCTGGAATTATCAAAGACACCAGTGACCCCTTCAGTTCACCTTGGGCAGATTCCAGAGACAGGATGGAAGTCGTCCTGGTGTGGAGAGATTTTATTAAGGAGGAGTGCTCCTCATGTCCATGTCCACACTGCTGAGATGGGTTCACAGGAGTCCCTGCCTTTGAACTGGGATCCCTCCTGTTTGCACAACAGGGAATTTATTGGCTTAGGGAATCTGAAGAAGGCTGTGCGATTACCCAGCAGGAAGAGGGTGACGTGAGCAGAACTGGAAGAGGGGCTAGAAGGCCAGCTGGGCCCTTCTTCACCATCTCCCGCCTCTCTCTGTGCACATCAGTTTTATCCTCTTGCACTGTGGATCTGAATTCTTTTTTTTTTTTTTTTGAGACAGAGTTTCACTCTGTCACCCAGGTTGGAGTGCAGTGGTGCCATCTCAGCTCACTGTGACCTCCACCTCCCGGATTCAAGCAATCCTTCCACCTCAGCCTTCTAAGTAGCTGGGACCAAAGGTATACAACACCATACCCATCTAATTTTTTTTTATTTTTATAGAGATGAGGAGTCACTAGCTTGCCCAGACTGGTCTTGAACCCCTGGACTCCAACAATCCACCCACCTCAGCCTCCCAAAGTGCTGGGATTATGCGTGTGAGCCATTGCACCTGCCCCATACCTGAATTCTTTGTTGAGTGGAAAATATGGCTGACCACAATGCCCAGGTTTTGTAGACAGTGTTCCACTGCCTTTGGGAATCCAGCTCTCATTCCCAATTCCAGGTATTAATATCCTAGGGAATTCTCTGACGTGCTTTTGGGTTTACCGGCCTCCCGTGGACCATTCACATGTAGGAGGCATGAAGACCAGGGCACGTGAAAACATGCCTGCCGCCCTGGACACTGTTCAGCAGGTCCCAGAAGGAGCCTACGTTTCCAGAGTAAGAGGAGAGGCTGACGAGCAAACAGAAGGGTCTGCTTCATCCCTAAGGCACGAGACGAGCAAGGTGAGAGTGTGTTCCACTGTTCCGCTTTTCTGCGTCTCTCTACCTCATGCCTCTCCAGCTTCTGTTTGCCTTCAGGCCATTCTCACAGGCAATGCTGAGTGAAATCAACTTCCTGACATAAGGCATAGAAGCCACACTACGTGTTGGTCGCTTGCATTGACTGAACAATTTCCAGAAAGCTGCTGGCCATCTCTTGTGTTACAGGGAGAAATAAATCTCTTCATCTCATGTATAAAGTCAAAATGGGAGTATTATGCCATTTTCTGCCCCCTATCCTGACACTCTTATATTTGTTTTTGTAATTTATAACAGCAGTATTGTTTAATTAAATTTTAATTGCACCAGGACTACACGCGTATGTTCTCTTTGAAATTCAGGGATAATGCTGAAGTTCTCATCAACTATTCCCTCAAACCCACACCCTCTTCTCTTTTCCCCAGGCTCAACCATTGACTTCTGTTTGTTCTGTACCTCGTTGGACTGCTCTATAAAATTGCATACATGTATTGGAGCCTAGAACCTGAGAGGTTTAAGTATGTTGTGTGGGTCTTCTTTGAAAAGTCGGCAAACTCTGGGTACCTTTGTGCAACTTTTTAATTCAACAATATATCATGGAGATTTTTTAAGTTATTATATGTAGGTTTAGCTCATTTTAAACTACATTTCCCTACTAATGGATATTTTCAGTTGTTTCCAGTTTTTCCTTATTAACCTGCGCTGAAATACTCATGTGTGGAGGAAAAAATTTCTCTTGTTGAAATTTCTGAGAAGTGAAATTGGCGTATGCTTTTAAAATTCCAAGTCCTGCACCTACCAGGAGTGGAAGTGTGAAGAGATACCTGTTTCCGATACACTCGTCAGCACTCGATACTAACAGTCCTTTTAACTTTCATTACAATTTTCTCAAATGGTGGTTTAGAGACATGAAAGGCCATCTGTGAACACTGGGTTTGTACATTCCAGGCAGGTAATTGGTACTTGTAAGGTGGGAAAACTGTTTGAGTAAAGCACAGCGTGTCATTAACAAAAGCTGACTTTGAAAATCAAATGACCTACTATTTGCAGGATTTTAGCCTTTTGCTCATCCCAACAGCTAATTGCAAAATTGACCATCTTTGTAAGTTGTTCCCAAATGATATACACTCAGCTCCCAAACGAAATGTCATTAAGGAGCTTCACTTTCTGTGCTTGATGGAACAGCAGCTGCTTCTTTGTCCACAAAAACAAACAAACAAACAAACAAAAAACAGTATTCTTTTTGAAACTGCCTTAAAGTCAGAGAAACATTTGTGGGACATGATTTTGCAACAAATGGAACTTTGGATTTGTGTGTTGGGTGGAAAATTGGACTGGTAGAAGTTTAAAATCCTTTCCAACTTGGACAACCTCTGTGCCGGTGGTTCACTTGGTGATTCTCAATCATAAGGATGACTAATTCATTCAACAAAATATGACTTTATTTCCTGCCATCTGCTCAGCACTGCTCAGGATGTGGGGATGAATCAGGGAATGAGACACATGGACCTGGTTTCATGAGGCTTCCATCCTAAGGGCGGGCAGGCAGGCACCGGCACGATAACGCACCTGCCAGATGATTTCAGAGACTGGGAAGTGTGTGCGAGAGATAGGCAAGCTGTCTTGATGGAGACAGACTGCAGAAGGAGGTTAGGAATCTAGGAGCTCATCTGAAATTACATTTCCCTACTACGGATAATGGTCAGGGGCATGCACTCTAAGGGGGCTAGGGATGAACATAGGAAACCAGACTGAATCATGTTAGCATCCCTTCCAGATTCGAGATTCCACAGTTTTCTAAAATGTTGGCAAATCTGAAATCTGAGCTTTTCTCCCCACAGACTCAGGAGTCCACGATGTGAGTGGCATCCACAGCTCCCCGTGGTGATTTGAGGGAATGCCCCTTGGTATCACCAGCCTCACCC
>NW_012102388.1:989967-1031344 GCF_000951045.1 Mandrillus leucophaeus
TTTTTTTTTTTTTTTTTTTTTTTGGAGAGACAAGGATCTCGCTATGTTGTCTAGGCTGGTCTTGAACTCCTGGCATCAAGCATTCCTCCTATCTTCACCTCCCAAAGTGCTAGGATTACAGTCATAAGCCACCACGCCTGGCTTCCCCTCCTGCTTCCGAATTAAACAGTATTGATCTCTAAACCCTCTCTGGGACAGTGATGTTTGGAACAAATTCAAGAAGTTTCCCAGACTACTTTTGTTCTCTTCTCCATCATATCTATGTCTGAGACTGACTTTCTGCTTGAAAGGGAGTGAGAGGGCAGAGGGAACAGATAGGTGTAGAGAAATATGTCAAGAAGGACATCCCAGCTATGTGGGAAAACGTGCCTCGGCAGCTATCAGGGCCGATAGCATGTTGCTCAGGGTCTTGCAGAACAGGGATGTCACATTCCAAAGGGACGATGGAGGAGAGTTTAGTGAAGGCACCATTGTCAAGGGTGGAGGCAACATCAGACTAGCAGCAGTAAAGCCTGATGCCACCCCAATACCTGCAGGGTCAGGGGAGCCGCCCGTGCAGGAGCCGAGAGGATCCATAGTGAGATGCAGCCAACCCATGGAGGCCCTGCAGGGGACAAGCCGGTGGAAGGAATACAACAGCCTCTCTCCTCCTGCCCTCTGTCTTCTGCCAGAGCGTCTCACTGGTTGGATGCCAAATCCAACCAAAGACAATGAAGCCTATAAATGCATTTATAAAACATCCCCCAAGGCATAGGGCAGTGAAGAGTCTAAGGCGTAAATGGGAAGTGTCTAGTGCAACAAGCTTGTGCTGTAACCCGGATTGGCGAACGCTGGGGTCTTCTCTGCGGGAGAGTTTTTGCCACATTTCATGCAATTTATACAGTCAAGGGACCAGACTCAGGAATCCAACTTCCCTGTCTCCCAGACTCTTGCCACCTAAAAATAGACTGATGAACAATGTTTCATCAGTAGAAAAGCCAAAATCAATTCAGTGATGTCTACTGCTGCCCTCAGCGACGGAAAAGGAGGGGAGGAGGCAGCGCCCCGAGAATGTATGAAGGAGTGTGAGGAATAGGCTTTCTACTCACAGGTAGGATCCTATTTAATCAGAAGCTCAAGAGCAGGTTCTGCTACCTTCCATAACATCCATAAATTATCCCCGTATACTTCAGAGTCGGGTCCATTGATTTATAATACAGTTCATTTATAAAAACCAAACTTATTTCACCGATGACAGCAGCTACTTGAAACACTCTTTAAAGGGAAGATGGCCTAAAAATTATCCAGTTTGGTCTGAAACAAATTATTCACGAGGAATGCAGTGTCAGCAGGAAGTAGGCCACGTATTAGTCACTGACAGGATGGGACCATATCAGTATCTGATCATTATTCCAGCACTTCAGGATGGAAACACATGGATAAGATGGGGAGTGGGGAGCGCCAACGGAGGCCACATATGCCCAGCAGCAGCGAGACGTCATGCATGGTCTACCATCCGAAAAACGTATTTCAGGGGCTACTGATTTTTCTCTTTTAATAGAGGCAAAGTGGGTATCTTGAAACGACCTGAATGTTGGAGTATCACCCAGGGTTTGTGGTCTCATGGCTGTGGAGAACAAGGACACGGAGATACGAAGAGTGAGGTTAAAAGTGGAAGTATAATTGGTAAAAAGAAAGAACAGCTCTCTGCTGCAGAGAGGAGTCCCAGAGAGAAGTGGGTTGCCGGATCCGCAGTGAAACACAGCGGGTTTTATAGATGAGCTGGTGAGGAGGCAGTGTCTGGTGTACACAGGGCATGAAAAACTGGTTGGACCAAATGTGCCATTTGCATAGAGTGGGAAAAACTGGTTAGACCAGGTGTCCCATTTGCATAGGGCATGAGTCTCTGGCAGCCCCCACCCTAATCTTTTACTATGCAGATGCAGATGGATCCTCTCCCTCAGCTGCGCCATGCTGCCCATTCCTTTACTGTACACCTGGTAACAAAAAAAAGGGAAGACGGAGCCTCCATGTTGGACATGCCTGGCCCCCAGGTAGCCCTTTTCTATTGGCACAGCTGCCGGCATTCCCCTGTGCAAGCTTCCAGCTTGCTTATCTAGGTTTGCAGATTGATTTTTCAGGCTGCTCTTTGTTAGACAAGAAATGTTTTCCTGGGCTGGTTTGTGTTAGAAGGGAAGCTCTGCTGAGGACTCTTTTACTCTATCTACCTAAATGATTTCTTTCTACCTCCTCTATCAATATTATCTATTGCTGTGGAATGGATGACCACAAGCTTAAGGCCCTAAACAACATACAGTTATTATCTCACGGTTTCTGTGGGCCAGGAGTGCTGGGCATGGCTTTGCTGAGTCTACTGAGAAGTGTGATCTGATCGAGGTATCACCCAGGGAGAAGAGCTCATCCAAATGTGCGACTGGGGAAGGACCTGCTTCCAAGCTCACCCAGAAGTTCCTGCAGGCTGCCCTCCTTCCTGGCCTCACAGATCCCTGACATGGCCTCTTGCTTCATCAAGTCAAGAAGAGAGTCCTAGCAACATGTGTCTCCCCATATCACACAATGTGTACATGCATATCCCATCACCTATACCACCTTCACCTTTACCACCTTCTGTTGGTTAGAGCAAGTCTCAGGTACTGCCTGCCCTCTGGGAAGGAGACCACACAAGGGTGTGAACATCAGCAGCAACAGCATGGAGACCACGGTGAGAAAGGCAGAAAACTATCTTGGGGGAAGAAAAGGAAGCTGGAAAGAGAAAGGAGAATGATAGCCTGAGACACAGATGGATATGTGAAAGTTGCAGGAAAGTGGCTTTAAGACATTTGTTATTTCTGAATATCTGAGCCCTTCACAGAAAGTAAAGGAATGAAATTTCACTGGAATAAAAGCTGAGAAGAAAGGCCCAGCCCTTATTTTATTGAGTGTTGTAAGAGAGACCAACACCAAGAGGTCAACCAGAGAATTCCCACTGACTTTACACCAAAGGGCCTTTCTCTGTTTTTTCCCAAGAAAGCCCAGGCAAAGAGAAAGGGTTTTGCTGGCTCCTTTCCATTTAGATCTTGGGCCTCAGGGAGGCACCGGAGCGCCATTCAGACAGACCCATCAGCTCTAATCTCCTTTAATAACTGAGTGCTCCCACCCTAGAGTGGCGCTGGGAAGCATTAGAATGAGCTGGGGATGGAAAGCATCCCCTCTGTTTTCCAGGATTTTAATGGAGTTGTTGAAAAGGAGGTTTTGTTCAGCAACTTACTGTGCCCCAGGAGGCCTGCAGCAGCCAGGCTGGCTGCTGACAGAGGAAGGAGGAGACAGACTCAATATTGTAAATGTCCACTGAAAGCTCCAAGAGGAAAGAGAGGTAGCAGGGAGCAGGGAAGGCAGGAAGGCTGGGAGAGGGTGGTAGAAACACCATCACGATGGTGAGTTCTCTCTGCTGGAAACCAGCCAGGCCATTCATCCCAGTCTGAATTCGTGACACAGTAACTCAGCTCCAAGGAGTTTCAGGGTGATCCACCCAGCTCTGCTCTACTTATGTAAGGAAACAAAAAGAGAACTCCTCCCCGACCCCCATCACGTCACTCGGTATTTCTTCAGAGCCCTTTCCCTTCCTGATCACAGGAGGTCATGCAGAAAGGCTTCTCTTTGGCTTCCGACAGCTTCTTTTTCTCCCTGAACATCACAGGAAAGATTGTGACAGTGCTGCTCCAAAGCAGGAGCTATGGTCCTCTGATTCTCTGTGGAGGAATTAGATCTCATAGTGAGAACATTTCTCCTTTGTAAACCCTCCGAGGTCAGAGTCTCTTTGGGCAGTGGCATGGTTGTGATGCTCACACTCTCACTCACCTCCCTTCTAGCACAGCAGGGCCAGGAGTTGGACTCACAGCCTTGGCATACAGCAGCACACACCTAGAAGGAATTGGCGCTCATTGCAGTTATTTCTTATGGTTGGCTTCTATTTATAAAACATTGTAATGACTGTCCAGTCAAGTAGCAGTAATATTTTTCTTTTACATTTATGGAAGTCAAAATGGTGATTCTATGAAGCTGGGAACTCTTCATGTTGTTAAACTTACAATGTGATCTACTATGAGATAAGTCATTATCTAATGGACCATCATGCTGGAGGGTCTGTTGTCAACTCAGCCCACCACCCTTCCAAGGTTGAGAACCTCATGTCCCAGGATCCCTTTCCAGGCACAGTTCAGGTGTGCTAAAAAGGGGAATTTGCACAAAAGGTAGAAGGCACAAAAGAAGTAAAAGCTTGTATTCTCCAGGGTCAGTTGCAAGCAGGTAAGTAGGCAGATGAGAGATTCACAGTGGCTTCTGGACACACTACTAAACCATTCACTTCACTGCAGCCAGCTGAAGTGGTTAGTGGAGCTTGGTGGACCATCTTGAAGCTTGTAATGGTGTCCTAAAAGGTCTTGGAGAATCACTGGCTTTGCTTCCACCATAAGCGTTCAATGTCAGCTCCTCTCACCTTTCACAGCAGCCTCTCTACACACTCTTGGAAGGATTTTTTAAGGAGGTGAAATAATTCATGGTTCCTCTCTAAGCAATATTGGGGGTAGTTGAGTTGGGTGGTTATGGTGAGATATTAATGCGTCAAAGGTCCATCCTCAAGCAAACTCATTTTTGTTAACACCAGCAGCATCTTTAGTGGTCAGAAAGCACCGAGACACATGTCATGTCACAGGAGGTATCTCAGCTGCTTCCTCATTGAAGGATAGTCACTTGCACATTACTGGACACAGAGAGCATCTTGTTGGCTATTCCGCCTCAGCAGTGGCACGACGAACATGCACCGGTGTTGAGTGGAGACCAAAGTGAGCTCCAGTCAGCGGTGCTGTGATGCTGAGAGCATGGGTCCTGCAGGCAGGATCAGCCTGAGGAGCAGTGTATGAAAGGCAGGGCTTATTATTAAAGATGACTTTCTGTTGCTTTGCTGGAATGAAACATTAAAATTATCTTGAGTGGTCGTCACCAAACTTTCCCAACTATGAAAGAAATGTATTTTACAGTCATCTCTCAGAAAGGTGTGCCTTTTAGGCACATCGTAGGATTGCATTTTGCAACTTCTTCATGTACAAGTGGGTCCAGGCATGATTAGATCTCACCCAGCACAGGTGCCAGTGAGACTCTCCAGTCCTGTTTTTCTGCAGGCAACTGGCAACTCTTTTGAGGTGGTATCTCAGGCTCCCTCAACCTGGGTACTGAGTGACACTGATGAGGAGAGCAAGCCCTGCTGATCAGTTACAAACATGCAGCACACACCAGCCATGAAAAGGTGTTTTTAAGCTACTGAGATATGGGGATTATTTGTTACCACAGCATAACCTATCTTATGCTGACTGATATAGGTATGTATCCATGCTGGTTTTATGTCAAACAATGTGGTGATATTTGGCATTCTATTTTACTCTCTTTCATTTGCCTCTAAAATATTGGCTGCAGTCCAATGGTTTCATGACTCATGGTATGAAAAACATAGTTGCAAATGTACATATGTTTTTGTTATTGGTTGTTTGATCTCTGCCTCCCTGCGTGCACCATAGCACCATGAGGCTGGTGGTATTTAGTGAATGAATAAAATTATTCTATCTAGTTATTTAGATGTCCTGACCCCACTGATGATACCTTTCAAGTCAGCCTATGAGCCCAGCACAGACTAAGAAAATGGGCACCACCTCCCCTGGGGAGAACGAGTCGATTTATCACTGAGAAGATGGGCATGGTGGGGCAGCAGGGCTGGCGAGACTATTGATAACAAGGCCAGGATTAGTTGGCTTTAATTTTCCCTGTGGTTTTTACTAAATATCAAGAGAACAGAGCTCCTCATGTTACTTTGTTGTCTTGAGATGGTCACATTTAGAGCTTCTCTTGGAAATAAGCCTACACCTCCCTGCCTTGTGGGGAAATGGGCTGGGATCCATGTCCACGTAGTAAGAAACCGAACATTAAGGTAATGTCAAAGGAGGTAGGTTTAGAATGAAATCCATTCAATTATTGTAAGTTCAACTTTAATCTGAAAGAAGCTTCTTAATTGCCTTGGCTGCACTGCAGGTAATGGAAAGGTTAAATTGGCTTTAAACTTTTATTTTATTCATCGTAAGATAACTGATTTCAAATATTGAACTTTCTTCAGAGAAACAATAAATTACTTTCTGAAATATAAATTATGCCAATAATGGATGAGCTGGATATAAATGGAATTCCATCGTCTTTGGAATGTGTTCATGTGTGCATTTTTTTACAAATGGAAGAAAAGAGAATTACAGTGGTGAAATAAAACAGTAGCACTGGCATATTATTATATGTTCTCTAAAGATATACAGTCAGTGTGTTGTGTGAATTAAATGAACCACAGAGGCTGAATATCCTCAGGAAGATGAACCTCAGACTTTAAAATAAAAAGGGAAACATGAGCCTCATCTTACTTATAAAATAACTGAGTGCTACCACCTAGAACACTCAAAGCAGTTCTGCTCTGAGATCCTCAAGGAGATATTGCAGAGCTAGACAAGGTCCTATAGCTTCCACAAAACAGGCATAAAGGGGTTTCCATTTCATTTTGTTTTCTGAAAAAGTACAGTGATGATGCAAAAAGAAGATGTTCTTTAAGAAAGGTGCCTGCACTTTGTCGTATTCACTCCATGGATCTAAACAGAACTCATCAGTAGAATGCACTGTTTCTTCACTTGGTTTGCAGGTAACAGCTGGCCATTTTGGACAGGCGAAAGTGAGGCCCAGATTCAATTCTAAAAATAAGAAGTAAAGATAGAGGTGACAAACTTTTCTGTGTAAAAATGTCTTTTATCATCCAAGAAATATTTATCAAGTACCTGCCATATACCTGGCACTTCTGCACACATGAGGGAAATGGCAGTGCACAAAATGGACAAAAGTCTATGTCCCATGGAGATGTTCTTCTAATGTTAATATAAAGATGCCATACATTGGCCTAGGCAAAGATTTTTTGGATAAGAACTTGAAAGCACAGTCAACAAAAGCAAAAACAAACAAATGGTATTATATCAAACTAAAAAGCTTCTGCACAGCAAAGGAAACAACAGGGTAAAAAGTCAACCTGCAGAAGGGAGAAAACGTTTGCAACCTTTGCATCTGGCATGGAGTTAATATACAGAATAGAAAAGGAACTCAAACAACTCAACCACAACAAAAACAAACATGCTAGTTAAAAATGGCCAAAAGACCTGAATAGACATTTCTCAAAAGAAGATTTACAAATGGCCAACAAGCATCTTTAAAAAGGCTCAACATCACTAACCATCAGGGAAATGTAGATCAAAACCACAATGAAATATCAGCTCATCCCAGTTAGAATAGGTGTTATCCAAAAGAAAAAATGACAAATGCTGCTAAGGACGTGGAGAAAGTGGAACTCTTCTGCGCTGTTGATGGGAATGTAACTTAGTACAGCCATTATGGCCAATGTTACGGAGGTTCCTAAAAGACTTAAAAATAGAACATATGACCCAGCAATCCTACTACCAGCTATATACCCAAAGGTAATGAAATTAGGATGTTGAAGAGATGTCTGCACTCCCATGTTTATTGCAGCACTATTCACAACAGCCAAGATATAAAATCAACCTAAGCGTCCATCAATGGATGAATGGGTTTTAAAAATGTGGTACAGCTGCATACTATTCCATAGTATATATGGACCACATTTTCTTTATCCAGTCTATCACGGATGAGCATTTAGGTTGATTCCATGTCTTTGCTATTGTGTCCTTTGCAGGGACTTGGATGGAGCTGGAGGCCATTATCCTGAGCAAACGAATGCAGGAACAGAAAACCAAATACCACATGTTCTCACTTACAAGTGGGAGCTAAATGCTAGAAGACATATAGAGGGGAAGAGCACACACTGGAGCCTACTGGAAGGTGGAGGGTGGAAGGAGGGAGAGGATCAGGAAAAATAATTAATGGGTACTAGGCTTAGTACCTGGATGATGAAATAATCTGTACAACAGACCCACTTGACACAATTTACAAACCTGCACATGTGCCCCTAAACCTAAAAGTTTCAAAATGTGTTCTGTGGACCCTGTGGAATACTATTCAGCCATGAAGATAAAGGAAATCCCGTCATTTGCAACAACATGGATGATGAGCCTGAAGGACATTATGTTAAGTGGAACAAGCCAGGCACAGAAAGATAAATACCGCATGATTTCACTCACACATGGAATCTAAAAAAGTTGATTTCATAGAAGGAGACAGCAGAGTAGTATTTACCAGAGGCTGGGGTACAATTATTATGTGTCAATTAAAAATAAAATAAGACTAAACAAAAAGATGTCCCAGTATGTTAGAAGGTGGTAAGTGTTATGTAGAAAAATATATTGGAAAAGGGGGACAAGGAGTGTTGAGATGAGGGTGGATCCTGGCCTTAGATAGGATGGTCAGGAAAGGGCCTACTAAGAGGGAGACATTCAAACAAAAACCATATATTGATGCAGAAGACAGCATGTAGAAATTGGAGGGATGGACTTGCAGATAGATGCAGAGCTTTTCAAACCCAGCACTGTGTGAGGAAGCTGTCCTGGGTACTGTAAGATATCCAGCAGCGTCCCTGTCTTCTACCCACTAAGTGCCATAGCACCTCTCCCCCATTGTGACAAAAATATCTCCAGACATTGCAGAATGTCCCCCGGGAGGCAAAATCGCCTGTGGTTGAGAACCACTGAGCTAGAAAAAATAGCAAATGAGAAGGCGCTCAGTTGGAGACCTGCCGATGTTTTCCAGGAACAACGGGGCCGGTTTGCCTGGAATAGAATGAGCAGGATAAATGCATGAGAGATGAGGTCAGGAAGACCACGGAGGCCACATGCACGAGGCCTGGGGGCCATTCTGACCCTGGGGTCTACTTCACATGAGATAAGAAGCCACTGGGGGCTCTTCGTCTGTGTCAGGGTGTGAGCAGTGCTGGACATCACTGCCTCTCCAGGTCTCCTCTCAACTCTTCCCTGCCTTCCTCCACACCATTACCAATTGCACCCAAGGGCTCCTATGGCCTCTGGCTTCCTGTCAGACTTGGCCGGTGGTAGCCAGAGAGAGGCCCTCCCTACAGCTCCACTCTCTGGGCCCTGGCAACCACCTCCTTCTTTGCCTCTTCAGGTCTAAGATAGTAATGGCTCCCCAGTGTTAAGGCCCACAGAGTACTGCATCATGCATGCCCTTGTTTTCTCTTGCTCCTGTCCACCCCAGTGGATATCTAGACTCCTGTCCACCCCAGTGGCTATCTATGTCATATGCCTTCCATGTTCTTCTAGGACACTGATGAATGCAAAATTCATGAGTAAACCTAGAAAAGATCAAAAAGTACAGCTCACTCCCCAGGCTTCCCAGGGTTGAGTCCAGCTATGGGCACAAGGTTTATGTCTCCCTTTTGCCTGGATGCATCTAATTTCAAAGTTGTCTCAAAGAAGCAGACAGCTCCACACAACAAAAGAACATGCTTGGGTTTTAAAATAAACTTTGTTAAATAAAAAGGCTTTAAACAAACTTTGTAGCTGGAGGCCTTCTGCCATATTTACAGGCACCAGCAACACTGAGGTAGCTGTTTCCAAGATTTGCAGCCTCCCAAACTCCTGCAGAGGCTGGTGACAGGACTGGCAGCTTATCTGCGATCTGGGGGAGGGAAGAGTGTTTCCATTTTGTGCCTATGGAGTTCTAATTCCAAACGCCACCACCCGCAGCCTAAAAAGACAAGAGCAGAAATTAGAGTGGCCTCAGATAAGCAGGTAACTTGGGAAGAGAGATTGGAAGGGACGGTTTGAGAAAATAATCTAACAGTCTCAAGTCCATTAAAGTAAATATAGACTATGCATTTGTTTTTGTTTTTGTTTTTCCTAAATTATATAAAGTAAGTCATGGAGCAGGAGGGAAGGCTAGGTAATATAATAATGACATAATCAGTGTTGAGGCCAGAGAAATGTGGACAAGTCAGGCCATGAGAAAGTTTCATTCAATCCACCTGGTATTGTCTGAATGTTAGAATTCTAGACTTCCACACCTGAAAGCTGGAGTAGATGTACTTTTCCCTATTCCTCCTGCTAAGTAGAGCTAACATCCATGCTTTACATTACCTGTAAAGCAAATAGGACCCAAGGAACAATAGGATGGTGAGATATCTGGTTTTATTTTTGCCTCATGTAATCTAAATTGAGTGCTAGAGATGCTGATGCTTCAGAAACGCCAATGGATGCAGACGAAAAAGGCCCTAAGCCTGCTCTTTTTATCCCAAACATCAGAAAAGAAACAGACTAGCCAGACAGAAAAGTTTTAGATAATTATCATGCTGCTTCAGCCACATACCGCAGAAAAAATGATGGCCCATTCTACCACTGCCAGTCAAGATTGAGCCTCGACCTTCTCCACTAGTCAGGGTGAAGGAGACTGGCCTTCCCATGGTGTCAGTGGGGCACAGATGAGCAGCAGCAAGGCCCACTATCCTCTTCCAGCGAGTGTGGTGCTGTCAGTGGAGCCCTAGAGAGTCTGAACCCTCACCCAGTAGCAATGAGGAGCCCCTCCCTCAGGGGTCAAAGGAGACAGAGTGAGGAACCTGGATAGGAATGAGGCAGCACTGTTCTCCTCCATCCCTCAAACCAGAATGACATCAGAGAAAGCTGCTGAAACAAGATTAAAATAATATCCAGAGTCCTGTCGCACAATGTCTAAAGTGAGCAGGTTTCAATTTTGAGAGTCCTTCATTATACTAAGAATCAGGGAACTATCAACTTGAATGAGAAATAGCAACTAATTGATGCCAACATGTAGATGATACACAGAATTATATGGCTAGGATTTTAAAACAGTTATCCTGAAATTACTTTAATAAGTGATTGAAAGCACACTTGAAGCAAATGAGAAATAGAAACTTCAGCAAAGAAATATAAAATATCAGCAAATAAGTAGAAGATATAAAGAAGAACCAAATAGAAATTTCAGAACTTAAAAATAACTGAAATAAACAGCTCAATGAATAGGCTCGACAGCAAAATAGAGGTGACAGAGGAAAGAATCAATTAACTGTTATATAAGACAGAACAACAGAAATTGCTCAACCTGTTCAGAGAGAAAATAGACTGATTTTCTTTAATGTGAGACCAGAGACACACTGGGACTATACCAAGAGATTTAACATTTGTGTCTTTGGAGTCTCAGAGGGGAAAAGAAAAATGGTGAGGGTGAAAAGGTACTTTAAGAAAAAATGGCTCAAAAGGCTCCCAAATTTGGTGGAAGGAAGGAAGGAAGGAAGGAAGGAAGGAAGGAAGGAAGGAAGGAAGGAAGGAAGGAGGGAGGGAGGGAGGGAGGGAGGGACAGAGGGACAGAGGGAGGGAAACCAACAGGTTCATAACTCAGTTGACCCCAAACAGGACAATCTAAAGAATTTCATCCCCAAATGCAGTATAGTCAAACTTCTGAAAATGAAAGAGAAAAAATCTAGAAAGCAGTGAGAGAGAAATAGTACCTTACATATAGGGAGAAAACAATTTGAATAAAAGAAGATTTCTCACTAGAAACCATGGAGGCCAGAAGAAAGCAGCAAAACCTTTATCAAAGGCTGAAAGAAAGTAACTGTCAACTCAGGATTCTCTATCCATTTGAAATATCTTTCACAAATGAAGGAAAATCAAGACATTCACAGAGGATGCAAAACTAAGTGAATCTGTTGCCTGCAAAGGTGTCCTAAAAGAATGACTAATGGAAGTTATCTTAACAGAAAGTGATAACAGAAGGGATCTTGGAACATCAGAGAGGAAGAAAGAACAATGGAAAGAAGAAAAAGTGGGTATGTATAATTTGCTTTCCTTCTCCTGAGTTTTCTAAATTATATTTGATAAATGAAGCAAAAATTGTAACACTGACATGGTTCTCACTGCATATAGAGGAATATTTAAGATAATTATATAAGAATGTGCGAGGGTAAAGGACATGAAGAACATGAAGAACATAAAGGGAAGTAAGGTTGACTCGAATGGGTAAAACCAGTAGACTTACTGGCAAGTTATATATATAAAATAAAATACCTGAAGCAACTGCTAAAGTCTACACAGTGCAATACACTCAAAAACACTATAGAGAAATCAAAACAGAATTCTAAAACATATTGAGGTAATTCACAGGAAGTCAGTAAAAAGGAGACGAGAGAAACAAACAAAAAAACCCAGATATTACAAACAGAAAACAAAAAATAAAATGAAAGACTTAAGCCTTAACATCAGTAAAAGATGAGTTAGCAGATGAGTATTCAAAGGCATACAAATTGGTATAATGGACTTTGGAGATTCAGAAGGTGGGGAGAGTGGGATTGGAGTACGGGATAAAAAAGTTACCTATTGGGTACAGTGAGCACTACTCAGGTGACAGGCACACAGAATTTGCCATTATGTAATTCATACATGTAACCAAAAATCACTTGTACCCTAAAAGCTATTGAAATGAAAAACAATTAAAGACAAATTAACAGAATTGATTTATTAAAATGGCCCAATGATACGCTGTCTATAAGAAATTTATTGCAATTATAACTACATAGGTAGGTTGAAAATAAAGAATGACAAATGATATTCTAAAGAAACATTAATCAAAAGGAAGCAGGTGTGCCTATATTAACATCATATAAAGTAGACTCAGGGGAAAAGAAATTTTCAAGAGACAGAGAGAGACATTATACAATGATAAAATCATCAACCCTCCAAGCAGATATGGTAATCCTAAATGTTCATGCATCAAACAACACAGCTGCAATACAAGTGAAACAAAAACCAATAGAATTAAAAGGAGAAATAGACAAAACAACAATTATAGTTGGAGACTTCAACAACCTCTCTAAATAACTGATTGAAAAACTAGGCAGAAAACTAGAAAAGATGTAAAAGAACTCAACAACCTCATCAACCAATTGGATCTAATTGACATTTGTAGGATACACCACCAAACAACAGCAGAATGCATGTTGTTTTCAAGTATCCACCAAACAAATACCGAGATAGGCCATTTTCTGGGACATAAAACAAACCTCAACAAATTTCAAAGAATTGAAATCATACAACTGCATTCTCTGAGAACAGTGGAATCAAACTAGAAATCAACAACAGAAAGGTAATGGGAAATTCTCTACACACTTGAAAATAAACACACTGAGAAAATCTCAAAGACTATCAAAAAACACATTGGACTGAATGAAGTGAAAACAAACATATCAGAATGTGTGGCATGAAGTTAAAGCAGTGCTGTGAATAAAATTTATAGCACTAAATATTTTACATTATAGAAGAGAAAAATTCTAAAATCTGTAATCTAAGTTTCCACTTCAATATCCTAAAAAAAGTAGAACAACGTAAAGCTACATCATGCAGAATAAAATAATAAAGAGAAGAAATAAAAGAAATGGAAAACAAAACTAAAATTAAAAAAAAATAGTGAAAATCAATAAAACTAAGAGCTGGTTCTTTGAAACAATCAATAAGTGTGACAAACTTCTAGGAAAACTGCCAGGGAAAACTGAGAGAGAAGACAAAATTCATCAATATCAGGAATAAAACAGGGACTAAAACTACAGATTCTGAACACATCAAAAGGGTTATGAGAAAACACTGCAGACAACTCTACACACATACATTTGACAACTTGGAAGAAATGGAATTTTAGGTATGACAAATCTTGTTGCCTCATAAAAGGAAGAAAGAGCTTTTGTGCCTATGTGATGAGATTGTATCTTGATGTACAGATTTGCGTCTTTCATAAGTACTTTCTTCACCTTTCATTTTCTCATTCTTCTAAGTATCTGTGAATGCCAGAGACAAGCCCTGTGACCAGCAATCATCTGATGGCTCTGAGAATCTGCCCTGCAACATTATCTTCCTGCCCCCTGTGCCATTGTCCTAGAAAACCTATTTTGGGGTATAAATTTAAGGGGTACAATTACAATTTTGTTACCTGGCTATATTACATAGTGGTGAAGTTTGGGCTTTTAGTGCATCTATCATCTGAATAATATATATCATACTCATTAAGTAATTTCTCATCCCTCACTCTCCTTCCATCCCTGCACCCTTCCAAGTTTCCAATGACTATTATTTTATTCTCTATGTCCATCTGTACATATTATTTAGTTCCTACATGTAGTGAGAACATGGGGTATTTGCCTTCCTGAGTTGTTTCACTTAGGATAATGACCTTCAGTTCCATTCACCTTGCTGCAAAAGACGTGATTTTATTCCTTTTTATGACTGGATTCCATTGTATATATACACCACATTTTCTTTATCCAGTTATCTGCTGATGGAGACTTACATTGATTCCGTGTTTCTGCTATTGTGAATAGTGCTGAGATAAACATACAAATGTGAGTATCTTTTTTTATATAATGACTTTTTTCCTTTGGGTGGATGCTCAATAGTGGGATTGTTAGATCGAATGGTAAAGTTCTATTTTTAGTTGAGAAATTTCCATACTGTTTTCCATAGAGGTTGCATTAATTTTAATTCTCACCAACAGTATATAAGCACTACTTTTCTCTGCATCTTGCCAACATCTGTTATTTTTGACTTTTTAATGATAGTCATTCTGACTAGTATAAGATGGTATTTCATGGGGTTTTAATTTGCATTTCTCAAATGGTTAGTGATGTTGAGCATTTTTTTCTATGCTTTTTGGCCATTTGTGTGTCTTCTTTTGAGAAATGTCTATTCATTGATTTTGCCTACTTCTTAATGGGATAATTGAAAAAACCCAATGTTAAACGGACACTTTTTTAGTTGTCCAAATACAAAACACAGGATTTGGATTTTTGGACATTTTGAAGGAATGATGGATGCATGAAGAAAGAGCTTTATACAGAGCCAAGGTGGGACATGACTCTGGAGATTGCTCTGCAGAATTCACAGCAGTGACACATCACCTCTTTGTTGTGTTGGTGTAATATACTCTCCAACAGGGCACCCAAACTCCCAGGCATTAGAAATCAAACTCACCTCTATAAACCAAAGATTTGTAAAGGGCTACTAATATGCACTCTCTTCAGCATTTTAGATAAATATACCATGTGTCATTATTTAACATAATTATCAGCATTTTGCTAAATAGTCTTCTTTCCTGCCTGGTGTTGAGTAAAATCAAATCAAGATGGTGCCGTGGGAAGACTATGCCCTTTGTGTAGGATTCTCAAAGGATTGTGTCCTGACTGTCATTAATAAGTTACCTGGCCTTGGGCATAACCCAGCTCATCTGTGAAATGAACTGACAGTAAAAGGTTCTTCCAGATCTTATGCTTGATAGATCTCTGATGATTCATATCCTTACATAAAAGTCTAGATTGCCTGGAATTATTAATTTCTGATCTCATCCATTCCCTGCTCAGAATCTACGCATCGCTGCCCACTGCTTTTAAAATTACAACCCAAATCCTTAGCCCCAGCTTCAAATCATGCAATGACCCTCAACATTGTCTTTATTCTTTCCTAGTGATGGGTCACCAGTCTCATTTTTCCTTTGTGCCTGAATGAATATCCTCTTCTGTCTTGCTCTTAGTCATTCTTCGGTTCTCTAGTCCAACGTTCCTTATTCAGAAAATCTACCCTGACTACTCAGGATGGACCAGCTCCCTGTGTTATAGGCTCTGGTACATATTGATACTTTTCCACATAGCATTAATGGCAGTTTGTGTTGTGGTGGGTTTCAACAGGTGTATTTGGATACTGGCTGTCTCATGCTAGATCGATAAGACTGCAAGCTCTTGAGAAATAAATGCATCCATCTTGTTCACCATGGTACCCTGACTAGCATGGCACCTGGAGAATAAAAGGGAAGAGGGATACAGAAAGAAGGTGGGGGCAGAGATGGGGGAAACAATTTTCTAGACAAAGGAAGCAGCAAACAAAAGGGTCCTGAGACAGAACAGATGTTAGTGTACAGACTGGAGAGTGAAAGAGGTAAAATCTAGAGGTAGAGAGAAGCCAGATCCATGTGGGGTCATGCAGGGGATCATGAGGAGTCAGATGGTTTGACTAAGTAAAATGGGCTGCCCCCCAAGGATGGCAGAAAGAGACACGATTTGTGTTTCAAGGTCAAATAACTACTCTGGCTCTATGTGAAAACTGGATTGTGTGGAACATTCATAGAATCAGGAGGCTGGTGAATTTGCCCAGGTGAGAGATGGGCACTTAGGAAAGAGTGGTTAGCAGTGAAGATGGAAAGAATTGGGTAGTTAAGGTTAGATTTCTGAGACAAAGCCTATGGGACTTGTGCTAGTTTGGTTGTTGGTGTCAGGGAAGAGAAGGGTCACAGAAAACTCCTGAGTAACACCTTAGCAATGAAGAGGCTTATGGTGCCATTTACCACATAGGAGAACCATGGGTGAGGGCCAGGTGATGGCATAAATCATGTCTCGTGTCCCACCCAAACTCAGATGCCAAGGCCATAATCCCCAGTGTGACTGCATTTGGAGACAGGGTCTGTAAGGAAGTAGTTGAGGTTAAGTGAAGTCATAAGGTTGGGGCCCTAATCTGGTAGGACAGCTGCCTTGATAAGAGGAAGAGACACCCAGGGTGCACATGCACAGTGGAAAGACCATGTGAGGACACAGCAAAGGGCGGCCATATGCAAGCCATGGAGAGAGGCCTTGGGAGAAACCAAACCTGCTGACACCTTCACCTTGGATGTCCAGCCTCCAGAACTGTGAGAAAACAAAGTTCTGGTGTTTAAGCTGCCCAGTCTGTGGTATTTTCTTATGGCAGCTCTAGAAGACCCATACGTTAGGTCTTGGAGGAAAAAAAAATTGTTTTTAATATATTTCATGTAAAAGATTTTTAAACCATCAAATGGTAATGAGAGCCTTACTCTAGGTGAGATGCTCAGAAAAAGGTGAGATGGCTGGTTTTGTCCCTGGCCAATTATGAACAAGGCTGCATATCTGGCCTCTGTGCCCAGACAGCCTTGTTCTGCTTCTTGGCCTGTGCCTCTAGTGTGCTCCATCCTGGGTGCAAAGGTTGGGTCCAGCCATCAGCTGAGGGTGAAGGAGCCTATTCATCTTCTCAGGTGAGCTGAAATTGAGGTCAGGCTTGGACACGAAGTGGCTAACTAGAAAGAAGCCCAGCTGCTGGGAAAAATAACTGCTGAAGTATACGATGGTTCTGACTAAACAATGGGTGCTCAATGAGTGTATGTTGAATGAATGCATGAATGAGCCATTACTGAAAACTACCAGAGTGGCAGGTATTTTCTTCCCAGTAAGTATGTCGTTTTGAAGGACCATGACCTTGTAACCAGCCAAGAGAGGAGCAAGTGAAACAGAGACCATCCAAATGTGTCTTTCTCTTGAGTCTGTCCATGATGGACAAGACTCAGTGAGAGCCAAATTTAAAAGCAGAACCCAGAGGATGCCCTAGGAGTCCATGCTATCAGCATCCCAGCACATGCAGGAGTGTAGCCAACTCGAGGGACAGGCATGGTCATACTCAACTCACTTTTGTTCATTCATCATGCTATGAATGATCAGTCAGTACATGAGTTTGTCTTTTCCTAAACTTTAAACAGTTCTCTATTTGTGACTCCTACCAAAGACTGAAAGATGCAATAGTCCTCTGGGAAGACCTCTTGTATCCATTCTTCAGTGGCAAACCAGAGAAACTGATTTGGGCTAACTCAAGCAAGGAGAGAACATAGAACAGTGGTCCCCAACCTTTTTGGCACCAAGGGACCAGTTTCATAGAAGACAGTTTTTCGATGGACCAGGGCAACAGGGATAGTTTCAGGATGATTCAAGCACATTATATTTATTGTGTATTTTATTTCTGTTACTCTTACATTGTAATATATAATGAGATGATTATACAACTCACCATCATGTAGAAACAGCGGGAACCCTGAGCTTGTTTTCCTACAAATAGACAGTCCCATCTAGGGGTGATGGGAGACAGTGATAGAACATTAGAGGCATTAGATTCTCACAAGCATCACGCAACCTCAATCCCTCACATGTGCAGTTCACAGTAGGGTTTGTGCTCCTATGAGAATGCAATGCTGCCACTGATCTGATAGGAGACAGAGCTCAGGCAATAATGCTCATTCGCCCGCCACTCAGCTCCTGCTGTGTGGCCCAGTTCCTAGCAGGCCATGGACCAATACCAGTTCGTGGCCAGGGGTAATAAAGTAGCTGAATAGTTAAAAAGCTTAAGAACACAGTTTCAAAGAGCACAAGGGCTAAGGAAACAACTGGCCATCTTCTTAGGATGTGGCCACTGGAATGAGTCTGTTTGCCATTCTTGCATCACTCTGCTAAAGACTCTCTGCTAAAGACTCAAAGTTGAGAAAGAGTTGACAAGACTAGAATGAATTATAGGTTCACTTTTGGTGAGGGAGTACTAGGATCTTTGACCAACCATCCCCCACACAAGACCACATGCAATAAGGAAGAGCTCATTCTTCAAAAGATAAATTGGAGTGTTACTACTGAAAGAAATTGAATGGATGCAGGTGGGCAAAAATAGGTTGTCCTCACAACCCAGGAGACAGGCAAATGGGACCGATCTATCATTATGCGAGCAGATCAGTTGACCACACCACGGTAGCTCAATTATGGGTGAGAGACAAAAACGTTCAGTAGCTTTACTGGCTGAAAGGACAGTGATCGAATGTGAGTTGGTGACTTGCATAGTGCTGATGGAAGCTGCAGGAAAAGGCAAGGAGGAACGGGGAACAGCATAGAGACAAGATTGTCTTATACCCTGGGGAGGAGGGTACTTTAGTGGCAGGTCTTCAGGAACCTGGTTTATTGCTGTTGCTGTTTTTCTACCCAACTATCAGATGAAGTAGCTACTTTATTCCATATTCAAACTGTGCATGAGTTAAAGATGGAGATAGGAATGGAATTGGGAATGAGGATGCAAATTAAGATACAAATGAATGGGGAGAAACAAGTACAGAAAAGGAGAATGTTGCAGTAATGTACATCAGTTAGCTCCTCCCTTCTCAGCCTCCATCTCCCCTTCAGGAACAGGACCCCACTCTTGGTCCACGTAGCTCCAGAGGGGTAACCTACACGAGGAGGAGCCTGGTTCACTGCTGAATCCCCAAACCAGAAAAGCACCCACAGCTGAACAAGAATTTCTTAA
Organism: Mandrillus leucophaeus; assembly: GCF_000951045.1. NCBI lineage: Eukaryota > Metazoa > Chordata > Mammalia > Primates > Cercopithecidae > Mandrillus > Mandrillus leucophaeus. The sequence goes on from NW_012102388.1 coordinate 1,009,110, forward strand.
ATTTCCTCAATGAATACCAAGATTAACAAATTGCAAACCATATGGATCACAAATTCTTAAATTATTCCTTTTTAGCTGTTTCTGTAAATCATGAACTCTTCTTGTAGAAGGCTTTCACCTCAGAGCCTGCAGAACAAAGATTCTTACTGTCGTTCTTTTAGCTCTCTCAGGGCTTGGTTCAGAAAATAATTACACACTGGCTTCCACTCCACCAAAATCCAAAGGAGTCAGTTTGGCAGGTGCCACAGCCCTCTTGGGCTGGACACTCATTGCTTCTTCTCCCCTCTTGAGTTAATCCCTCAACTGGCAAAATGTGCTGCTTTATCGTTGGAGTTATTTATTTCACAAGGTCTGGAGAAGACAGGCAATGCCAAGCCGGTTTTGTCCCTGGCCAATTATGAACAAGGCTGCATATCTGGCCTCTGTGCCCAGACAGCCTTTTTCTGCTTCTTGACCTGTGTCTCTAGTGTGCTTCATCCTGGGTGCAAAGGTTGGGTCCAGCCATCAGCTGAGGGTGAAGGAGCCTATTCATCTTCTCAGGTGAGCTGAAATTGAGGTCAGGCTTGGACATGAGGTGGCTAATTAGAAAGAAGCCCAGCTGCTGGGGAAAATAACTGCTGAAGTATACGATGGTTCTGAGTGTGGGCAGCTCCCCAGGGCATGTAAGGGTCACTGGACGCTTGCTGGCCACAAACAGCTCTGCTCGGTTCCACTCCAACCAATAGCCCTGACCCACTGAGCAATATTTTTTGCAAAGGAAGATTTTTCTTCTTCCTGTGGTCATTTTGCTTAGCGGAGTGGTTCTGCTTTTGTAGTGCAAAACAGTTCTCCACTGCCAAATCCGGTCCCTGTAAACTCCTTCTAGCTCAGCCAATTTAAGAAATTAAGTGACGGAAATCAAAATAGGAGTAAGGGAGAGAAATGTGTCATGAAGAGAAACACACACACACACACACACACACACACACACGCATCACGTTTTTTCCCTTTCTTTGAATATCCTGAAAATTGCAAAAAAAAAAAAAATAATAAATAAATGTGCTTTTATGGGTGTGTGTGAAGTCGGTGACACATTCCTCTCTCAGTAATTTGAATCTAAACAGCACGTTGCTTTCAAGCTCATAATAGCCGAAATCTGAGGAGCCGCTGCATATGTATGTTTTAAAAAGCTGCAAGTATTTGGAAAAATAAGTGTCTTTGGCACCACGTGCCACACCTGAATAAGAAACAAGCCTTGAGGGCAGGTGCAAAAGCCTCAAGAACATACTGCAGAAGACGGCAGCGGCAGAAAATGTACCTGAAGCTCAAGTGCTCTAAAAACCAAGAAAAGGGGCTGGCCCGTGAATTCTGCTTGGCCAGAGCCACCGGATGCAAACATTCCCCCTCCTGCCAGCCCCCCAGGCTCTGTGGGAGATGGTAGAAGGCCAGGATCTTCAAAGGAAGATCAACAATGGACCCTCAACTCAATATCGACTAGAAGCCAGGATAGCTAATTTGTTTGGCTCATTCTCTGAGACCCTGTAATATTCAGAAAAGGAGGCCTGGGACGTTTTTAAATGAAGTCCCAGGAGAGAGAATAAAGTATCTAAATCATTAAGGATTTCCAAGGAATTTCAGTTAAGAGTTTGGGGGTGGCTGGATGAGGTTCAAAATGACTTTGGAGAATGGGGAGAAAGAAAAGACCAGAAAGAAAATAAACTCCTCTCACTTTTTTCGATTTCTTTTTCCTTTGTGTTTTTAAAGAAATCATGTTCTGAAGAAAAAGACAACTTCTGAGGTGGAAACTCAATTGGCATTTATTTCCTTTGCAGGAGGAAGGCTAGTGATTTAAACACAACTCGTAATGGTGTGGGGAATCTTTTCTGTAAACATTCTAATGAAAATAGAAATGAAGCTTACTATTACTTGGTAGAAACACAAATATCAGCTTAGTGATCAACCAGCTTCTAGTTACTCGAATTGGCTGGCATTTCCCTCCTCCCCCTGTAAATTAAATCCTGAATTCATTAATGAATAATTAAATACAAAGATGTACATCTCAGCTGAACATTACTGTCATCTTTGCTGAGTGTCTTTTTAGTTAGGTTAATCTCAGTTTGATTTCATTAACACCATTCTCTCCCCAATGGTCCCTATATTTTGTCAGAGGCAGGACACAGAAAACAGATACTTTTCTCTGTGCATTTTGCTGTACTTCTGTTTATTTTGAAAGCTTTCATGAAATAATTACTTCACTTCCACCACCAAGGCCCAAACTTTGAGAATGTCTCCAGAGTACCAATCATATAGCAAAAAATCATACTACTACGTATCACTCTAGTTTTCTTGACGACTTTTGGTATGGTCACTTTGAAATATCACTCATATGGAAAAAAACAAACCCAAGTACAGGTTGAATATCTCTAATCCCAAAACCCAAAACACTTCCAGCCCCAAGCATTTTGGATAAAAGATACTTATCCTGTACTCTGCAAATTTTCCCTCCATGTATGTGATTGCAGTGGAATTGTGTTCTTTTTCCCCCTCAAAGGCCAAAAGCATATGAAAGTTAACCACAAATCCAGAAGACTCCAGGAAGTCAATGAGCTGAAATATGTCAGACGAATGGCACACAAACATTAACTGCGCGCTCAGTTATGGAAAACACAGAACGGCAGACTCCTCTTGAGGTTATTAGCGACTGTGATGCTACCGTCTTTAATTATGCCTTTGCTGTCTATTCCAGAACACTAACTCTTTAGAAAAGTAATGCACAGAAATTCTTTATTAATCACCAGTGGGAGATGCACTCACCCAAATAGTAGTTGTAGTTTGCTAATGTGTTTACTTCCAAAGTCTTGAAACCTATTGAGAAATCTGCCCACAGGAAAACTCACTGACTGCTAACACCAAATCAACTTTAATGATGGTAGAAAGTTTTGTGGTTACCAATTACCCAGGGCATAACCTTCTAAGAAATGGTTGGGGGGCGGGAAGAGAAGGCTGAATCCATGAATGTATTTAGATTGTCTATTGGATATTTGCATGAATAAATTCCTCCACATTTGAGTTGCAGTTGAGAGGACTCACAGTTTCATAGGTGGATAGAGTTACACGGGGATGCCATAGACTCTATTCACACCTAAGACTCTCATCATCAGTTAAATGGAAGCAGGTGAAAGTGGAAAAAATCAATGCTAGCTTACCTATTCAGAACTTACAAGAGCTTTTTAAAAGATAGTGTGCATCAAAGAAGGGGGAAATAAAATGGGAGATATGCAGACTTCGTGGGAAGATGACTTTAATTCTATCACAGGCAAAAGAAAAATGGTCCTCTCTGAAAAGGTAACAAACGAATGGAAAATACAGGACATGACCATTTGATAATCAAAGTGCCAAGACACCCTTGGCTGTCCTGCCCAAGTCTCATCTGACTTAAGGCCGCCATGCTGTGGGGAAGCCCTGTGTAGGTGTTCCCAGCTTAGGCAACAGACATGAGAGTGAAGGGGCCTTCAGATGACTTGATAATTTCAGTTTCTAGCTGGACGTCTTCCCAGTTGAGGCCCAGGACATCATGGAGTAGAGAAAAGCCACCCCTAAGGAGCCCTATCCAAATTTCTGACCCATACATCCCATGACCATAATAAAACAAAATTCAAGTGCTGAGTTTTGCAGTACACTGCTTTGCAGAAATTGTATCTGGAAAACCGGGGTTTCAAGTCTTGACCTGAGGGAAGGAGCGGAGATTGTTCTGAAGAACTTTGCAGTGTGTGTTCAGTTCTCAGGCTAATCATTTATGAATTTAAATGACAAATTAAAAATTGAGAGGATAGGGAATTAGTTCAAGACAACTTTTAGCCCTCTAAAAGATTCTTTGCGGGTATTTGGGGAAATTGAAATATAGACTAGATAATAGAAGATATTATGGAATTACTGCTATTCTGGTAACAAGTGATAATATCATGTATTACAGTTATGCTTGGAAAACACTCATTACTATTTTTAGGAGACGTTTCTGAACAATTAAGAGACAATGCACCCTGTGTCTTGATGTCTTCAGGTCACTTTCAAGTGTCTCAACATCAGCAAGAAATTAGAGAGAGGAAGACAAGAAGTAAACATGGCAAAAATGTAACAATTGTTGAATCTAGATGGAGAGTATTTGGATGTTCAGTGTAGCACTCTCTCTATCTCACAGGGATGAAAATAAAATGTAGAAGAAAAAAAAAGTGGGAGGGAAGAAGAACTTTTCATTGACCTCTCAGAATTGTGAGAAGTAGAAGCATGGAAATGACTGCAGAATAGAAGACTGAAAACTCTCAGAATTCCGGTCAGTTCTGGTCCAATACACTGATCACTTTATTTAGAACCAAGACGACAGGCAATTAGCTATATTGATAACACCTGGAATTTAGCAAACTAAGCAATTAGTTCAATAATAGTGATCAAAACAGAGCCAGCCAGGGCTTTCCCTCTTCTCTAATCATTACATGACAGCAAACCTGAATGCCTATAGGGGCTAGGAAAATCCATGGATGCATAAACTTAGAAGGTTTAAGATGTTACAGGACTTTCTGGACCCAGCTCCAGCCCACTGTTACCATCCAGGGACAGGAGCCAAATGTTCTCTGATCTTCCAATGTTTTCCAAAGCCAAAAAGTTGCAACTGTTATGCAAGACCATATAGTTTCAAAATGCTCACAGTGAATTTAAAAATGTGAAAATACAGTACAGGCCAAATAAACGACAACTCCACGTCTCATTATTCAGCCCAGAAGTTTTAGTTTGAGACTTATGCTGCGTTGCATCGTGGCTGATTGGCTGATTTCACTTTTTGCCCCTCACGGTAGTTTTGGATACAGCTAAAATGCAAGCTGTCGAGGCTGAAGTGAGGATTGCCTTGGTGTGACACCCTGCTTTCCTCTAGTGATGATACCTGCCTCTCTACAGCTACACTCTGCAGAGTGTAAAGTGTCTCCACTATAGGTCCAGGACTCTCCTTGCCTCCATAATGACTTCTCCTTAAGTGGCCAGGATCCTGTCCTCCTTCCCTGAGAGTTCAGTTACATCCTGGCACCAGCCAGGGGAAGTTTCGTCCACAGTGTAACTTGAGTCGTTAGGAGACAGATTGATGTCATTGCTGTGGAGTGGCCATTAAGTGATGGATTGGAGGAAGGACAGCAAGGGTGATGGCTGTGTGGATGCCTGGTAGAGAGCGGGCTTCCTAGGGAGGCTGTGTGTAGCCCTGCCTATGAAGTGGTGTTGACTGTGGTTCTCAAAACCATCTCTCCCTTGTCACATCTCTTTGGTCTTTTCTCCTTTATCCCATTCTATTTCAGGGAAATAATTTCTAGTCTTGGTAGAAGGAACTCAGGATATCATTTATTGTGTTTATCTTATAGCTCAATTCCTCTTAGAGCCCAGCTTCTAAGGTTCAAACTCTTTTTTATGCTGCTACATTTCTTCTTTGAATTAATGCCAGTTGCGTAGACACCCCCCACCCCATCAACCAGATGAAAAATAATGCCAAGTATAAAAAGATAGAAAATAGCATGAAGAAAAAAAAATCTATATACTAAACATAACAATATTTCACACAACATAAACAGAATAGATAAAAATAGGAAATCCAAAAAGGAGAAATCAAAAGTAGGAAAATAAATTCAGGAAAAAGATTAGTCCTTTAAAAAACTCACTTTAATTACCTTGGAGAGGGCCATTAACTCAGAGCTTCTCAGAATCTATATTTACCATGAGGTCCTACCTGTACAAACATCAGACTTCGTGTCAAATGCAGATACCCCTTCCAAATAGAAGTCAGGTTCCAAAAAGGTTGGCTGAGGAGAACTTCGGGGAGATAGAACTATGTCGTAGTTAAAGCTTGCTCCCTTTCGTTGCGGCTGTTGTGTTGTTGTTATTCTCTAATTGGAGAACAATGGTCAAATAATAGATAGTAAATGCCTCTATCCTATGACCATCGTTCAAAAGTCAGCAACCCAGAAGACTTGGGTCTACATCCTAGTTAGAGAGTACAAGGCTCAGGTTCTCAAAATCTTGGTTGCCCACCCCTTTGTGTACCATGTACAAGCTGCCCTCCAAACATAAATGCCTCAAACCTATCACCCTTGTTCTCCAGTGAGCATAACAAGAGTCTCTTTTCTCTAGACTCTGCTAGAACAATGGTCATAGCAGAGTCCAGAGATAAGAGATGGCTTGATCTCACCACCATTCGGTAGCAGGGGAGAATGGAGGGAGAGGGGCTTAACAGTCATGGCTATGAAGCCATTGCGTATGCTATGCTTTGAATGTATGTGTCCCTCCAAATTTCATATGTTGCAACTTAAACCCCAAGATGATGGTATCAAGAGATTGTGTCTTTGGGAGGTGATTAGGTCATGAGGGTGGAGCCTTTGTAAATGAGATGAATGCCCTTATAACAGGGCTGGAGGAAACTAGTGAGGCCCTTTGCCCTTCTGCTCTTCTGTCATGTAAGGATGCAGAAACAAGGCACCATCGTGGAAGCAGAGAGCAGCCCTCATCAGAAACCAATCCTGGTGCCTTGATTTTGGACTTCCCAGTCTCCAGAACCATAAGAAATAAATTTCCATTGCTTATGAATTACTCAATCTCTGGTATTTGGTTGTTTTATCTACATGAACAGACTAAGACAGCATAAGTGGTCCCATTAGGATGTCTCAGTTCAATGATCTAACCAGTTCAAACCTGGGCTTATCAGTCTACATTGTGACTGACATTCTATGGCTTTGCTACTGAGAGAATGTGCTGATCAGTAAATATGGTTTATGGGATATTAGCAGATCTGATCGAACTATCTGAGTGGCACAGCTTATTTAGGGGTAGAAGTGGAAAGGTCTCTGTGAAGTCAGCACTTTTTTCAAGGTGCCAGAATCAGTGAAATCTGGACTTATATTCACTAGCCACCCAGACGGTTCTCATGTGCATTTTTAAGATGTAGAGCTGTGCTGATAGTTACAACATCTCTTCTCTCCGGAAGCTGCAGATTTAGGGTAGAAAGGAATCTTTTCCTGTGGCTCTTGGATGTGAAGCTTATGGTTCCATTTCTCATTGAGCATTTATAAATGAGCCTTATGAATTATTTTAAAAGACAGATGCTAGGTTCCATTAAGATAAATATATAGATATTGTTGCTTCTTTCCCATGTGTTGTATCTTTTTGTTTTGTTTTCTCAAGCTGTTAAAGATTCACCAGGACCTCAGAAACTTGTCAATAATAAGCCTTTTCATTTGCTTTTACAAGCAGCATGCAGCACTACCAAGATCATAAATAAGCTGCCTCCTGTCCCTGGAAGTCTCCCAGATCCTCTTCTACTTTTCCTTCTCTCCCTGCTGATCTTTTCTTTCTGGGCCATGGCTCTAACCTCAGGGTCTCAGCCCCTGATTCAGATGTTTGGTTGGGAACAACAGTTTGGAGCCCCCTCTCTATGGCCGGCCTCCAACCACAAGTGCCTGCCCCCGAACTTCTCCAAAGCATGTCACCTAAGGACACCAACACCAGGTGGCCCCTGGGCTACCACTAAGGTGCCCTTGAGTGCCTTAAGTACTGCAGCTAAAATCATATTATTTGGGTAAAAAATTACACAAAATAAGAAGAGGTAAGAAATCAATTTCATTCTCCACTATCCTAAACACATGTGCATGCACACACACCAACACACACACACACACACACACACACACAAAATTTTCCTCCAGTGCAAGGTTTTTTATCAGCAGGTAGAGGTGGTAAAGCCTCTTCATTCAAACACACACATAAAGTCAAGGCACTGAGGGTCCACTCCACCCTAGGTTTGGGGGAGGGCAAAAAAAATGCCACGTTGAGTGAGGAGAGGGTATGGACAACCACGTTAGCTGAGGAGAGGACATGAGTGGCCATGTTGGGTGAAGGGAGAGTATGGACAACTTGTTAGTGAGGAGAGGTACGGACTGCCATGGGGGGTGAAGGGAGGGGATGGGCAGCCATGTTGGGGGAGAGGATAATGTTGGTTAACATTTACAAGATCACACTGGGTTCATAATTCCACTGCATTGCCTACCTACTTCCCCCTTTCCCACCGAAAAAGCAGCTACTGATGTAACCGTCTTTGTGCAACCACAGTATTTTTCTTTAATCATTCTTTTGAGAAAAACATATTAGGAGAAGGCTTATAGGTACCCTAGGAAAGGCTCATCCAGGTAATGATAAAAAGCTTCACAGAAATCATAAAGCTCCTGAGAGAATAGAAAGTCCCAAGTGCTTTCTTCCTGAAGGGCTTAATAAGCCAATAAATGGCTGGCCCTGGCCTCATCTTTTCAGCCTATTTGTTGCACAGATGATGGAGAAGTTTTGATATTTGCAGTGACAGGTGGCAACTCAGAAGCTAATGGGGGCTGGCTGAATTGAAGGCAGAGGCTGTGCAGTGTATCATGTTCTGTGACACTTAGTGGCTATACTCTGCCCCAAATAGAGAACACCAGCCAGTGAAGTTTCTTCTGATGCAGGCGTCAGCAAACTTTTTCTCTAAAGAGCCAGAAAGTCAATGCTTAGGCTTTAGGACCATATGGACTCTGTCACACAGATTCAATCTGACCATTGTGGCACCCGAGCAGCCATAGACATTAAACAAATGGGCATGGCTGAGTGCCAATAAAACTTTATTTACACAAACAGGCAACAGACCAGATTTGGTCTGTTCATAGTTTACTGACTCCTGTTCTAGGTCACCGTTAGCTTCAAGATATTTAGGGAGACAGAAATGTACACTGTATTTCCAGGTACCATTCACCTGAGCTGTATTGTAAAACGAGTAGACAGCATAGCTGGTAGCTGTTTCTGATGGAGGATAATATTTTTATTTTTTTTCCTTGTTTATCCTGAGACCCTCGTGTTTTCAGAGAGTGAAAATAAGTCATCGATCACCTTAGGTAGGCGGAGTATTACAACAGAAATAAATAACAGAGACACATGGCTAGCTTTTGTTTATTCTTTAAAAGTTTATTTTTTTCTGAGCATTTTAAACGACGAGTGATTCTGGCTTTGTCCTCAGATTCAGCATCCATGGTGGTAGCTGCTGAGAGAAAAAATTAGAGCTCCTCTTCCTCCTCCGGTCAAGGTAGTTTGGGTAGAGCACTAAGATGTTAGAGAAAAAGCTGCCAGGAGACTTGAGTTTCCTGGGGGAAGATGAGGAGTTCAAGTACTTTCCTCTGAAGACCAGGCTGCTGAGGATAAGGATGAATATGCCCATGACTAGGAGTCTGATGAGTGTGATGACAACATGAAGTATGTCTATTCCCATCAGTTAGAGCTGAATCAGAGAAATGCATTGCAAGAGTGGAACCCCATGGTGTGCAGCAGAAGCACTGAAACAACACAAACTCAGGCTGTTTGTCAGTGCTGAGACAAAGAACCCAGCATGGGACAATTCAGAAAATGTTTCCTACCTATTCTGCTAGGATTTATTATTGTCTTATGGCACAAAACTAAAATTTGGCTAGAAAATAATTATAGAAATAATACACACTTATTTTAGCATATACATATATGCATGTGTGTATACATATTTACATTTTTAGTTTTTGAGTTTCAAACTGAGATCTAGTTGCTGAAGAAAAGGATTGTAGACAACATTGAAGAGTTCATCTCACCTTCTGTCTTCCCAGACTATATGCAGGTCCTATAAACGGAGGAAAAGGGAAAATACTGACGTAAAGGGCAAGTCAACCTCTCACTTTTGAATCATAGCCAGTGATCAGGAAGAGAAGCCTTAGCCTCTATCACGCATCTGGTTATTTTTGTTGTTAGGAAGCATGACTGCAGAGCTATGGGGCTTTGTACCAGTCAGCTAAAGCTAGGTTATGCTGCACTAACAAATAGCACCAAAAATCTGATTAACGGATATGCATTTCTCTTTCATAGGACACACCCCTCAAGAGTCAGCAACAGTCCTTCCTCAGTGTTCTTCAATCTGGGGCTCAGATCAAAAAAGCAGCCTTTTGAAGGGAGTAGGGTAGAGCCACAGCATGGTTCTCAATGCCTCCTTGCATGTGGTATACCTATGTCTGCTCAGGTTTCATTGGCCAAAGAAATTCACATGCCCATGCTTGTCATCAGTGAGGCAGGGATGGATCTTCCCACAGGGAAGGCAGAAAATAGTTAGAAAAAATAACTATATTATTTTCTTTTTTATATCAATTTGTGGCCAGAAAACTCCCAGTTTGAATTGATTCATGCTCTAAATGTCTCTAAGAACTAATTCCAAATCATGGATTTTCATCTGGTAAAGCCAACTAATGTTCTTAGAATCCCAGACTGGATAAGTCAGCAACCCAGAAGACTTAGGTCTACAAACTGGCTAGAGAGTACAAGGCTCAGGTTCTCAAAATCCTGGTTGTCCACCCCTTTCTGTACCAGGTACAAGCCGCCCTCCAAACATAAATGCCTCTATCCTACCAACCAGGACTGCAACCAGCCTGGCCACATAAATTAATCTCACTGTGACAAACTGCAAATCCTCAGAGGAAGGCAGCCTGGAAAACAGCAGTGCAGCTTTTTTCGTATGATTTGCTTGTTTTATAAAATTAGTCAGCCATGTGGCTGTGTGTGTCATGCCATAAGATGACAATTCATAAGAGAGAAATTGTCATTTTTCATAATTCAGAGGCTAGAATGATTGCACTGTTCCTCCAAAAGATGAATATTCCCAGCCATTATAAAAGCATAATGGCATTTGACAGATGCACTGGAAACACCATGGAACCCAAGAGCCTTTTGTCACTGCTGGCATTTAGATTGTCAGAGTGTTTGAGTTCTGCCGGACCTTAACATTTTGATTCTGATTAGAAACAATAAAATGAAAAGTGCTGTGTTAAAAGAAGTACAGGTAACCATAGAAATGTGTAAGTTTCCTACTTTTTCAAAAATCTACAATGAAAACCCACATGTGCATGTCAGAAAAGCTTTTCCTGCATGTGGGATGGTCCCAGTTTGAAGTTTGAATCCTGAAACCATTGAAAGCTCAGTTCTTGGTGAGTATCCAGCCCCTCTTAGGGCCAGATCAGACACACTTTAGACAATGACCACCAATGAGCCCGGAAAACCCCCTTTGTAGGGAAGAATTTGCTTCTAGGATCCAGGGTTGGAAAGAGCCCTATTATATCCATGCAGATATTCGGAAAATGGTTTTGAAGGATGATTGCAAAGAAGACAAGTAGGTAGGATGGTATCACAAAATGGAACTTGGACTAAGGTTATGGAGGATTGGGCTCTAGAACTATTCTTTCCCATTTACTATTTCTCTGACCCGAAGAATTTCACCAGTCCTCCATTTCTTCATCTTGGAAGCAGAGGATATAAAAGTGTTTGAAAATTTGTAATGTGCAAAATCTGTAACCATTTTCTGAATATCTGTATGGATATAGTAGGGCTCTTTCCAACCCTGGATCCTACAAGGACATTTTTGCCTGCAAAGGGGGTTTTCTGGGCTCACTGGTGGTCATAGTCTAAAACGTATCTGATCTAATCTCAAGTGGGGCTGAGTACTCACTAAGAACTGTGCTTTCAATGGCTTCAGGATTCAGATTTTGACCTATGGGTGGATATATGGGATCAGAATTATGCTCATTGTCCTGAGGATCAGAGGAATGTGTATGGAGGGGGAAGAGTAGGTATCTGAAACATTCGGTGATGGTCAGTGCAGCCACCAGCAAAAGACTGGGAGCTGAGGTTCGTCATCATCTCCATCACCACCATCACCGTCATCATCATCATCATCATCACCATCACCATCATCATCATCATCACCATTACCATCTTCGTCACCATTACCACCATCATCACTATCATCATCACCATCGTTATCACCATCACCATCTTCATCACCATGACCATCATCATCACCATCACCATCATCGTAATCATAACCATCACTATCTTTACCATCATCACTGAAGCAGAGAAGGGGGAAAGCATTGAAGTTTAATTTTCCCCATAAGTATCATTCCCCTCATAAATATTTTTTAAGTACTCACCATCCACAAACAAGTACCCAAAGACCAATCCCAGCTCACAAACATATTTTATTTGCTCCACAGAATGTGGCCACCCTGTTGTTGTTGTTTTTTAAATCACTACAACATCTTTAAAATGAGAGATTTCATGTAAATGTCCTAATTTCTCTTGAAAATTGGCATATTGAACCACCCTGGGCTCTTCCACTTGGCAACCATTGGCTGCAACTGAGAAATCCTTGCCTCCTTCAGAGAACATAATCTTTGGAATTCACTGCAGTTATCGCCGTACGCTACTGACTGAGGACTATCAGCTGAAATAACCCTCATTGCCTGATCTGTTCTTGTCAGTGTATGAATGTTCTACTCCTACATTTCAAAATTATTTGATTTAAATTATTTCTAATTTGCCAATTTCTCCTTTGATGGTGTAACTGCTATAAATAAAAATAACATTTAAGATATTCATGTTTTCAATCCGGCCAGCCCAAATACTTAGTATAATTTTAATTGAACAGCATTCAGGATTCAAGGTTTCTGTTCCCTTCTCTGGCTCACAAAGGCACAAATCTTTATTCCTAGAAGCCAAATCAACAATGATGCTTAAAAAATATGTTATTCAATATGGGTGTTGTCTCCATATGGCAAATAAATGAAACTGCATGAAAGGGTTATTCTATGTTCTCAAGGTAGAAATGGCCTTTCTAGGTTAGACAAATGAATTTGATGATATAAGCACTATCAAAAGGCAAATGAAAAACTTGGAGAAATTTTATAGTTCAAAAATACAGAAACAAGGCTAAATATTCCATATATAAAGATCTCCTACAAATCAATAAGAAAAAAGGGTCAAAAACCCAATGATACTGTTTCACGGGGATGATTCAAGTGAAGAACATGTATGCTCTTCAGGACTACATGTGTGCAATTCAGGCAGGTGTTTGCATCACGTACACACAGTGAGACTTCTCACTGCCTTCCTTTGGATTTACAGGTCTTTGTGTAGGCCGACGTGTGCTGGAGAAAATCAAGTCATTCTTCCTGTGAGGATGTTTGTGCCTTTTAATTTTTAGCTGCCCCATGTGACCACTGATCTCACAAATGGGAACATCTCATCCTAGGACCATTGAGAAATCCAGATGCCAGAGCTGGAGTCTGGAATTAAAAGCGTTAGCCAAACTGTTGGTTATCTGTAATGCACACCAGCTGACTTAAGTTGTCTCTTGGCTGAAAGTATTGGCGGGTTAGATGCTATAAATGCAGACCGAGCCTGCACTCACTGGGCAGAGATTAACCAGACAGCTAGAGATGGGGAAGATGGCAGGCTGGTCTCAAAGACAAAGCCAATACTTGATGAAAAGTGATAAGAAGCTGAAGTGGGCCTCAGGACATGCATGCCCACTTGACTGTCTTCCACAGTAATTCATGCTCCTCAGTGCTCAAATGCAAGTAAGTCTCCCTGGAAGGCATCAGGCTTTCCCTCATCTTGCTACCTTTTACATACGACAGCTTCTCTACCCAGAACAGAGCTCTCTCCCTTTTCCCGCAGCCTGACTCCAACTCATCCAATGTTCGGGGGGCAGAGACTGCTGGCTATTCCCAAGATACATGCTTCCTTTCTTCTGTTAGCAGAAGAAGCCTAACGTGTAGCTGGGAACATGGCTATTCTGCTCAAGAATATTTATTTCCACCTCCTTTGCAATTAGCAATGGCCATATGCTGAGTTAAGGCCAATGGTATTCAAGAGCAAGCCCTATGGGCAACATCTGGGTCTTGTCATGAGAGAGAAGGGCTGGGTTGTGCCACCAAGATCTCCTCTTCTGGGCTGAAGTATTTGTCCCCCTGGCTGCTTGAAGATAGTAAACAGTGGAGTCCTGCCCTGGAAATTACTTTTCACTTAAGCAAATAGCCTCACTCCACAGCCACAGACCCAGCCCACATCCAACAACTGGCCAATGTACATAGACCCAGCCTGCTTGTCCAATTTGGGACGTCTCTAAATCAGCTCAGGCCTTCCTGCACCTGCATCTTAGTTCACTTTCATTTCTGTGCAGCCTTGCTTCCTTCACTGCCTCACAGGTGCCGTTCCTACGAACACCCCCAGTGAACGTCCTATGCCGGTATCCCAAACTTGGTGTCTATTTCCAGGAAACTCCATCCAAGAAGGGAGCGGCAAGCTGTCACAGGCAAGGTGAGCCATTGTTACAGTGCAGAGGTAGCAGAGGAGGGAAGGATCCTGCCTCCCCAACACCATAATGCCATCTACCAACCCTGGGCCAGGTGCTCTGAGTGATACAGTGGAGAGAAATAAGTGACTTAGGTTTAGTTTTTCTGTTTGGGATCTCTGCTTGCAACAGCCTAGGCAGAACTCACTGATAAAAGCAACCTCAAAGGTGACCTCCCACCAGCCCCAACCTACATGCACGTACAAACTAAGGCATTGTTTGTAGGAATTTACATAACACTTGTACATACTCCTTGCTACTCTGGGTCAGGAATGATGGTACCTTGTTTGCTTTCCTAAGCAAAAAGTCAGCTCATTTTGGCCAGACGTGTGTTTTGTTCAATTTCTATAACCTTAGCTCCAGGTAGTCCTCAATGAATACTCCATAAATAATTATGAATGAATGCATAACTTTCTTTTATTCAGGGCCTCCTATTTCCTAAGAACACTCATCCAATTTGCTGTACCTAAGCAGAGGTGTAAATTGATCACCGTCTCTTGACTCCTTGCCACATTGAAGAATAATCAATAAAATCAATAGCCAAACATTTGCTAAGGATGCTTCATGTGAATGTGTTTCAATTTCTTCTAATAGAAATCCTGTGAGATGGGCATGTGTGTTATCCCCACTGACAGATAGGAAACAGGCTCAGAGAGAAGGTAACTAAGATGAACTAGCAAGTTGAGAGGCAGGACTGGAACTCAGATCTGCCTGACTGCAGAGCCCACCTGCCTACTATTGTCTAAGATCTGACAAGCTCATTCACCCTTCTGTGATCACACCATCTGCAACTCCTCCCAAGGCACAACATTGAAACCCACACAAGGAAGCTCCTGTGGTGACATTTCAAACGTGAGGACCCATGTTTAAACAGAGAACATCTCTCATCTCACCAGCCCAGACCTGTCCTTACATACAGAGTTGAGGAGAGAACTTCACAAGCCATAGTCTTCCAATACATACCCGACATCCAATCCCATATATACCAATCTCTTTCATCCCAATCTCAGCGTAATTAACTCTAGCCACCACAGCAGATGAGCCCGAAACCTCAGTGGCTTAACACAATAAATGTTTATTTTATGCTCACATCAGAGTCAAATGCAAGCCACCAGTTCACAAGGGCAGAGGTTCTCCAAGTTGTGACTCAAGGATCCAAGCTGTTCCCTGTGGAACACATAGCTCCCAAGTTTTCAGTAGTAATGATATAAATAATTGGAAAAACTTGTAAAATGTTTTAAAGCATGGAAATCAATTGCATCTACAATGAGCAACATCGATTCGCATTACTGCAGAGAGGAAACATTTGTGTTGCTCTCAGATAAGAATCATGTGCCCTGCTGTATTCTCTAAGTGAACTTCTTAGAGAAGTTTTGTAAAATAGTTCAGTCAACAGAAAGCCAACCACAGAGGCACACCTAGTAGTTAATTTTTGCCTACTAAGTTTTAAACATTATTTTTTAATAACAGATACATTGAATCCATAGTGAGGTTATTCTTTTTTTTTTTTTTGAGATGGGAGACTCACTCTGTCACCCAGAGTGGAGTGCAGTGGCGGGATTTCGGCTCACTGCAACCTCCGCCTCCTGGGTGCAAGCAATTCTCCTGCCTCAGCCTCCCGAGTAGCTGGGATTACAGGTGCCCACCACCATGTCCAGCTAATTTTTGTATTTTTCATAGAGATGGGGTTTCACCAGGTTGGCCAGGCTGGTCTTGAACTCCTGACCTCAGGTGATCCATCCGTCTTAGCCTCCTAAAGTGCTGGGATTACAGGCATCAGCAACTGCGCCTGGCCTGGTTATTCATTTTTTAATTGCCTTTCTATTCTAATAATTAAATCAACAAGGAAGTCTCCTTTGGGAACTTGGGGATATTAAGGGCCAGGTCTGGAATGGATTACATCATTTCTGCCCACAACTCATTGGACAAGATTAGTCATATGACCTCACCCAGGTCAGGGCAAGGAATAGAGATGTGAGTTGCTGTCTCCACAATGAAACTCAGAGAAATATAAGTCAAAGCACTTGTAGAAGGCCTCTGCTTCTTTAATTGTAAAGTGGAGGGAGAGAATGGCTTCATCAACAATTCCTAGTTGGGAATTGCATCAAAATGACCCAGAGTTTTCTTGAAATTCAGATTCCTGGATGCTGCCCTAAAAGTTCTGACTTAAAATAATCAGGAACGGAGTTTTTGCATTTCTGATTTCAACACCCCTCCCCAGCCCTTCTCAGGCATGATTGGCGTTGAGAACAATCAAACTAGGTGAGTTCTAAACCTCCTTCCATTTTTTATGTTCTTTAATTCTGGGGTACTCTTTTGGATCTGTAGGTAGAAACACACAAAGAGAGGACTCGCTCAGAGATATTAAAGAGCCACTTCTTTGTCACCAGGTTCCCAAAAGATTGAGGTAGGTCTTAGGACTCTGTATCTCTGCCTAGCAGAGCCTCACTGAGATTTCCGCATCTGCTTTCTCTACTGATCATTCTCTGCACCTCGTCTTGTTTTTATGTTATGCTTAACTCACCAAAACTCTATGCAGCGTCTTGGTGCAGGCATCCCACTGGAAAACCGCCCTCCCACCTCCTTGCCCATAGTCTTTTATAGGACCCAAAATCAATCTGCATCCCTCTACCCTTTTGAACAGCTCCATAATTATCAATATGCATTTATCCTCCACATATAAAATACTGAAATGTCAATAACACTTTGTTCTATAAAACACAAGGAGTGCTTTCATATTTTGTCAAGGTTCATAAAACTTTACTTGAATTGATAGATAACTGGCGTAAAATGGATAACGGCAGTGGTGCTGAGTCAGAAGAAAATTGTGATTTTTTTTATGTTGACCTGAAACGTTCTTCCTTTGCTTAGAGAAGTTAGCCTGTTCTCTTTAACATTTTATTTCATGAAATTAAACTATAGGAAATAAATAATTGAAAATAAAAACAAAAGGAAGCATGAGAGTCAGGAAGGGGACACAAGGGGTTAACTGAAGCTACTGAGTAAGAGGAATTGTCTGGTTCCTGGGTTCCAAGGAGCCCTCTCTGGAAAATATAACCTAAGAACTCAAGGACGAGAAGACCTGAGCAAGAAGAGTGATGCATGGGTGGTGGGGGGAAGTGAGTCAGCAAGAATGATGCATGGGTGGTGGGGGAAAGTGAGTCAGCAAGAATGATGCATGGGTGGTGGGGGGATGTGGGTCAGCAAGAAGAGTGATGCATGTGTGGTGGGGGGATGTGAGTCAGCAAGAAGAGTGATGCATGGGTGGTGGGGGGATGTGAGTCAGCAAGAAGAGTGATGCATGGGTGGTGGGGGATATGAGTCAGCAAGAATAATGCATGGGTGGTGGGGAGGATGTGGGTCAGCAAGAAGAGTGATGCATGCATGGTGGGAAGATGTGAGTCAGCAAGAAGAGTGATGCATGCATGGTGGGGAGATGTGGGTCAGCAAGAAGAGTGATGCATGGGTGGCGGGATGTGGGTCACTTGCTCTCATTCCTTTCCATCCTCACCCTGTTAATAATAAGGAACAATCATCTGGGTTCTGCTTAAGTGTTGCATGTGGGAGACATGAAGCCCACACCTCCCACAAGCTGCCTTTGCAAACCGGGACGACACTGGTTCTCTGGAATGGGTGAGAGACCAGAACAGAGTGCCGGCATTTGCCATCCATAAAAACTGGGATGCATCAATGATAGACCGGATAAAGACAATCTGGTACATATACACCATGGAATACCACACAGCCATGAAATGGAACGAGATCATGTCCTTTGCAGGAACACAGATGGAGTTAGAAGCCATTATCCTCAGCAAACTAATGCAGGCACAGAAAACCAAACACCACATGTTCTCACTTAGAAGTGGGAGCTGAATGATGAGGACACACAGACACACTGGGGGTGAACAACACACACTGGGGCCCATCAAAGGTTGGTGGTGGGGAGAGAGAGAGCATCAGGAAGAATAGCTAATGGATGTTGGGCTTCATACCTAGGAGATGGGATGATCTGCACAGCAAATCACCACGGCGCATGTTTACCTGTATAACAAACCTGCACATCCTGCACATGTACCCCGGAACTCAAAATAGAGGTTGAAGAAAAAAAAAGAAAACCTAGAAATTATCTCTCAAATGAGTCAGCAACTGCTCCAGAGGCAGAGTCTTCCTTTCATATCTGATGCCCTCAGATGTACCCTCCTCTTAGCAGGTTCCCCTGGAAGGGCACAGATCACATCACACTTGATCAGGACCTGGTGTCCATATGTTTATGAACTTCAGAAATCACATGGAACGCACGTCATGGACCCAAGGAACGGCCTATCTCACAGCCAACGTGTGCCTAATTTGCCACTGAGATTCTTGTCTGCCTCTAACAGAAGACTCAGAAATGCTCAAGACCAGTGCAAAGAAACCAGAAGTCACAGAGACCCATTCCTATGCTCATCACCCCTGAAAAAGACAATTCTTTAGCATGATATAGAAATGTAGGCATGCTAAGGGAAGCAATACATATTGGCAAGAAGAGGCTTATCTACGTAGGATGACTTTGGCTGCAAGCAACGGAGATAAAAACGGCTTAGGGAATAAAAAGAAAATGTATTGTCACATATCATAAGAAGCTCACTGCTAGCGCAGGCTCCATGCTTGGTTAATTCACAGCCCAGTAGCATCATCAAGGACTCCTGGTTCTTTCCATTTTCCCACCCACCATCCTGACCCTCCCTTTATTTTAGTGATCCTATGGTCACAGCGTAGTGGCTGCAGTTCCAGTGTATGCCCAGAAATAACACCACTGGCAGAAGAAGATGCAGCTATGTCTTCCTTGTTTACCCTTTTATGAGAGAGGCTAACTTTCCCAGACACTCACATGCATGCCCTCATGTCTCATTGTCTGGGATATGAACTTGGTCAAATATCCATCCTGACAAGAAAAACAGGAACGAGATTTGTTTAGCCAAGTGACTTGCACACAGGACACTACAGCCACCTCCTAGTTTGGAAATTGTTGTTGAATGAAGGAAGATTTTTTTGTCTTTTAGCAGAGTTGGACCAAACCACTTAAATGTTAAATTGATACTACTAAATGTTAAAATTTATGTTATTAAATTTCCTAGAGAGTTCAGGAATTACATTGATTTTTTAAAAATTGTGTGCATACGAATAAGGTTGGAAGAACGACGTCAGAGAGTCCACCCACGTCTGTCTTCACAGACTAAAATGATACATTATCCAGAGAAGTTTGGGTCTCCTGTCTGGACTCCAAGACAGTAAACAGTTACAGTAAGTTCGTGCTTTGAGGTGACAGATGGCACCATTGTATTCTTCCAGACGTAAGACTCTAGTGACAGGTGACACCGACACAGATATTAACTCAGTTTCTCAGTCTCCCTTCATCCCTCTAGACCCATTTGTTACCACTCTGCCTATTGCAGGTCCCAGGAAGCTGCAGTCAGTGGAAATTTAGCCAATGGACGTACCTGACATGAGGCCGGTAGATCAGAGGAAAGAGATTGGGTATTTCCCTCCCGCCCTTGCTGCGGGCCACATTCTCTCAGCACACCATCTCCTGCAGCTCACAGTCACTGGGCACCAGAAATAGGCTCCCTCCCCAGCCCCTTCAGCCTGGGGGACGGTCACTCCCCCTTACTCTGTGGGTGCCTCCTTGTCCTTCTGGGATTAACTCTGCTTGCTCCTCTGGACACAGTCCCTTCATGCAGCTCGCTCCAATGAACTCTCCAAGAGTGGGGTCTGTTTCTTTGCAGTATTCTCCCTTGGGAGGTGTGAGGCTGGGAGATTCCTCTTAGCACTGCGTACTGCCTCATTCTACTGAGAGAAATGGGTATTGTCTGTTCAGTCAAAGCATAATAATGAACCTGGGCAGAGGTTAGTGGCAAAGAAGAGACCGAGCTCCAGGTGCTACTTGGAAAACCAGTGCCCGGCAGCCCAAAGCTTGGAGGATTGCAGCCAATGAAAATGCACTTTTCAGTAGAAACCGGAATCCTCATGATGAAATCATGTTCGAAGGAAAGGCCTTTCTTTATTCTGTGGGGAGAATGTGGTTCATCCTGAACTCCCAGCACCATGCTGATTTACAGGAACAGTCAGAATAAGTCCCACAGTTTGCCCCTACAGTCTCACAAAGAAAATTTCCCCCAAGGCCCTGCTTTGCTCGCTGCTCTGAGTTTTATTACTGTGCTTAAACATGGAGAGGATCTACGAGCATTGTCCAAATCCCCCTCCTTGGAAAACTGTTTTACATAAATAGCTAGAATGACAACACGTCAGTGGACAGCTTCACATCAATGATTGGAGAAAGCTCCATCCTTACCAACTCCCCCCCAACACTCACAAGCCTATTTTGTTCTTATATGCCTGGGTCACTCTGTGTAGTATAAAGGAGACATTTCTAGAAAGAGATCTCGAAATGAAGGAAAAAACTAGGACCTGTATGGACTGGAAATAGCTACAGTGGTTTGGATGGGTTAAAATGGGACTGAAGACATGGGAAAACCTGACCTCTGTGAGCCCCATTCCCCTATCTGTTGAAAAATCAAGAAAAACAGGCTACAGGATGATCGCATGAATTCCGTGTGATAACACGTGTGCAGAGCCAGGCATGCAGCAGGTACTCAATAATGTGAGTTAAATTATAAACCTCTCTCCATAACTAAATCATTGTCATAATTATTTTAGTTATAAAGGCTAAAAATAGCTCAAACTTATTTAGGAGTCAATTATTTGAAAACTCAAGGGATAGATGGGTTTCAGGAGCCTCTTGACCCAGGAACACCCACAGTATCTCAAGGACTCAGTGTTCCTGTTTCCACACGAGCTTCATCCCCAGATCCCACATGGTGGGCAGATGGAAGCCAACAGCTCCAAACCAAATGCCATTCAGGTCAAGTCTGGGGGAAAGTGTGAGGAAATGAGGAGTATAAGACTGTGTTTCTTTTACAATAGGTTAAAAAAGAAATCAACTTAGCTTCATTCAATCCCATAGGTTCTAATTGATTACATGCTTATCCCTGAACCAATATCCTTAGGGGCATGAGATGCCGATTGATTAGGCCTGAGTCAGGTGACCACTCCTGAACCAACATCCTTAGGGGAAGGAGATCCTCTGATTGACCAGGCCTGAGTCATGTGACCACTCCTGAACCAATATCCTTAGGGGAATGAAATCCTCTGATTGATCAGGCCTGAGTCACCTGACCACTCCTGAACCAATATTCTTAGGGGAATGAGATCCTCTGATTGATCAGGCCTGAGTCATGTCACCACTCCTGAACCAATATCCTTAGGGGAATGAGATCCTCTGATTGACCAGGCTTGAGTCATGTGACCACTTCTGAACCAATATCCTTAGAGGAATGAGATCCTCTGATTGACCAGGCCTGAGTCATGTGACCACTCCTGAACCAATATCCTTAGGGGAATGAGATCCTCTGATTGATCAGGCCTGAGTCACCTGACCACTCCTGGGAATGAGATCCTCTGATTGATCAGGCCTGAGTCACCTGACCACTCCTAAACCAATATTCTTAGGGGAATGAGATCCTCTGATTGATCAGGCCTGAGTCACCTGACCACTCCTGAACCAATAGCCTTAAGGGAATGTGAAACTCTGATTGGTCAGGCCTGAGTCATGTCACCACTCCTGAACCAATAGCCTTAGGGGAACGAGGTCCTCTGACTGATCAGGCCTGAGTCATGTGACCACTCCTGAACCAATATCCTTAAGGGAATGAGATCCTCTGATTGGTCAGGCCTGAGTCACATGACCACTCCTGAACCAATATCCTTAGGGGAATGAGATCCTCTGATTGATCAGGCCTGAGTCACGTGACCACTCCTGAACCAATAGCCTTAAGGGAATGTGAAGCTCTGATTGGTCAGACCTGAGTCATGTCACCACTCCTGAACCAATATCCTTAGGGGAATGAGATCCTCTGATTGATCAGGCCTGAGTCATGTGACCACTCCTGAACCAATAT
The DNA here is from genome assembly GCF_000951045.1 of Mandrillus leucophaeus. Classification (NCBI taxonomy): domain Eukaryota; kingdom Metazoa; phylum Chordata; class Mammalia; order Primates; family Cercopithecidae; genus Mandrillus; species Mandrillus leucophaeus. The sequence goes on from NW_012102388.1 coordinate 1,031,334, forward strand.
CCTTAGGGGAA
>NW_012102388.1:1036128-1061629 GCF_000951045.1 Mandrillus leucophaeus
TGAATCGCTTTGGCTGTTCCAGGCTCAAATTCCACTTGGTGGTGGGATGCCTCACCCCTCATTTGCGCTCCCATCCTCATCCTCAAAGCCTGGTCACCCTCGAGGGTCCTCAGTAGGTCTTTGGTAGCCAGATCTGCTGCTCTGGACTGTGGGTGACCCTGGTCCAAGTTCCCTTGAGTTCCCAGCGTCCACGACCTCAGAGACAGAGCTGTCAGAAATGGCAGGGAGCCTATAGTTAGAAGCGGGGAGGGGGACCGACAGCTGAAGGCCACCAAAGAGACCTTGTGTAACCTCAATTAAAACAAAAACAAGAAGGTAGAGAGGGGACTCCTTAAAGCTCCTTGCAAGAAGCAGTTCGAATGTCAGAAAATTGTGTGGGACGTGGAGCACTTGCTGAGTACTTTAGATCTCCATGTATTTTGCACACATACACACAAAAGGTGGAAGCTTTTAATACCAGAAAGTTAGCCATACCAGTGGTGCTAAGGAATGCTCTTCTCCAATTGAAGTTCCAGAGCCATTCTCCAAAGCCCACCTGGAATGGCTCATCAAACGCAGTGATCAGGGCTGGTCGCTGGGACCTTCCCATCTCCTGTCTGCCGCTGGAACAAACGCAGGGGCAGCTCTCCATTGCCTTGAGGCTGATCTCTCAGAACTATTTCTGGAAGTGCCTTTTCTCTACTCCACTTCTGGCTCATCCCCCAAACCCAGCTCCTCCCTCCCGTCTTTGTGTCCCTCCCCTTCTTCAGGAGGCTAAGACGATGGACACAGCAGAGTTCTGGTGCACGATTTTATGCAGAGGGTGGTGGCCATTTTCAGCTGATGCCCCAGCAGTCTCTTAAGCAACATCTCACAGTTTCTGTTTCTAACGCTGCGCATTTTCCCCCACGCGGCTTTGTGGGGCTACCCACGTCCAGCGCCAGAACTGAGCCATGACTGGCTTAAGCAGTGGATTTGTCTGACTGGCCACAGTTCACACAGGAGCAAACGCCACACAATATAAAGCTAACAGAAGTTTTACTAGATATGGGGTGAAGGGACCTTTATTGACGTGATCTGCTTCCTCCCTATTCGTGAACCTGTTCCTGGAAGCGGCCCGGGGGCTGCTGGCAGCCATCTTGGAGGATGCCATGAGTGGGGCTGGAACCTGCCTGAGAAGGGCCTCGCCCCCACGGGAAGCACAGCCACGGGATGGAGAGGGGGAACCTGGATCCTGCTGCTGACGTTGGAGCCCTGGATTCCTACATGCAGGCGCTCATCTCACTCCGGATTCCTACCTGCAGGCACTCATTTCATTCTGGATTCCTACATGCAGGCACTCATCACATGCATGAGGCTCCACCTTCACGGCCTCGTCCCTCCCAAAGTTTCTACCTGCTAACACCATCACCATGGAAGACAGGATGTCAACACACAAACTTGGAGAGACACAGATGCTCAGGTCCTAGCTGTGCTCTGAGCAACAGAACTTGATTCTGCCGGAGCCTCTCAGGAACATGCGGAATGCCTGCCGGCACTGCCCGCACCAAGGGCAGGGTATCAGAGCATCTCTCCTGCAGCTCCCGTCCGCGCTGGCTGAGTGGTCACCCTGGGTGTCTCACCCCTCACTCCTGGGACACGCCCCGTACCGCACGTGGGTGCAGCAGGCTGAGTACCCCGTGCAGGGCAAGGGCCTTGGCAGGTGCCTGGTGGGAGGTTTGCAGCTCCGAGCCAGGCTGTGCTCACACACAACCGCCCCCCAAATCTGTGGCTGCAGAGCAGGCCCAGGATGGAATATGGGCACCAGGAGGCAGGCATGAAGCATGAAGCATGAATGTCTCCGGGCCATGTCGTGTTGGTTTCCTACTCAATAACCATCACTACCCCCCTTTCTTTTTTCCTGTCAGAGCCTGAGTAGACCAAATGGTTGATTCAAAGTCTACTCAATGAGTAGAACAAATGGTGGATTCAAAGTATTTTCTGCCCCCGCCTCCACTGCCTTCTCTACTGGGAGGGCTATTTCTCCTGTCCATATGCATCAGCCTTGGTCACATGCATTGATGAGGCCCATTTTCCCCACTCATTCATTCAACAGCTATTTAAGCTGTGATAAGGACCAGGAGGGGCCGGGCCCTGCGTCTCAGACTACACAGGCTGGAGGAGGAGAGACCAAGCGGGTAATTGCGGGAGGCCATGGGAAATGCAGGGGACCTCTCAGGGCCACCCCTCCAGCTGCTGGGAAGGGAGGGGGGCAGGCAAGCCGGGCAGGAGGGAGTGAGGTTTCGGCTGAGAGCTGCCAGGGAAGAGAGCACGGCCTTGGGGACCACCTACCTCGTGCCTCAAAAGCGCACTCTCTTTGGGAAGATGGAGAAGCCACGTGTCTTTAAGGACAGTGTTCTGGGAAGCCAGGCAGCCACATTGGCTCTGCCTTTGAAGAGCTGAGGAAGCATATTTTATTTCTACTGGAATGGTCTGACAATAACCAAGTGGTCAAACGATCGCTTTTTCTGAAAAATGTATTAAAGGAGCTAAGCGCTGGCCAGCACCACCACCTGGAGCTGCCCCGTGTCTCCCACCGCAGGACCGGAGTCCAGAACGCCCCTTGTCCCTTTGCCCAGTTCCCATCACGAGAGGCGCTGGGGTGGGACAGCAGTGGGTATAGCAGCAGGTGCGGCTACCCTCGGCCATCCCTGGAGGGACTCCGCTGCCCAGAGACCGGCACCTCTGAGACCTGATTCCGCCTGGATGATTGAGTCCTCCACATTCAAACCCAGGCAGTCCTTTAACACAATTCCCCCCTCTACCCCTGACTCAGTCAGGTGGAGGGGGAGAAACTAAGACATGGCAAAATGAACCTTCCCTGAAACATTCCAGGTCAATGGCTGCGTAGCCAGACCAGGAGGTCACTCTTAGAGACAGCTGGAAACCGAAAACCAAGGAGCGACATGGGAGTGTTGTTTCTAGAGATGCCTTGGGACTGAAAACGCTCTCAGGCATGTGAGCATCTGAGGGATCCTGCAGCCTGCGCTGGGAGCACCTTCTGGCACCCACCACCCACCTCCAGGCTCAGTTCTAAAGAACGTTGCTCAAAAGGTGTTTTTGAGCGCTCTCTCCGCTCCTTGAGTTTGCTGAACACCTGCCCTGGACTACTGCCCTCAGCTCCGCAGCCTCTGTGGATGAGGTGCGGTTACTGTCAAGGGGCCCAGACCTCCCGTTTGCCCACCGCACGCCCTGTGATCAACAGGAACACGCCCTTGGCCTCTCAGCAGTGGTGTTCTGCTCAGGATAAACCCTATGCTGTCATCGTATTACCCCCATTTTATACATGTGATCCCCACTCCACAAAAAGGGAGAAAATGAAGCATTATTACCTGGGTAGAGCAGCAGGTGCGGCTACCCTCGGCCATCCCTGGAGGGACACCCTCATTTTCCTTTGGGAAGTAACATCCCCCAAGCTCAGGGTGTGATGTCGGTGTCGATGTCTGGGCTCCAAGGATGTGTGCAGAAGACAGGCTGGTCCAGTCAGCCTTTGCATCTGCTCGGCACAGGCGTGGCACAGAAGAGGCCGGCCCTGCCCTGAAGCCAACAGAAGCAAAGGGCCCGAGAGGATGGCAGAGACTTCTGCCCCGATAGGCAGCGTTGCCTCAAGTCATCAACTCCTGACCTTTTCTGCTTTGTGTGTCATTTAATCCAGCTGTGCATTTTTTCCAAATCGATTTCATTGAATTTCTGCATTTGTAAAGGAAAGAGTGATTCACACTGTGATGACGGACACAGAGATGGACTCGGGGGTTGCACACTTCACCCTGGAGGTGCTTGCAACGGACTCCCCCGGCATTACCAGCACACAGTGCCTGTGCCAGGGGTGCTTCAGAGGAACCTGGGCGCCGGCCCTGCAAAGCCCCACCTTCCCCCGTGGTGTCTGCTCAGCCCTCACCCTGCACCCACACGCCCCTGAAGCCCGGGCTGGCTGCCGCCTATTGCATTTGTTTCGAGGTGTGAAGGAGCTGCAGTTGGAGAAGCTCTGCCCCGGTGCGCCCTGTCTCCTGCACACCAGGTTTTCCATAACGTGGCAGCAGCATCTGACTTCCAAAGACAGCCCAATCAGAGCCCTTTCTTGAGGTAATAATGCTTCATTTTCTCCCTTTTCGTGGAGTGGGGATCGTCTCCCACACCCTCCTTCACAGCTACGCGCATCATCAAAATTTAACTTCCTGCATCTGTGTGAGATAAATAGGGCTTTGCAGAAATGGGCTGCAAACCAATATTCATCTCTCTCCTCCAAAAAACCTTAGGCCACCAGCCAACGGTTTTCTTTCTAAGGGAAAGGAAAGGAGAGGCAAACCTCAAATACACACACTCTAACACACACTCTCACGGCTGATCCGCGCTGCTTCCAGGCCAAGGCCAAGTGAGGGGACGAGGGAGAAAGCAGGGGACACGGAGACAGCGTGGCAAGAGCTGAAGGAGGAGGAAAGGAGCACCTCTTCCTTTTGTCTGAGCATCATGAGAAAGCAGCAGAACAGTTTGTTTGTTTGTTTAGAGACGGAGTCTCACTCTGTTGCCCAGGCTGGAGTGCAGTGGCCCAATCTCAGCTCACAACCTCCGCCTCCCAGGTTCAAGCGATTCTCCTGCCTCAGCCTCCCGAGTAGCTGCGATTACAGGCACATGCCACCACGCCCAGCTAATTTTGTATTTTTAGTAGAGACGGGGTTTCACCATGTTGGCCAGGCTGGTCTCGAACTCCTGACCTCAGATGATCTGCCTACCTCAGCCTCTCAAAGTGCTGGGATTAGGGCATGAGCCATCGCGCCTGACCACAGGTGAACATTTCTATTCGTGTCATACAATTACTCAATGAGCTCCCAACACTGCACGAAGGCCCCACAGCATCGTTTCCTTAGAAATATGACACATTTGATTCTTTTGCTTATTACGTAAAATAATTTATTTTACAGGACATAAATCATATCAAAAAACTATTGATCCAAGATACGATACTTCCCCCAAATGATTCAGAACCGGTGCCTTGAAATTATTGAAGAAACGTTGGTAAAACGTTCAAACTAACCAGAAGCATAAAAAGAAAAGATGAAAGCCCTGTTCACTTCCTGCGCTTCACCCCCACCTCCCACCCTCCCTGCACACACTCAGGTGAAGCACTGGACTTTTAAGGACGGGTCTGTTTGGAAAGCTGGCTCCCATTACAGTAATGGCAGTAAGGAAGGCAGAATCCCCCTTGTATGAGTCTGTTCTCACGCTGCTGTAAAGAACTACCTGAGACCAGGTAATTTGCAAAGGAAAGAGGTTTGATTGACTCACAGTTCTGCATGGCTGGGGAGGCCTCAGGAAACTCGCCATCATGGCCGAAGGGGAAGCAAACAGGTCCTACGTGTCTGGAGCAGGAGGAAGACAGAGCGGGAGGAGGCACCACCCACTTTTAAACAAGCAGATCTCTCATGCACACTCACTCACTATTGAGAACAGCAGGGGAGAAGTCCACCCCTTTAATTCAATCACCTGCCACCAGGCCCCTCCGCCAACACAGGGGATTACAATTCAGCAGGAGATTTGGGTGGAGACACAGAGCCAAACCATATCACCCTTGCCGGCATTTTGTGGTAGAGGTGTAAGGAGAACCCACTAAAGAAAAGAAATTGGGTAGAGGCTAAGGCAGAAATGCTGAGGTCTAACCCATCTGTCCCGCCCCATCCACCATGAACCCAGCCAGCAGTGCTTCTTCCCGTCCCCACTGGTGTTTCCCTCTTACCGTGAAATGGGCTGAGGGGTCTAGGAATCTGCCTCTTCTCTGCTTTCTCTCCTCTCGCCAGCTTTGCCATCTGGGGGGTCCCTGTGTGTGCTGCGGCTGTGAGTTGGAAAGCGCGTGACTACGGTGAGGCGCCTTCGAAATGTAGGGGCCTGTTGGTTACAGCAGCTGGTCCCGCCGTGCCCACACCAGGGCTGCTCTGCGTCCCACAGTACACACAAAGGGCCCTGGATGGATGAGTTTTCCGGCAGGCTCTAACAGGACATGCACAACTGGTTTGTAAAAATCATCAGCTTCTACAGACACCTCTCTCATGCCCGTGCGTTTGAAGTCATATGTCCTGTTTGAAAGTCCTCTTCCAAGAGGTGAGAGCAATTTTGTAGGAAGTGAACCATGTGACCGTGGGCTCAAAGCTCAGGCTCCTCCAGCCTCAGGCTTCCCACTGGGAACACGGCACGACGCCTGTGTCAGGCAGGGTTCTCCAGAGAAGTAGAACCCACAGGAGGCAAATGTGTGTGTGAGTTTGTGTGAGAGTGAGGATGTGAGAGAGTGTGTGAGTGTGTGTGTGTATGAGAGTGTGTGTGTGAGAGGGAGTGTGAGAGTGCGTGTGAGAGTATGTGAGTGTGTGTGAGTGAATGTGAGCGTGTGTGTGTGAGCATGTGTGAGTGAATGTAAGAGTGTGAAGAATGTGTAAGAGCGTGTGAGTGTGTGTGAGTGTGTGAATGTGTGTGAGCGTGAATGTGTATGTGTGAGTGTAAGAATGAGTGTGTGTAGAGTGTGTGTTAGAGTGTGTGAGTGTGTGAGACTGTGTGAGTGTAAGAGTGTGTGTAAGAGTGTGTGTGAGAATGTGTGTGAATGTGTATGAGTGTGTGTGAATGTAAGAGTGAGTGTGAGTGAGTGTAGGTGTTAGAATGTGAGTGTTAGAGAGTGTGTGAGTGTGTGAGTGTGAGTGTGAGAGTGTGTGTGAAAGTGTGTGTGTAAAAGTGAGTGTGTGTGTGTGAGAGTGTGTGTGAGTGTGTGAGTGTGTGTGTGTGAGTGTGTGTGAGAGATTGTGTGTGTGGGGGAAGAAAAATATGGTGATAGATTACATAGATACATAGATGGATCAACAGATACAGGTATAGGTAGGTAGGTGGATAATGGATAGAGGTATAGGTAGGTGGGTAGATGATCAATAGATAGAGGTATACATAGATAATAGACGGATAGTGGTATAGGTAGGCTAGATAGGTAGATAGGTAGATTAGATAGATAGATGATAGATCGATCCATGGATAGAAGGACAGATGGATAGATAGATGGATAGTTGTTGAATAGATAACAGAGGGAGATAAATGGCTAAGTGAAGAGAGATTTTAAGGAACTGGCTCCTCACTGTGCAGTCACTTGCAGGGGAAGCCAGCAGGCTAGAAACCCAGGCAGGATTTCTATGTTACAATCTTGAGGCAGAATTTCTTCTTCTTTAAAACGCAGGGGCGTGTTTGTTACAGCAGCTGGTGCTTCCATACCCACTCAAGGGGCTGCCTCTGCACCCCACAATAGACACAAAGGGCCGGTGCACAGGTGAATTTTCCAGCAGTCTCTAACAAACGGTGCATAAACAATTTATTTTGTAAAATCCTAAACTTCTACAAAAATCCTTTTCATTCCCGTGCGTTTAAAGTGGTGTGTTCTCCATTTCTTCTCCTAAGAGACTGGGAGAGGCTCACTCACATTACAAAGGTAACCTTCTTCACTTAAAGTCAACTGATTATAAATATTAATCACATCTACAAAATACCTTCACATCTAAATAGTATTGGACCAACAACCTGGCACCACAGCCTGGCAAAGTTAACGTGCAAAATTAGCTACCCTAATACACTCCATAGCATTGTCAGTTCCTGAGATTGGTTGTGGTGCAAACCGTGCAAAAATTAATCAGCATCAAAACTTGACATTTTCTCCAGTCTGCTTCAAGCGGGAGCAAGCCAGACTAGGACATGATTTACGGCCTGGGAAGTCTTCCGTGGAAACACCGGGCTGTCTTTGCATGAGGTCAGGGCCTGGACGGGCACTGGGGCACTGGGGTAGATCATCTTGAGCGTTCTAGACTCCGACAGAGGGTCCTTGTATCCTTGGCTCTTCTGATCCTGAAATAAACTGCTTGTGATGGGCTGGGAGTGGCAGGATTAGGGGAGAGGAAATTAAAGAGAGAAGGAAGAGGATGGTACCTTGAAGGACAAGGACAGGTCAAGGTCAAGCCAAAGCAGGGACGCTCCGGAAAGAGGGCAGGGCGAGTGGCGGGGTGTGAGCTGGGCACTGCAGGGGAGGCTGCAGCGGCAGCGGTGCGGGCAGGAGCCCTGGTGCGATGCGATGCTGCCCCCAGGTGTCCTTCCACGATATTGCTGCGGGAAGGTTTCTGTGCTCAAGACCCCGTCCATCCCTCCATCAGCTCAGACCTTCTCTGCGAAGAGCTCTCCGGGTGCTAAAGAAAATGCATCACATTTAAAACTTCGAGACGTCCCGGATTCACTTAGAAAGATGGGAGGAGGTTCATGCCTGTAATCCCAGCACTTTGGGAGGCTGAGGTGGGAAGATTGCTTGAGGCCAGGAGTTCAAGAAAAATGGGAAGATCCCACAAAACTGGGAGCATCCCACAAAACTGGGGGCATCCCACATGTGGAGAGAGCGAGACTGCCTGTTTAGATGCGGCACCGCTTCCCGTTCACCCCCGACCTCCCCGCCCCCTAGGCACGCTGGACGATGACACCTGGGATCTCCTGGGCTAAGGGCAACACACAATTCAGGTTAATTTCACCCATCAGAAATTAGGAATTCAGTAACAAGCCAAGGAGAGAGAGGATGCCAGGTGGTGCTGCTACGTCCTTCTCATGCCACGAACCCAGCCACCCTTAGCCTGAGCGAGCGTTTACACAGGACCAAGCTATTGGAATCAAAGTCACTTCATCAACACCGCAGTCCTTCGAGGTGCCTCATAAGGGGCCCTTTCTCCAGATGTCAACAGTAGAGCTCAGACACGACCCCTAACATGCCCTAGACCATGCACCCCAATGACCTAACCTGAAGCCAGCCTGTTGCCAGTTACTCTTCACCTCTGTGTCACCTGTCATTGGAGACCAGCCCTGTCCGACAGAAACACAATGTGAGCCACATACACGATGCTACGTTTTCCAGCAGCCACATTTTAAAAAGTAAAGAGAGGCAGATAAAATTAACCTGAATTGTGTGTTGCCTTTAGCCCGGGAGATCCCAGGTGTCATCGTCCAGCATGCCTAGGGAGCAGGGAGGTCAGGGGTGAACGGGAAGCGGTGCCGCATCTAAACAGGCAGCCTAGCTCTCTCCACATGTGGGATGCTCCCAGTTTTGTGGGATCTTCCCATTTTTCTTGAACTGGCCTCAAGCAATCTTGCCACCTCAGCCTCCCAAAGTGCTAGGATTACAGGCATGAGCCTCTTCCCATCTTTCTTTTTTTGTTTTGTTTTGTTTTGTTTTGAGATGGAGTCTCGCTCTGTTGCCCAGGCTGGAGTGCAGTGGCATGATCTCAGCTCACTGCAACCTCCACCTCCCGGGTTCAAGCAATTCTCCTGCCTCAGCATCCGAGTAGCTGGGATTACAAGCACACAGCACCACACCCAGCTAATTTTTGTATTTTTAGCAGAGATGGGGTTTCACCATATTGGCCAGGCTGGTCTCGAACTCCTGACCTCGTGATCTGCCTGCCTCAGCCTCCCAAAGTGCTGGGATTGCAGGCATGAGCCATCGCGCCCGGCCACCGCTTCCCATCTTTCTGAATGAATCTGGGACGTCTCGAAGTTTAAAATGTTATGAATGAATTCCAATTTTTCTCAAATCCTAGACAGACCAAACAAGCTATGTGCGTATTGGTTTTGGCCTCTAGTCTGCCAATTTGCAGTCTCCGTAGTGCGGTAATATCCCTGGAAAGGAAGACCAGCCCTCTCTCGGGAACCTTCGGGTGGGACACCCAAGTTTTAAACTGAGACGTAACTTTGAAGGGGGCTTGGTTTGCAGAGCATCAGCACTTCCATGGTGCGGGCAACACATTAGGCACCGTTCTAGGTGTTTTACTCATATCAACTCATCTAATCTGTGCAAACACACAATGAGGTAGATGCTGTTATGATCCCAATTATACAGACAAAGATACTGAGGCTCAGAGAGGTCCGATAACTTGCTCCAAACCACCCAGATAACCTGGGATTTGAACCCAGGACCCAGCATTTATGCATTTAGCCGCTATGCATTAGTGCCCGTCTACTGAAAGATGCCTGCACAGGTTCGGGGTGCCCTTGCACTACAGCCATGGCCGAAAAGAGGTGTGAGGAGTGAGAGAGGGAGCCGGGGTGGAGGATGGACGGCCTTTGTGTGTGTCCCCCAGGATCCGGAGCTGATTCTGTCTTCCTCTCTGATTCCTGCCTTGAAAGGGTGTGTGGTGGATTATATAACTGGATCCCAGCGCCTCCACCCCTCGCTCCCTCCCTCCGTGGCTTCTCCGTGGGTAGAATGCACCTCCCACTCCATTGCCCCGGACTGCCCAGGGGACGCACTTTGGCGGGTGGAACGCAGGCACGAGGACAGTGCACTATCCCACCCCCCAGGAAGTGGCTGCTCCTTCAGCCTGGGTTCTGGGCTGAAAGATCTGGGTCTGTTTCAGCTTGACAAGCCCCTCAGGGTCTGGAACCAAGCCAGCTCAACTGCAACCAACCCACAGAGGTGTGAGCAAGCAATAAATCCTTTTTGGTATCTTGTTTTATTTTGGTTTTGAGATGGAGTCTCGCTTTGCCACCTAGGCTGGAGTGAATGGCATGATTTTGGCTCACTGCAACCTCCGCGTCCTGGGTTCAAGCGATTCTCCTGCCTCAGCCTCCCGAGCAGCTGAAATTACAGGGCACACCACCACGCCTGGCTAATTTTTGTGTTTTTAGTAGAGATTCACCGTGTTGGTCAGGCTGGTCTCGAACTCCTGACCTCAAATGATCTACCCGCCTCAGCCTCCCAAAGTGCTGGGATTACAGGCATGAGCACCGAGCCCAACCATAAATTCTTTTGGTTTTAAGCTCCTGACAGTTGTGGGTTACTGCTGCGAAGCAGTATCTCAGGATAAACCCACTGAGTCCAGGGAGGCCACACGTCACGGGACTCCTGGGAAAGAAAACCAACCTAAAACGGACTGCTGTGCATTAGAACCTGTTTGGTTCTTCTGACCAAAGCAGGCAGTACCCGATATGATCTCCACCAAGACTCGCCCAAAACTCATGGGGCTAACAAATGAACCACCTTATGAAGACACAGGCAGGCCGTGGGCCGGGCGCAGAGTTTCTGTAAAACCTTCACCACCACCGTCATCACCACCATCACCATCGGGGATGATCTCCACTCCCCATGCCCTGTCACAGCGGTGCCGGAGTTTAGCCGCCAGCTTTGGTTCTCACCGGTGGGCTCTGACGGGCTCAGGTTTCGCCACAGCAGCTGTTCAGTGTTTGAATATCAATAGGACATGGGGTTCTCATATTCTGATCCGTTGTAAAATGCCTCTCCCACCCTTTCCCTTTTGCAAAGCCACATCTCTGAGTCAGTAATTAATGTAAAGGAATCACAGTAAGAGGAAGAATCATACATGCCCGTAGGGGCAGGCAAGCAATGTAAACAGACGAAGGAACCGGACAGTTCTTTCTGCATGGACACCCTCCGTCTGCGCATTAAACACGCAGGAATACTCTTCCCTTCCACAGAGAGAGAACTTTGCTATCTCGCAGTTTTCTGATAACACCTAGCTCTCTCGAACTGCATGTCTTGTTCTCGTTGTTGACAGAAACATGGACATAAAGAAAGCTTCTTCTCTTCTAAGAGGAGCTGCGGCCGAAGCACAAGGATGAACAGCTGCGGATACTCGGCTTTGGTGCCAGGAAGACCACGGGGCATGGCGGGGACGGGGCCTGAGAATGGCGCAGCTGAGACTCAGCTCCACGCAAGGACACAAGCCTGGGGCTGCCAGCTCTTCCCATTTTTCAAAAGAAGCTGGAAATGGGTTTTCGTTTAAATACCCTGGTTTTCAAATCTTGGCATGAAATTTTTTTAAACACCGTGTGAGCCAAGGAAAACACATCTGCAGTTTGTATTCAGCACCACGGGCCATCGATTTGGGACCTCTTCTGGGGAGTCTAACAAAGGCACGTTACGTTCCAGCATTGCTGTTTCCTGGCTAAAAACGACCTTGGGCTACAAACAAAAGGCTCCAGGCTTCCGCATCATCCCATGGAGAGTGATGGTGCCTCCTTCGCGCAGACTGTCTGGGAATCCAGTGAGATGAGAGACACAAAGTATCTAAAAATCTACTTTTCTACCGGTGCACTTTCAGGTTTATTCAAATTACAGAGAATGCCAGGCGTGATTCTCCAGCCGAGTCTATGAAAAACAAGAAAAAGAAAAGCTTAGCACTTCTTAACGTGTGCGGAGCCAGACACAATGACAGGTTTGATGTTTTCTCAGTGAAATGAGTTATGAGTCATCTGACTCATCTGACAAGTGAATATGTTGAGATGGAAAAAACAAAATATATGCGTGATCAGTAATGAAAATAAAGCAACACCGTCAGCCAGCCTTGCTGTGGAGCTAATGGTGATGGTGGCGATCATGATGATACTAATAATCAGAATCAAAATATACTGAAGGCCAAAGATGTACCAGATACGTTCAAATATGTTACCAGTGTAATAATAATAATTATACAATGCTTAACTTGTGCTGGGGAAATTGTGTGGGTATTAATTCGTGTAATTCTCATAGCTACCTTAGAAGGCAGGTACTATTATTATTCCCATTTTACAGATGAGAAAACTGAGGAAAAGAGAAGTGATGTGACTTTTCTAAAATCCCTCAGCTGGTAAGTGGCAGAGCTGGGATCTGAACCTGGGCATCTTCCTCGGAAGCCTGTGTGATGGTCCTTACACCTCCCCAGGGAAGGGATTCTGCTAGCTAGTGTCCTTCCCCAGTAAAGAGGGCGGCCAATCAGAGGCACCAGAGAACGGAACTCCAGGGGCAAGCCCAGGCGATCTGAACATACGCCTGTCTTCGTGTCCACTCTGCTTTTCCCTCCCTTGTGGCCTTTTCACTGTCTTCTGATCATGAGCCCATAAACACTGTCCATCCACTGCAGATGGGGGCAAGCCACAGACCTGACTCTGGGAAGGCAGCTGAAGACAACCAGGGAGGATTTGGAGGCCGTGAAATCAACAAGATAGGAAAGGACTAAGGGAGGTTCAGGATGCCGACGAGGAGGAAGAGGCTGCCTCGCACCTGTATAGGTGACAGCATCATTTGATACCTGTATAGGACACTGTCACCTGCACACAGATGCCTTCCTGACCATCAGCAGCCTCCCCATGCCCTTATATGCCCGCGTTATTTATTCAAGATCCACAGTGAAAGGGCACCCTCACCAGCATCCTCCTGTGTCTCGTGGGGAGAGGGGGGATCTCGCTCCTTTAAGGACTAGAGTGGGAAGCCGGCAGCAAGAATGACCCGGCCATAGAGCCGTATACTACGGTGGAGCCATGGGTCCCCAAAAAGAAACTAAGAGGCTGTTACCAAGAGAAAATAGATGCTGACCTGCCAAGAATGACAAGTGTCCCCTCGGCCGTCATATCCAAAAGATTAGCCAGGTTATCCATGGCATTTCTGGTTCTGTATTAAGAGCCCTAGCTGTGCCTGGTGCCGTGACTCACGCCTGTAATCCCAACACTTTGGGAGGCCCAGGCGGGTGGGTCACAAGCTCAGGAGATTGAGATCATCCTCGCCAACATGGTGAAAACCTGTCCCTTCTAAAAATACAAAAATCAGCCGGGCGTGGCGGCAGGTGCCTGTAGTCTCAGCTACTCAGGAGGCTGAGGCAGGAGAATGGGGGTGAATCCAGGAGGCGGAGCTTGTAGTGAGCCAAGATCGTGCCACTGCACTCCAGACTGGGCCACAGAGCAAGACTCCGTCTCAAAAAGCAAACAAATAAACAAAAAAAACAGAGCCCTAGCTGGACTCCACACATGCATTGATCACCAAATCCTTGTTGGAATAGAGGAGGGGAAGCTCCACGCTGAGGAACCGCAGGGCAGCCCAGCTCCACTCGAGCCTTGACACCGACGGGACATGAGGCTCCAGGGCCTCAGGAGCTTCCATGCCATTTAAGACTCTTCCGGAAAAATACATTCAAGGAATTTTTAGCAAGAACTTATTCACATATGTGCAATTAGGAGAGAAGATTGGTGAAACAGTCATCAGCTCTTTGGTTAAATTATAATCATCAATCTTGTACATGATAAACATAACTTGTATTTGTCACTTAAAAATAAGTAAATACTTTTTTAAAGTACAATAATCAATCTCATTAAATCACAGAGGACATTAGCTCCTCGGAAATGAAAATCTTCGAAATTAATTTGCAGAGAATGAAATTTTGTAAACTGTAATTCAACCAAAGTTATAAAATATAATTTCAAATTAATGTGATCAGCCAGCTTTGGCTTAGAGGGTGGGTATCTGGAGACAGGATTAAAGGAAACTTTCCTTTTACAGTGATGCAGTGCTGGGCATGGTGGCTCATGCCTGTAATCCCAGCTACTCGGAGTCTGCGGCGGGAGGACTGCTCCAACCCAGGAGTTTGTTATCAGCCTGGACAACATAGTGAGACCCCATCTCTACAAAAACTTTTTTTTTTGTTTTTGAGACAGAGTCTCATGGTGTCACTGAGGCTGGAGTACAGTAGTGCAATCTTGGCTCACTACAACCTCTGCCTCCCGGGTTCGGGCAATTTTTCTGCCTCAGTCTCCTGCCTCAGCCTGGGATTACAGGCGCCCGCTACTTCACCCACTAACTTTTGTATTTTTAGTAGAAAAGGGGTTTCTCCATGTTGGCCAAGCTGGTCTCAAACTCCTGCCCTCACGTGATCCTCCCACCTCAGCCTCCCAAAGTGCTGGGATTATAGGTATGAGCCGCCGCACCCGGCCTACAAAAACTTTAAAATAAAAATTAGTTGAGCATGGTGGCACATGCCTGTAGTCCCACCTACTCAGTAGGCTGAGGTGGGAGGATCACTTGAACCCAGGAGGTTGAGGCTGTAGTGAACTGTGATCCCATCACCACTGCATTCCAGCCTGGGTGACAGAGTGAAACCCTGTCTCTTAAAAAAAAAATGTAAAAACAATTGATTTATACAAAAAGCAGACATGAAAAGAAAAATGACTCTCTCCCAACTTTTCATCCCTCTTTCTCCTCTCAAAGACGACCAGATCCTTACATAGACTTGTGGAAATATTTCAAGCATATGACTGCATATATTCATACAGAGCTCCTTCTTGCCCATAATAAGTGTAGTGCATATTATTTTGGACCTGCTGTCTTATTTATGTATTTTGCACCTGCTATGTTGATTGATATATTATTTGTTAATTGATTGGATTTTAATGCAATGTGTCACTCTGTCACCCAGACTAGAGTGCAGTGGCCTGATCCTGGCTCACTGGGGCCTCCACCTCCTAAGCTCAAGCGATCCTCTTCTCTCAGCCTCTCTCTTGAGTAGCTGGGACTACAGATCCACACCACCAGACTTGGCTAGCTTGTTACATTTTTGTAGGGATGAGGTCTCACTATATTGCTTAGGCTGGTCTTGAACTCCTGGTCTCAAGCGAACCTCTCACTTCGGCCTCCCAAAGTGCTGGAATTCTAGGCCTACTGATTTAGCAACTGGTAGATCAGTGGTTCTGGACTACAGGCAACCAACTCCCACTCTCACTGCAACACTGGGCAATGTCTGAAGACATTTTTGGTTGTCGCAACTTGGCGGAGGACAGGGATTCTATTCTGTTAATGTCCTATAACACACAAGACAGCCCCACAACCAAAAAATGACCCAGCCTACATGTCCATAGTGCTGAGGTTGAGAAACCCTAGCTTGGACCAGTGAAATCGTGGGGGCCGTGTTGGGGCATTGGATAGGACACTCCCCTTATCCAGTCTCCTTTCCGGGATGGTCACTCTGGCAGGGAGAGAGTTGGATGGATTGGAGAGATTAGGGAGGACACACACATACACGCACTTAAATTATGTTTCTAATTATTTGCTCTTGGTTGAGATGAAAACAATATCGTGTGTGTTGACCTGTGAATGGGAGGCATTCCTAAAAGCGGAGGGAGGAGAGAGAGACAGAAAGAGAGAGGAAGAGGAAAAGAGCAGGGGACAGATGGAAGGACTCATGAGTGACAGTCACAGGCAGGACCCCCTCAAGCATTTGCCAATCCTAGCTCACCTATTGCCCTCCTGTTTTAAAACTCCTTACTCCTAAATTCTTAACGAGAACCTGTTGCCAAAGAGCCCCATCTTTAACCCCACCTGGGCTGAGCGATAGCACAGGGGTCAGGACCAAGGCTTACAAAGCAGCCCAGCGACCTACCCCCAGGCTCCAAATCTGAATCCTGGATTCGGAATATTCGGGTGTGTATGGAAAGAAGGAAAGGCAGCTTCTGTGACGGAGCTACAGGAAGTGGAAAGAAGGAAGCCCCCGCTCCCCACAGAAGTAGCTCCCCCATATGCTAGAAAACAAAACAAATTCTATCTGGAACTGAAACTGATCAGATTGGATTTTCCTCCTTCGGCAAGTGGGGGCTTGGCGTTGCAGAGGGAGATGGAAGAGAGAGGAGGGAAATGGAGCCGCCGATGATTTTCTTTTCCCTCCGGTAGGCTGAGCTTCCAGAGTCACCCACCCCCCGCCCCGCCCACCTGCCATGGGCACCACCTGGAAGCTGCTGCTATCAGGCCGGGCAAAGCCACGGGGGACATGCAGGATTCATTCTGCTTTCATTAAGGACCTCTAAGCGTCCTGGCCCAGCCAGACAGGAAGATGCAAAAGAAAAAAAAATCTGAGGACAACGAATCGGTTGCGTTAATCTAGGGAAGAAGCCAGTCCACTAGCCTCCCCACCTCGGCCAGAACTGGGTAGCACAGAGACCTGAGTCACAGAAGAGGGTGCAAGACGCCGCTTGGAGGGCACGGCCCTGGGTCCTCACTGGCAGCCGGTTGCGTGGAGTCTCTACTCGTCTCTCCCAGGTGTGGAAAAGGCCTCCCAGAATCTCTGCAGCTCCAAATATCATGACTTCAACCTCTGATGAAAATACAACTCTAACTTCATTTTGGGGCTTATTGTTGTCTCCTTGTGGTGGAAGTATTTTTTAACCTTGGGAAAGTTTAGAATTATATGTGGAACAGAGGAAACTATTGAAACCATAGTATCACGTTGTGTTACCTATAAGAACAGCTCTATGTCCAGGCGCCATGACTCACGCCTGTAATCCCAACACTTTGGAGGCCAATATATAGGAGGAACGTGTTAGCCCAGGAGTTAGAGACCAGCCTGAGCAACATAGTGAGACCCTGTCCCTAAAATTAAAATACGAAAACTTGGCCTGGCATGGTGGTGCACACCTGTGGTTTCAACTTCTCAGGAGGCTGAGATGGGAGGATCACCTGAGCCCAGAAAGTTGAGGCTGCAGTGAGCCATAATTGTACCACTACAGTCCAGCCTGAGCGACAGAGTGGGATCCTGTCTCTTAAAAGAAAAAATAAGGCCAGGTGCGGTGGCTCATGCCTATAATCCAGCACTTTGGGAGGCTGAGGTGAGCACATCACCTGAGGTCAGGAGTTCGAGACCAGCCTGGCCAACATGGCGATACTCCATCTCTACTAAAAATACAAAAATTATCTGGGCGTGGTGGTGGGCGCCTGTAATCCTAGCTACTCAGGAGGCTGAGGCAGGAGAATCATTTGAACCTGGGAGGCGGAGGTTGCCGTGAGCTGAGATCATGCCATTGTATCCCAGCCTGGGTGACAGAGCGAGACTCTGTCTCAAAAAAAATAAATAAATAAAAAATTAAAAAATGAAAGAAAGCAAGAAAGCAAGCAAGCAAGAACGAACAACTCTATATTTGGTATAGAGTTTCTGACAATAGTCTTCTGACTCCAACTGAAAATGCGTGAGTGAGCATTTGATTTGGAGTTAGTGATTTTAAGCTGAAAAGTTTAAGAAAATGTGAAGTTTAAACCTGGTTACATGATTTGAGATGTTTAACAGAATTTAAGATATATTCAACTTTTAAGAGTTGTGTAAGTATGTTAAGTAGTCAGAAAAACGGAAGTATTTTTGAGAGATGAGATTATTCTATTAACATATGCTGTTGAAAACATTTGATAAAATTTAACTAACAAAGTTGCAAATGTTTACTTCAAGCATAATGTGAAAGCTGGCTCGATTCACATGTAGACTAATGAGGTTTGTAAAATGAACATGCAAGATTAAAGGAGAAGTTGCTTTTTGTGTGTGTTTTTTTTTTTGGTTTTGTTTTTAATTTACAATTTAAAAAATTCAAAAGCTGGTCTCAAAGACACCACCTTGAGACCAGGTTCAGAGCTTTACCGTAACCTTAATCCCCTACCAACCTACTTCCCGAGAAATAAAAACCAGCTCCAGAAAGAGTAACACGGAAATGGTGTTTTAAGGGCAATTTGAGGGAGAAATAAGAAAGGGATTTGCATCGTATGGCAGGGTAATATCTTAATATTGCATCTTAGGCCTCTCACTGCTCCCCCTCACTGTGTCTGTCCTTTCAACGCCCTCCCCTCACCCTGTTTACTCTTCCTTGGTCACCTGTGGGCGTGTATTCTTACATGCATTTTTTTTTTTTTTTTTGAGACAGGGTCTTGCTCTGTTGCCCAAGCTGGACTGCAGTGCTGGGATCACGGCTGTCTGCAGCCTCAGCCTCCCAGGCTCAGGTGATCCTCCTGCCTCAGCCTCCAGAGTAGCTGGGACTATGTGCACGTGCCACCACACCTGGCTAATTTTGTTTTTTGTTTTTTGTAGAAATAGGGTTTCCCTATGTTGCCCAGGTTGGTCTCAAACTCCTGGCGCAAGCCACACAAGTTTTAAAGTAAGCTTATCCATTTCCTCAATGGATTTTCCCTGGGACTCTATTGAACCCATCGAATAACTTGAGGGGGCGATGGCTTGTACTTTCTGTCACTTGCAAACCACAGCTTCCGATCACGATGCATCTCATCTCGTTTGTAAAAACAAAGGTTCTGGCTGTACTTTTAGCCCTTCAGGTGCAAGGCATCTTTGGAGGTTAAGCATTTAGTTCAGTCCCCCGGGTCTAATTGGTGCTGGATAAATATTTGTCATATAAGTTAATTTCATATCTAAACTCATCCTACAAGAAGTTGAGGTTTCAGAGCGACTCATCTCATCCTTCTATAACTTACCTGGAGCAGTTTAGCCTCTACGTGTCATCGCACACCCGGAGACCTGAGTGTACAGCCCTCATTAAATAAACCATCTCAAAGAAAAATGAATAGGGAGTAATTTGGGGAGATTAAATGGCCTGGGCTGGGACTCCTACCATCGCTCTCGCAATGCTCCATCTCTAGACCTGGGGGAAACGTCTCAGTTCAGAAATTCCAGAACCATTCATCAGTCCTTGACATTGACATGAAATGAAATAATGTCATTAGCTTGTAAAATATAGGATTTTATTCTCCCTATATCTGTCAATCTGTTTTATGGTTGGTTCAGCCCTGCCATAAAATGTGAAGGAATTAGAATAAATGCTGGATTTATTGCTCTTTGAATACACTTTCTGAAATAATAGACCATGTGATACGGACAGTCGGAGCCAGACAAGACCTTCTCTGTGCAGATTGTATCCTCCAGACCCTCCCGAGTTCATGAGCTTGGCCAAGGGGAGCTGACTGTAGCATGTCTGCAGAGAAAATTAACATAAAACCCAATAAGTGACATCTTCAAGTGACTTCATAAATGGGAGGTAAGTCATGCCAAAGTGACTTACCTTTACTTAGTGCAGCGTAAACAAAGAAAGAAGTGACACACACCAACATTGATTGAGCCCAAAACATTTTTCTGAGCAAAAGATGCCAGACCAAGAAACGGGTATATATTCTATGATGTCATGTACTAAAATTCTGGAAGAGGCAAATCTAATCTATAATGGTAGAATAGAGATAGGGGTTATCTACAGTTGAGAATGTGGGTGATGGAGGGACACAGAGAACTTTGGGAGTGATGCTAATGTGTTTCTATGTCGTTATTAGGATGGTTACCTGAGTGTATATGTTAATCCAAACTCATGAAATCATTGTAATTAATGATTTCAGGTGAGAATTACTCACCTGAAATAGGTGAGATTTATTGTATATAAGCTATACATCAATAAAGTTCGTTTAAAAAAATCAGGATGTCTCATTTTGCACAGAACCTCCAGAGCCATGTTGCCATGTGTGGACAGTAATAGTGAATATACTCAGAAATGTTTTTAAAAGGTTGTTTACTTCCTTATTTGATAAAGTATTAATTATCAGCAAACACTGGCAATGCAGGCCAAGGGGCTTTGGGCAGCAGCCAGCAGTGTTCATTAGCCTTAACCATCTCTAAAATATTTTCAATAAATGCATGGTTCATTCTTCCTCTACATCCCTAGGCTGTGTTTCTATGAAAGGCTCCTTGGCCTCTTGGAGATGGCTTCATTAGTCTTGCTAACAACTAACTGGCCATCTGGAAGTCAGCGTGAGCTGGACAGGAAGTCAAGGATGGTCACCATTCATTTGTTCATTTATCTGTTTGTTAATCCACCATTTCCTGAGTACCTATGAGGCCAGCTCTGTGTTCAGCAATTTTATTACAGAAAATGAGTTCAGATCTATCCTAAGAAGTTCACATGGATTAATTTAGTATTTATTAAATACTGGCTGTCTAGTTGTTGTATGTAGAAAAAAGTTTGCACTTCAATGGAAAACTATTATTTGTCTCAGAGGACACCCATCTGATTATAGTGTCTCATTGTCTGTGAGCTGTATTACAAATCTTTAAGTTAAAGATAACTGGTAGAAATGCAAAAATCATTCTTACAGAAATGCAAATCCTATAAAGGCTAGAGATCCTGTAGAGGAGAATGATCGGTAGACGTCCAGCTGACCTCCTGCCTCTGAAAGGATCAAGTTTGCCTTCATTTGAGCAGACATTTCAGCCTTCCTGATCTATAAATGCGTCTGTTTTTAGGATTCTCTTTAGAACTGGTGGTAACATCTGTCAGATTTCATCACTGACTAGTGAGCAGAATAGAATGTAATCATGAACATGCATTCATTTGTATATCTGCATGACAGCCACGATTTTACCTTTTTTGAGAATTATCTTTTAACACACAATATACAGGGAACGCTAACCATCAGCACAGTGGGGGAGGTTCCGGACATCCCAGATCACTGGCAGTGGGGCGCTGGCTCCATTTGGTACCATCGCAAATTCTGGAACAAGGACTCTCTCCCCCACTGTCCCCACACCTCCAGTCCTCAAATCTGGCTCTCTGGGGCTTATGTTTCTCTCATGTTATTGAAGGATACAGGCTAGGGTGGTCTGCACTGGCCAAAACTCCTAGAGGCTGGGGTGTTGCTCCTGGTAGATGGTCCCCAAGCAAAATCCTGTCTGCTGTGGACAGGAGATCCTCAGTGGACCCCAGTGGGGACGGCTTACACGGCATCTCTGTGCAGGGCTCAGCAGAGGGTGGGCAGGCGGGCCACTGGCTGAGGGGCCCACGCTCATGGATGTTAGGGATGCAAGGGTCACACAGGAGGCAGAGGCCCCAGAGCCCCATGGTTCCTAAACCTGACTGAGGAAGCGAGCCCCATGTGAGGCCAGCCCGCATTTCAAAGGCAGATGTGCTAATAATCCCAAAGGAGGATCACTTTCTCCCCACATCGGACAGAGTGGAAAATGACAAGGCAGCCCACCCGCCATCCACTCACCCGCAGGCATCTCCACACCTGTCGTGGCCCCTGCAGCCAAGGCGGGCCTGTGTCCATCTGGCTGTCTGGACACAAAGGAGGAAGGGTCTCCCTGTGGTCAATTTTCCACCCCGTCCCTCCCCTCCCCACCTTCCCAACAGCACTCCCTTCGTTGGGAAGGGTGGGGTGGGGAACTGACCGTGCAGGAGGCCCTTTCAAAGAGGAAATAAGGTGTGTGGCATGACACTTGACCCCACACTGCTCTGAGTCTGCAAATGCCCATCCAAAGGCTTAGGTTGCAAATCACTCGCTCTTCAACAGCTGTCTATAGCCAGCCTCCAATGCACCATGCACTTTCTTATGGTTGCTGGAGATGGATAAATGAAGCATCAAACAACAATCTTTTGACTTCTGCTCCTTGGTTGCAGAATTTGGGAACCTGTCATGGCCTTTCACCACCAGAAAAGACCACCACCCCCCCCCCACAGTTGACTGATTAATCTGGGTGAGTTACCACTGTACGGATTGTGAGGTCGGTGATCAAAACTGCCTTTGACCACATGAATACATAAATGAAGAAATAAATGACAGAGCCCATGAGAAGATGCTTGTTCATGGATTTTAAATTTCCTATCAGCTAGTCTGAAATCACTTGGGGGTAGAACTAGGTAAAGTCGGCTGTATCCGCTATGCAAACATGGCAACAACAGCACATTGACTTTAGAAAGTAAAACACTCAGTATTCTATGCAACAGGTTGGCAGACTACAACCCATGGGCCAGTTGCGTGCTTTTGTAAATAAAGTTTTATTGGAAAGTGGCCAGGCCATTCATCTAATGTGTTATAGTGGCAGAATTAACTTGCTGGGACAGAGACTGTAAGTCCCCCAAAGCCGAAAGTATTTACCGTCTGGCTCTGTACAGAAAAAGTTTACCAACCCCTGATCTATGCTAAATACCTATTATTGTCATTGGTTAACGGCTGGAAACAGAAGCCCCCTCAGTTATTTTAGTGAGAAAGGGAGTTTAATACAGGGAATTGGCTGTTTATAAAAGCAGTGGAAGGACTGTAGCTGAGGACAGCGCCCAGGACCTCCAGAAATAGCTCCTAGAACAACCCCACAGAACCAGCCAGGGCGGGGAGTGCCTCCCCTTAGGGGTGAGGGAACAAGTACATACCACGTTCTGGGACCAGGAAGCCAAGCCTGTGGCCCCCATAACTGCCTCTGGGCACCCGTGGATTTAGAGACTGTGCACTGGCCTCAAAAGCAAAAACAATTCCCCTCCCCTCTCTAATGACGTCGTCCATAGAAACATCACAGTGGGTGGCTAGTCGGGCATGAGCAGTCAGGAGAGGGCTCCCCACCACACAGACATACACACTCCAGGAGTGTCGGGGGCCATCAGGTGATGGTCAGGAGGTTGTTGACGGTCTCTCTAAAGCAATAACTGGTCACAGCTGACACCACGGAAAGGCAGGCTCCTAATAGATAGAAAACAGCTGAAACTGATCAGCAGTTTCCCAATAAGATTCCAGGAGTTGGGGGAAGAGACATCAGACCCCGGGAGCAGCCAACAAATAAAGCCCCAAGTCAAATAGTCAAGCTGCGCACTGGTCTTCCGAGTCATCTGCTTGGCCCTCTTCCAAGTGTACTTTCCTTTCCTTCCTGCACTAAAGCGTTTTGATCAACGTCCACTCCTGCTCTAAAGCTTGCCTGTCTCTCTCCCGTCTCGTGCCCCTCCTCAAGTTCTTTCTACTGGGGAGGCAAGAGTTGTGCTGCAGACTCAGATCCCTTCCACGACGACCAGAAGCACCACAAGAACGGCTGTTTCTCCTACGTGAAGGCTGCAGAAAGAGATTTCAGCTGTTGCCCAGGACGGCTCACTGAGATCACCGGGAGTCCTGGGAGCTCATCGGAATACCAATCACAATGCCACTGAAACCAAGCGTCGCGCAGGGGCTCTGGGGAGAAGACACCCGGGTTAACATAGGAGGTCATTAGGCAGCACCTTCCCTTCCCACATCTCCCCCCAAAAAAACCTCCGAGAAGTGCTCCGTGCCCACTTTGCAACAGAAAGTTCAGTGTCAAAACCAAAAAATAATGGATCGTAGCGTCTTCTCAGAGTGGTGTCGGCAACACCAAAGATTGCGGCAGAGGGCCAAGTTTTGCATCCTTTTCTTATTTTTCTTAACAAAACTGACAAACTATAGACCACACACCACGCAGAGGTGGAGACGAGGTGACACTCCTGATGTTTTGGGTTTAAATTTATTACCACCATAATGCATGGCTCTCAAGCAACAAAGTCCTATATGAATAAGTGTAGTACTAGATTTGAGCTTAGTGTCATAGGCTGTGAGAGAACAGGGTAGCAGAACCATACCTCTGTCCACCTCCAGGCGAGAACACGAGGGGCTTTTCCCATCAGGGTCTCTGTGTCCAACTGCAGGTCAAGTGCAGACTTTGAGAAACAGCTGCTGCTGCTGCCCTCTTGTGACAATCCTCAGAACAGGTGCTCGGAGAGCGAATGCTGTTTCTTATCTCACTGCTAAAGGGGAAGAGGTGATCAAAAACGTCACAAGTATCTTTGGCTTAACCTTGATTCAAATGAAGGTCAAAACTCCTGGCCACAGTTACTAATCACTTGAGGGAATAAAAAGCCATCGATGTAGCTTTTTTGTCAGTTGGCACAGGCTTTGAAAACGCAAAGCCCTTTTTGTAAGATTGGAAGGGTAGTAAATGTTTGCATATCAAATCAGTTAGTGTAACATTTAAGGTCAATATATACATTTTCTGGGTTTGGGCATCAAATGTTACTTAGGAGGCAAAGAACTTTCTCCTTCTCTTGAAAGATTTACTCATTCCATGAAGCACGCACTAAGAACCTTCAGTCTCACTGCCATGATTTTGCCTGAGGGGGGAAGAAAAAATGAGCTTCCTAAACATAATTTTATGTGTTTGTAATTTTTTTCCAGAACACTAAAGTATTTAAAAATATTGAAAACTTGAAAAGCAGATATGTGAACACTTACAGAATAATTTTAAGTATAGTTTTATACCAAGATAGAATTCATTATCATTTTACTTCACTTAGATTACTTTAAAATCATTTAAGATCACCCCCAGTCAAGAGAAACTGTCAAACAGGACGACTATTCCCATCGAAAGTGAGACAAGCAGAGAAGTCGACTGTGAAGATATTTGTGGTGACTTTGCTTCCCCATCTTTCTTGCTGCCTGAGGTTCCAGCCTGGCACAGCTCCCAGTCGGCCCTTATTCAAAATTTTAGATTTTGAGCATCTCAGGTTTTTTGCATTCATTTTAAATTTTGCCCCTGAGGCAAGTGCCTTACTCACTTCCCCTGCGGTCTCCAAACTCGGAATCTTCTTACAGAAGATTATCATGCGTGGAAGATTGTTGTAGAACACTGTACCCAATCATTAGGTGTGATAACACATTTTTCATAAGAGATCAATTTCCCCCAACCTTGTGATCATTAACTTATGAGCTATGACCTCATTGATCTAACACTGTTAAAATCAATCAACCTAAAAACAATGTTGATATGATTAGAATTAGGGACAGAGCCAAGGCATTCTTCCTGGAAAATATATTTATTTTCAAGGAAAAATTGACGAGGGATTCTAACAAAACGCTTGGCAACACAATAAGCCATTTGGATTTTTCCATGACAGGATTTCCATGCTTCGTTGGTGCAATAACAATAAACAAGTCAATAAAACAGGCCACACAGATGATGAAAGATCGATTCAGTATTATTTTGCTAACATTTTAGATTTAATCTTCACATAATCTGGCTTTAGCAGAAGTCACTGAAACCAATATGTCTCTTTTTGGCTACATGGTTTTATAACCTTTTCTTTTTTTTTTTTTTTTTTTTTT
>NW_012102388.1:1061819-1119601 GCF_000951045.1 Mandrillus leucophaeus
GATCTCCTGACCTCATGATCCGCCCGTCTCGGCCTCCCAAAGTGCTGGGATTACAGGCTTGAGCCACCGCGCCCGGTCTATAACCTTTTCTTGATTAGTATATTAACTAGCAGATTAGAGCATACAAGATTTCCTACCATATATTCAATTCACAGAAATAATGTTTCCCAATTCATCCACTTCAAAATGACCTTAAACTCCTGTATAGCAAAGATGAATGGCTTTTCTCTGGCAGACCTGGGAGCTGTCTAAGAGGCTCTTCGATGGACTTTGCAGCCATATCACACTCCCAAGAGCTGTGGGTTTAGACGTCAGTCTCTCTGTCCTGAACCACAGTCTCTGTTGAACTTCCTCACCATTGATATTTTTAATCTGAGGGTCAAAGCTTTCCATTATTTTCATTATATTTTTATCTCACTAGTTCTAACCTAATGCTCCAGGCAGTCGGGAACTTCTGTATTGTAAATATATTATCTAAATATCTGCTTTCATGGGTCATCTCTAGATCGGATCAGTAGGCTTTGAGCCCTCGCTAAAATGATTGAAAAGAACAAGACCAAGG
Source organism: Mandrillus leucophaeus (assembly GCF_000951045.1). NCBI lineage: Eukaryota > Metazoa > Chordata > Mammalia > Primates > Cercopithecidae > Mandrillus > Mandrillus leucophaeus. The sequence continues at coordinate 1,062,382 of NW_012102388.1, forward strand.
TCAGATCTGGGTGTCCCTGCAGCAAAGGCTACCTCCGGGTGAATCTTCATTTAGAAATAGAGCAGCCAAGAACACACTGGAACCACTGCCGTTGCTTGTCCTAAATGCATTCTCTCGCTTGCTAAAATTCAGATACTGGGGACTGAGGCATTTTCTGATCAAGAGACTCATCTCCAAAAGAAAATGAGATTGACTTCATTTTGAGGCTTTCTCTCGGGAAGTGAGAGCAAACGCAAGCTTCCTTTGCGTGAATGTCATCTTCCTTCTGAGGCTCTCAAATGGGGTAACTCTGCTTCCCTGTTAGTGAAGGACATTTCTGTGGTCAGTGGCAGAAACCACATAAAATGCACTTAAGAACAAAGAGAAGTGACAGGAATGCATAATTGAAAAGTTTGCAGATAGTTCTGGCTTCGGGCATGGCTGGATCGAGGGGTTCAGAAATAGTCACCAGGACTCAGTCTCTCTCAAGCTCTTGATTCTGCTTTCACAGATGTTGACTTCATTTTCATTTCTAGGCAGTCTAGAAGCCAGATATGCAGTATATCTAGGCTTCATCATATTAGCTATAATTCCTGTGGAAAAAAGAGTTTAAAAATACCAAGAATCAGTCCCCTGGCCTGAGCACCCAGTTAGTATCAATGACCAACTCCTAGATCAATCACCATTGCTGCCTGTGGCAATGCTCCAAATGGCCCAGCCTTGTGTCCCATGCCACTGCTGTAGGAGAGAGGTGGGGCTGGACCCACACGGGTCAAATGGGATGCTGATTCCAGGAAAGGGGGACTAGGTTCCAGGAGGACAAAAACACAGATGTTCCCTCCACAGTGCAGTGAGAGCTCTGCCATGACCTGACAGCAAGCACTCAGATCTGCAGGTTTCCGAGACAAACGTCATCTGCCTGTTGAGAGTGGAGTTCACATTCACTTGCCTGCTGCTTCCTGGTGCCACGCTGATCCTCCTGGTACCATGTAGATCCTCCTGGTGCCACGCTGATCCTCCTGGTGCCACGCTGATCCTCCTGGTGCCATGCTGATCCTCCTGGTGCCACGCTGATCCTCCTGGTGCCATGCTGATCCTCCTGGTGCCATGCTGATCCTCCTGGTGCCACGCTGATCCTCCTGGTGCCGTGCTGATCCTTCTGGTACCATGCAGATCCTCCTGACAGTCACTCAAACATCCATCATCCAGCTTCCCAGCGACCATGGTCACTGGCATGGCTAGCACTGCTCTTGGTCCTCAGTAAAGGGGTGGCCTGCCCCTCCACACCTGTGGGTATATCTCATCCCGTGGGACGAGAGACTGAGATAAGAAATAAGACACAGAGACAAAGTATGGAGAAACAACAGTGGGCCCAGGAGACCGGCACTCAGCATACCAAGGACCTGCACTGGCACCGGTCTCTGAGTTCCCTCAGGTTTTATTGATTATTATTTTCATTATCTCAGCAAGAGGAATGCAGTAGGAGAGCAGGGCGATAATAGGGAGAAGGTCAGCAAGAAAACATGTGAGCAAAAGAATCTGTGTCATAATTAAGTTCAAGGGGAGGTACTATGCCTGGATGTGCATGTAGGCCAGATTTATGTTTTTCTCTGCCCAGGCATCTCAGTGCAGTAAAGAATAACAAAGCAGCATTGCTGCCAACATGTCTCGCCTCCCGCCATAGGACGGTTTTTCTCCTATCTTGGAATTGAACAAATGTACAATCAGGTTTTATACCGAGACATTTAGTTCCCAGGGGCAGGCAGGAGACAGTGGCCTTCCTCTATCTCAACTGCAAGACGCTTTCCTCTTTCACCAACCCACCTCGGCACAGATCCTTTACGGGTATCGGACTGGGGAATGGTCAGGTCTTTCTCATCCCACAAGGTCATATTTCAGACTATCACATGGGGAGAAACCTTGGACAATACCCGGCTTTCCAAGGCAGAGGTCCCTGTGGCTTTTTGCAGTGCGTTGTGCCCCTGGTTTATTGAGACTAGAGAATGGCGATGACTTTTACCAAGCATACTGCTTGTAAACGTTTTGTTAACAAGATACGTCCTGCACAGCCCTAAATCCCTTAAACCTTGATTCCATACAACACATGTTTTTGTGAGCTCAAAGTTGGGGCAAAGTGGCTGAGGCAAAGTGACTGGGGCAAAGTTACAAATTAACAGCATCTCAGCAAAGCAATTGTTCAAGGTACAGGACAAAACGGAATTTTTTATGTCTTCCCTTTTTACATAGACACAGTAACAGTCTGGTCTCTCTTTCTTCTCCCTTCACTCAGCTTCCTGAAGTCATTCCCTCTGTGTTTTCTGCTTTGATGCCCTTCTGCAACTATATTCATATCCTCTTTCTACATGCACGTAATATTATAACTCATGGTTCGGTAATGCTCCTTTACGGAAGAGTTCCTTTTAAAAGAAATGGAGGAAGTGCTTAGAAAAAGTGTATTTAAAATAACATTTCCCCTGCTTTCATCCCTTTCAGCGGCATTTCCAAGGAAACTCTAGGAGAGTCCACTTACTTCTCAATCCCTTTAGCAGAAAGAATTTCGAAACACTCTGTTCACACTTCTGTGGCATTTTCACAGTCTTCTTCACATGGAACTATTTACTCGTGGTATGTTTGGGGGCGTCCGCTGCCTTCTGCGGACCAGGAGTCCCTGGGGAGTCTTATCCCTTGATCCTGGCGGAGCCTGGTCAGCTCCTGACTCCGCGGCTTAGCGCATCGCAGACACAACGCACCTCATCGGATGAATTGATTGGGCATCTTGTCGAACACCAGCAGGGGTTGTGCTAATGATTCTCAGCTCCATCACGGCATAGCTGCAAATCAATCGCCGTTTTCCAGAATTCCTGGATATTTCTTTTTTTCTAATCAGAGAGACAGTAGCAATGCCTGGTGCTGAAGAAGTGTAGAGATGCTGATTTGTGTTTAGAGTGTGCTCAGAGTTGACCTTCCCAAGTCAAGAGGAAAACAAAGAGAAGAGAGAATTCCCTGGCCCTGGCCAGAAATGGAGGGTGGGCTTCCAGCCGGGTGCTCAGGCACCAGATCGGTGGTTACTCTTCTGGCCTCAAGGACGTCAGCGTTGCTGAGGTGAACACAGCAGCTCCCTTTCAGTCAGGTTTTGCTTTCAGTTCCCCATGATCAATCAGGGTCTGAAAATATCCAATGGATCACTCCAGAAATAAACAATTTATAAGTTCTAAACTCTGTGCCATTTTGAGTAGCGTGATGAAGCCTGGCACGGTCCTTCTCCACCTTATCCCCGACATGAATTATTCCTTTGCCCGGCATGTTCGTGCTGCAGACACGACGCCCTGTGCTCACCAGTGGCTCAGCAGCCGTCTTGGTGGTGAGCTGGACTTCCTCTGTGTCACGGTGCTTGCAACCAAGTCACCCTGATTTAACTTCAGGATGGTCCCAAAAGACCATGTGCACTGGCAAAGGCAGCCATAAAGCGCCTTTTTTTTTTTTTTTTTTTTTTTTTTTTTTAGTGAAAAGGTGAAAGTTCTCCACTTAATCAGGAAAGAAAAGGAATTATAAGCTAAGGTTGCTAAGATCTTCGGTAAGAACGAACCTTCAATCTATGAAGTTGTTGAGAGGGAAAAATAAATTTGTGCACAAGATACATAGAGGTCAATATTCTCCGAGGTTTCAGGCGTCCCCTGGGGGTCTTGGAGCTCGTCCCCGGTGGATAAGGGTTATGACTGTGGCTCTGCTTCCACTGGAGATCAGGACGCCTTCGACGTCTAAAAGAAAGCACGAGACCCTGAGAATGCACCCAGAACATGCTCCCCAAACCTATCTTTGCTTGTAAAATCACCCACTATTCTCTGAATATTCTCTCCAAACAATTAAAGTGACAGTTCTAATTTATCACTCAGGGGATGTGGGGCCAAGTGTAGACATTAATTTTAAGACACTCTTAGGCCGGGTGTGGTGGCCACTCGGGAGGCTGAGGCAGGAGAATTGCTTGAACCCAGGAGGCGGAGTTTGCAGTGAGCCATTGCACTCCAGCCTGGGCAATAGAGAGAGACTCCGTCTCAAAAAAAAAAAAAAAAAAAAAAAAAGAGAAAAGGAAAAAGATAAAAAAGGAAATTCTTTGCAAACAAAGAGTGAGAAACGCCACGGAAATTCTCCGGCAGAGATCTGTGTGATGAAAATCAAATGGGCTTGAAGTTGTCACTCTTTTCCTAGGTGAAGTTACTGGGACTGTGAGCAGAGCCTGCCCAAACTGGCAGAACTCCGTGGGGCCTCGAGGTCCAGTGCGAAGCACAAGTCCTGCCGGAAAGGAAGGCGATCAGGGCTGGCAGAGAGCAGCACGTCATATCGCTCGGCAGGTGCTCTGCATATACAGCGCCTGGGAGAAATGGGGAGGTGACGGGCATCGCAAGCAGGGCACGCTCCATGCAGGCCCCACCTCAAGATGGGCTCCACTCTAGAGGAGACCCCACTTGCTTGCCAAGAAGATCAATTAATGCCCCCATTTCTTTCTGGGGCCCAGGGAGCACCCGGCGTGGCTCCTAATGCTGATGGCGTCTTCATCTGGCAGCTCCTGGAAGGGCACTGGGATGAGGAATTTGGCCAACGAAAGGTAGCCAACTGTTCAAACTGTGTCCAAATCATGCAACCACAGAGCTGTAACCAATCTCTTATCATGCCTATTTTTATGGTTATTTCTTGACGAATTGTTAAACAAGGGTGGATTCTTCATGCCTCTCTTTCCTAGACCATATAGGGTAACTTCCTGACGTTACCATGGCATTTGTAAACTGCCACGGCGCTGGTGGGAGTGTAGCAGTGAGGACGACCAGAGGTCACTCTCATCGCCACCTTGGTTTTGGTGGGTTTTGGCCGGCTTCTTTACTGCAACCTGTTTTATCAGCAAGGTCTTTGTGACCTCTATCTTGTGCCGACCTCCTATCTCATCCTGTCACTTAGAATGTTTAACCTCCTGGGAACGCAGCCCACTAGGTCTTAGCCTCATTTTACCCAGAGGGAGTAACTCCGGTTCAAACGCCTCTGACAAATCTGGCTGTTTCTGTCCCTCACTTCTGTTTTCTGAACTTCGCTGTCCTTTCTCTGTTTGTAAATCTTCTTCCACCCCATGGCTGTGCTGGAGTCTCTTAGCCTACCCTGGCTCAGGAGACTGCCTGATTTGTGAATCATTCTTTGCTCAATTAATCTCCTTTAAATTTAATTTGGCTAAAGTTTTTCTTTTAACAACAGCAAGGGCTGACTGAGGTATCTTAGAGCAAAATCGTCTCTCTTCAACAAGGCCCTGCATGATGTGGGCCCTGTCTACCCCTTCAACTCACTGTGTATGACAACACAGACCTCCTGTCTGCGGCCTCAACCATTAAACTCATTCATGCTTCAGGATCTGTGCACTGGCTGTTCTATCCTCCCAGGAATCCCTCTCCCGCATCCCACGGTTCTCCCGCATCCCACCGTTCTCCCGTGTCCCACAGTGGCTGGCCTCCTGGGATGACTTTGGTGCCAGCTCTCACATCTCCTCCTCCAGGAGCCCTCCCCAATATCTCCATCTAATGGTGCCCCTACACGTTCCTCTGTCACCAGCCCTGTTCCATGTTTCCTGGTAGCACTCATCACTACCACTTTTTACAGATGTCCTCACGTGGTTCCTCTGTATCCTGTGTCTCCTCCTTCCAGATCATAAGCTTTCTGAGAACACGACCCATATCTGACTTATCACTGCTGCTGGCTCCAGGACCTGACTCATAGCAGCTGTTCAATAATATTTTTTAAACTGAACCTTAACTAGTTTCCATCTCAAATATATATGCAGAAAAGATGGTTTTTACACCCATAAGTTCATCTATGAAATCAGCAAACCAGTATATGTGCTTTGTTGAAGTCCAAAAAGAAAAGATTATCACGAGAATCAAAACAAAGCCAGCCCGAATGAGGAGCGGTTGTGAGGTCTCCATAAAGAGCCTGTCCTAGGAGGTGTGCTGATCTGGGGCCCTGAGGGCAGGCGGGAGCCTGGGCTCCCAGCAGCTGAGGGCCTCCAGATCTGTTTTCATGTAAACTAGTGAGTAATCCCAGCTTCTCAGGTCTGTTTTCATGTAAACTGGTGAATGACCCCAGCTTCTCAGACCTCCTCAGTCCTGCTAGGGAGTTTTGATGGTTTGGATCAAGAAAAAAAAAGTCTTTCTAGATGAGAACCAAACAGACAAGTCAGCCTTCAAATTGGGCATCTCCCCATACCTGTCCCACCTGTATGGAAAAAATGAGAAAGTGTCCTTCCTCGGGAAGTAATAATCCAGATAACAACATGCTTGCCTGACACCACTCCTTTCATCTTAGCATCTCGTAGCACTTAGAAATATTAAGGATTTAATGGGTGTCACTGGGACACGAAGCCATATTCCGAAGCAGCCTGTATCTCCGGTTTCCCATCTGGGAATGGGCTTACTCTGGTCCATTAGAATGACAGCCCAGTAAGCAAGGTGCTATTAGCCTGTTTCACAGACCTGGGGGAGTGAGAGCTAGGCAAGGTTGATAACATTGCCATCTACTCCCTGCCCCAGGAGTGCCATAGAGGCCAGTGACATCACATCCTGGGTGCTTCAGGGTGGCAGGGACTCAGGAGGTTGGAGTCACAACTGCATGAGGAGGAATCAGAGCCTGGGAGTTCACATGCAGACCAGCAGGACAAAAGGGGTCCATCCACTCCACGAGAATGCACTGCACAAAAAACCCAGTGGAAAAAAAAAAAGTGAGCAAATGACTTGAGCAGACATTTGTCCAAAGAAGATTTACAAATGGCCAATAATCACAAGCAAAGATGCTTGTATTAGTCTGTTCTCACACTGCTAATAAAGACATACCTGATACTGGATAATTTATAAAGGAAAGAGGTTTAATTGACTCACAGTTCCCCAAGGCTGGGGAGGCCTCAGGAAACTTACAATCATGGTGGAATGAGAAGCAAACACATCCTTCTTCGCGTGGTGGCAGCAAGGAGAAGTGCTGAAGAAAAAGAGGGAAAAGCCCCATATAAAACCATCAGATCTTGTGAGAACTCACTCACTATCACAAGAACAGCAGCATGGGGGTAGCTGTCCCCTGATTAAATTACCTCCCACTGGGTCCCTCCCATGACACAGGGGGATTATGGGATTGCAATTCCAGACGAGATTTGGGTGGGGACACAGACAAACCATTTCGATGCTCAACACCATTAAGTCATGAGAGAAATGCAAATCAAAACCACAATGAGATACCACTTCACATCTCCTAGGATGACTCTAGTCAAAAAGGTGAAGAACAACAAGTGTGGAGAAGGACGTGGAGAAAGTGGGGCTCCCCTGCATGACTGGTGGGAGTGGACGATGGTGCAGCTGCTGTGAACAGCAGTTTGGTGGTTCCTCAAAAAGTTAAATGTAGAGTTACCACATGACCCAGCAGTTCCAATCCTAGGCTAAGATCAAAGAACAGAAAACAGGTCCTTACACACAACATATTCACAACACATTCATAGTAACACTATTCACAATATTAAACTGATGGATTAGTGGGTACGAATACAGACTTTGACAGAAGAAATGGGACCCAGCGTTCGATAGATCAGTAGCATGACTATAGTTTCCAATAATCTCTTGCATATTTCAAAATAGCTAGAAGAGAACAAATAGAATGGTTCCAGCATAAAGACAATATTTAAGATGATGGCGATCCCAAGTACATAGATTTGATCTTTAGAAATTATTTGAATATATCAAATTATCACATATGTCTCAAAACTATGTACACCTATTATGCACCAATTAAAAAACTTTTAAAAAAGTAGAAACAATGGATAAACAAATTGTGATATATCCATGAAATGGAAGATTATTCAGTCCTATAAAGGAATGAGGCTCTGATATGTACAACAAGATGAACGAGCCTTGAAAACACCATGCTAAGTGAAAGAAGCCACACACAAAAGGCCACATGAACTATAATGCCATTTATATGACATGTCCTGAATTAAATAAAGCCATAGAGGCAGGAAGTGGATTCATGGTTGCCAGGGACAGAGAACAGGGAGAAACACAGAAGGACCACTAGTGGGTACAGAGTCTCCTTTTGGGGTAATGATAATGTTTTGGAAATAGGTAGAGGAGGGGACTGTACAACATCGTGAATGTACTAAATATCACTGAGTTGTTCACTTTAAAATGATTAACTGTATGTTATATGAATTTCAATTTAATTCTTTTAAATGCAGAGTTTCTTTACAATAAAATGACAATCGCTGACATTTACTGAGCCCCCTATATGCCAGCCTCCATTACCATCACTGGGCTTGGATCAGCTCAGTTATTCCGCCCAGCAACGCTGCCAGATAGAGACTATTCGCCTCACTCACAGATGAGAAAACTGAGACACAGAAAGTTAATCAATTGCCCAAGTGTCCCAATATAATAAGAGGCAGAGCCAGCACAGACCCAGGCATCTAAACAACCAGGGGTCCTGCACCAGGAACCTCTGGGCACTGGAAATTCATGCTGCTCACTGGGTGTCTGCTCTTGGGGTGCCTCTGTTCTGAAGGGTGGGCACAGATGATAAACTAATTGCCAAGAAAGGCTCCTTGCTGGCTGTGAAAAGCCCTCTGATCAAATGCAAATACTAACCAAAGTTCAAGTCGGAACAACACTCTTGCATCAATTGCAACTGAGATTGGCTAAAGATTCACGAGTTTGGCAAAAATAACCAGGAGCATTCCATGAAGTTTAACTGTCTCTCATGGATTGTATACTAAATATGATTGTATACTTTTTATCCTTTGTAATTTGTGTGCTACACAATCTTTACATAAGTAAAATTTATTATATATGCGTATATAGATGTAGGTATGCAGCACGGAGATGTATATATCATATGCACATCCCACCCCCAGCCTAGAACTTGTTATTAAACATTTTCTAGCAAAACCATTCCCTACTCATGGAATTTTCATTTTCCTGTCAATCTCCAGGGTGAGCAATGTGGGGATCACAGAACAAATTCAACCTAAAGAAGAAAACTGTCTGAATATAAGCCCATAGAGGAAGTCAGAGAGACCATTCTTTGAGGAAAAAAGCGTTTAGTGTTGGGGACCATCCTAGGCTTCCATTTACCCAACAGTGTGAGTTTAGGCCTTCTATTATCCAGATCTGTTATCTATTATCTCTATTTATTTAATCTCAGGAAGACTCAGTTTGCTTATCTGTAAAGCAGGGGACACAAGAGGAATGACTGAGTTGTCATGAAGATTAACAGCCGCTAAAATATGTTGGTTCTAAGGGCTGACCCTGAGCTAGGCATTCTACATGCATTCTCTCTGAATCTTCACAATACCCCTAATATCTACCAATCCCTCTGGAATGGGGAAGCAGCGGCAGAGGGAGGTGAGCACAGCCTGACCCCAGGGCGCAGAGCTGCACAGAACGCGTCCACGATCCGACCACAGAGTCTGCTCCCAGCTCCTGGCCTCCGTGCCCAGCTGGGCGCACGCCCCCGGCTCAGAGTCACACAGAGTCAAGCCTGATAAGCGGTATTATCCTGGAGGCAAGACTGCTCATTGGCTTTGGCTCGGTCGCCTGCGTCCGGAACCTGAAATCCACAAAGGTGCACACAGATGTGGGTCGCTGCCTTCCCAGGAGGCTCCTGCCCGGTCCACCTGGGGAAGCGCAGGGCAGCGGGCACAGGATTCTCCCATCAGACACCGCGAGAGCATCTCCGCGGCGGCCTGCAGGGCCCGCCGTCCCCACCAGGGGGCGGCCTACGCGCGTCTCTCGGAGCCAGAACCCGCGCGGGGCGGCTGCGCTGACGGGAAACAGCGCCCGGGCGCTCCCGCCGCTCCCGCCTCAGCGAGGTCCCCGCGTGCCCCACGCCCCCCGCGCGAGCCCCGGCACGCGAGCCCCACAGCGCTGCTCTAGGGCTTGTGTGGATCCTTTTGTCCCCACTGCCAAGGAGCTCCTCTGACCCGAATTCCTGCTGACCTCACACCAGGCCAACACCCGGAGCCGCGCGCTTCCCCAGGGAGGATCCCGGCCCCCTCCAGGACCGCCTCAGCCCAGGAGCTCCCGCTGGGCCGAAGGAGGCCCAGAAAACACGACCTACTATGAGCAGATATCATCCACACGCAAACACACTCGTGCACATGCATACACACACGCATACACACACTCATACACGTGTTCATGCACGCCCATGTGCAAACATGCATATGGCATATGCGCGCACACACATGCATACATTTACCATATCTACACGCACATACATGAACACATACACACACATGCATACATTTACCATATCTACACGCACATACATGAACACATACACACACATGCATACATTTACCATATCTACACGCACATACATGAACACATACACACACATGCATACATTTCCCCACACCTACACACACATGAACACATGCACACACACATGCACGTGTGCGTGCATGTGCATACACATATATGGACTTACACAGGCATGCACATATGCATGGTGCATTACATACACTACATACACACATGCACACACGCATACAGCTGCATACATATACACACATGCACACAATACACCCACATATACACACATGCATGCATATGCATACGTACACCTGCATATATATGCACACATGCACTATACACATGCATACATGTGAACAAATGCACACATATACACGCATATACCCCTGAATACATGTACACATGTGTACATGCATAATACACCTGCGAACATAAACACACATGCAAATGTGTAGCACATGCACACATACACACATGCATGCATACATGTTTGTATGTATGCACACACACCTCCCAGTGGCTGGCATCTGGTGAGGATGAATAAATATTTGCCAAATAGGTGAAAGTACACATGGGCATCACAGGGGAGGCCCTCTCCCCCACAGGGCCTTTGGACCGGCCAGTCCTCTGCCTGTTTACTATTTTCTCACCTGGCTGAATTCCACTTAGACCAGATGTTACAACACAGGCCTGCAGGACACACCTGGCCTACAGTTGTGTCTTGTATGGTTCACTGACTACTTTAGAGAGTTACAAGTTGGCAACATTTAAAAACTGAGAGATTTGATACACATTGGAAAATCCTGTGACCTTGGAAGATCACATATCTGGCAAGATAAACTCCTACTCACATCCCAGGGAGTGACCAAAGCTGGACAGAGGACACCTCCCCAGACGGCGAAGTTCCGTTTGCCGCTGCCCACGCCTTCATGCTCTACTGTGCCTCATCGCTCAGGCATCCACACTACTTGCTCAACACCTGCAAATGTGTGCATTTTTAGCCTCTGACTTCACCTGGATTCCTCTTCCAGGAAGCCCTCCATGAACCTCAGGGTTGGGGCTTCTCCTCGGTGCTCCCACATCTCCCTGGATGGAGGTTGTCTCTACCAGCAGGCCAGGGGGCTCCCTGAGGGTCTGCGTTCTGCTCACAGCCATGCCCCAGCTCTGAGCGCCATAGATGTCAGGCACACAACAGGTACTCAAAAAATGTTGGTGGAATCGGCAAATAATCGCAGAGCACTTTATTGTGGAAATCTGGGCTGAGCTTTATAAGGGGAGCTTGAATTTAGGAGCCGAGAAGAGAATGAAAGACTCCAAGGCAGGAGAAGGTCAGGGCTCCCGGAAGGGAGTGGGACACTCACTTGTTTGGGGAAACAGCAGTCTGGTGTGGAGGTCTGGGCAGGTGTTGGGAACCACGAGGGCAGCGAGGTTGTCCTGGCAGAGTAAATGTTCGTTGTTTAGCCACCAGTCTGTGGTACTAAAGATGAAGCAACTAGAATCCTTGGGACAAAAGGGAGGTCTAAAAGCGTCCTTTGAAGGAACCCATAAGAAATTCACAGTAGCATTTCCAGGAGCCGTGCAGCCAGTGGACCCAGGTGTGGCGTCTGCCTTCCCCCACTGCCGCCTGACTCAGGCGGTATAAGGAGCAGAAACATCCAAGGCCTGGTGTCCTCAAATTGGTGGCAGAATGCCTGGACCCTGAATAAGACGATGAGGCAGGAGACAAGAGTGGCCTGGTGACTCGGGAACAGTCAGTGGCTGCGATCTGCAAGCAGGACCGCAGGACCGAGGGAGCTGCCTCCAACCCTCCCCACTCCTGCTCCCCGGGGGTTAGTGGAGAAGCTTCCAAGGGCTGTGCGCAAAGGCAGGAAGTCCAAGATCCTTTTAATGAGTTTACTCAGCCTTTGGAATATCAAGTATTTGTTTTCCTAAGACTGGAAAGAAAGGGTCAACAGTCGGCCCCCTCCTGAGCAGCCCAGCTGCTTTGTCCTCAATTTGTTTGGGCCTCTAAAGAGCTCACGTTTATCAAAGGCCGTTTCGCACCTGAGGCCCCGAGTTACTGCTGCCTGGAACACAGGGCTTTAGTAATCCGCTCAAATCCCCAGGCCAAACAGTGGCACCAAACAGATCTCCTCCGAAATCACTTTGAACTTCAGTCCCAGGAGGCATTTTGGCTTATGCAGGACGGTCTTTGAAGAGGAAGTTGCTCTCTGTCCTCCTTCGGCGGCGGGACAGAGGATGGATCCAGGCGTGACTGTGCTGCAGATTTGCCAGCCTGTCCTCCGTCAGCGCCGGGGCAGCCTGTCCGCCTGGGCCGCCCTCCGGGGCTCCTTCAAAGGCTCCACTTCCCAGGGTTCACAGGCTCCAGGACGGGAGCTGACGCAGACCACAGGCGGTCGGCAGCACAACCTCCTTTATTCCTTCGAGTTTTGAGGGTTGTTTTGGGGGGATTTTTTGGGTGATTTCTTCTGACACGCTAACAGAAAAGTTTAAGACAGGCAGAGAGCATTCCTGGATCCTTTCAGTCAAATACCCCAAAAAGGAACACCTGTCCACATTTAACTACATTTCCTCTCTCCCTCTCTGTTTCACACCCTTTCTCTTTATACACGTACACACACACGCACACACGCCTACACACACACGCACACACGCCTACACACACACATATAAAATTTTTCTTTAATGTTTTTAAATTTAACCTCTAATGATATAATGAAACTCATTCTCCTGTAAAACATTAAACCCTTCCAGACAAGCAGAACATCCCACTGACTGTTACCCCCTCCCCACCTAAGGACCTTTCGCTTTTCATTTCCACGCATGGATGTGTGCCCCACGGAGTGACACCACAGCGTGGAACTCAGAGCTGGAATCTCTGCCCCATCTCCTGGGACATGTTTTCTACCTGTCTGCCAACACCTTTTTATGTATCCTGCAACTTAGATCTCTCCCTCAGCAACTTATCTCAGAGATCTCACCAAGCTGGTATATAAAGTCTCTGCCATTCTTTTTTAGCTGGTGCCATTAAAAATGTTTTTACTCATCAGATTGGCAAAAATATTCAAGTTTGATATTATCATGTGTGGGGGAAGGTGTGAGGGAAATGTTCTCATTGGTGGGGGTGTAAATTAGAGCCACTTTAGGGCAATTTGGCACACCTGTTAAAATTCACAGTGCACTCACTATGACCCAGCGGTTCCAGTTATCTGGATCTAAATGAGATCCCTTCAGTGGGCGGGCATGGGCACATGGAGGCACGCAGCGAGCTTGCCCATGGCGGGGCTGGAGCAAAGGGTTGGAAGCTGGAATGCACCTCGGTAGGGGGTGACCAGGGACATCCCTGCAGTCGGGGATACCATCAACCATAATTCTCAATGTGAGATTCCCATGAAGGTTTCTTTAAAAAAACAACAAAACATCCAGGTGCAGTGACTCGTGCCTGTAATCTCAGCACTTTGGGAGGCCAAGGCAGGTGGATCACTTGAGGTCAGGAGTTCGAGACCAGCCTGGCCAACATGGTGAAACCCCGTCTCTACTAAAAAAAAAGAAAAAGAAAGAAAAAATTAACTGGGCATGGTAGCACATGCCTGTAATCCCATCTACTTGGGAGGCTGAGGCAGGAGAATCTCTTGAACCCAGGAGACAGAGGTTGTAGTGAGCCAAACTCACACCACTGCACTCCAGCCTGGGCGACAGAGCAACACTCCGTCTCAAACAAAACAAAACAAAAACAACAACAAAAACAGAGACACCCAGGTCAAATCCTCAGATTTTACTTTTTATTAATTTGGTCTGGGATAGGATTGAGGAATCAGTATTTTTTTTAAAGTTCCTTAATGATTTTAATCATCAGCCGGGACAGAACCACCGAGGTCCCCTGGCAGAAATGGCTCCAATAGGATATCAACATGAAGTTTCCCCATTGGCCTGCAGGTGGCGTGAGTGAGCAAGACTTGGGTTAAAAAATAAAAATAAAAAAAATATGGAAAACCCCACTGGATCATTTCATTGCCCCGGCACTGCTATTATCCTGGGTGCTGTTCTTCGGGTTTGTGGGGAACTTTGCAGAGCTCCTTGATTAAGCCCAAGTCCCCACTGATCACAGACCAACACAGGGCCTCCAAGCAGGGCCCCACCCCACTGCCTTGAGCAGGTCCTGCTGCACCCAGGCCCGTGACAATGGAGATGACCGCAAGGCTCTCTGCTCACCGCTTTAAATGCATCATTTCATTTATTCCACCTTACCACACTAGGAGGTCGGGACTCCTACCCACCCCACGGCAGGGATGCAATTTTCCTGTATGAAAATCACCAAAGAGGAAGCTGAAGCAGCATGTGGTGACTCTGAGCCACAACTCGAGGCTAGACGGCCTCTTTGTTCCCAAAGTGTGTTCCCAAGGTACCATGGGGCATGCAGCAAATTCATCATAGAACATGCAAATGTTTTCTTTTTTTCTTTTTTTTTTAGGAAAACAGGAACATCTGTCAGACACCTTGCAAATGACTTCTGTTAAGTTATTTGGACCTGGGGACTTCATAAATGAAACGGGTGATTCTTTCTCCTAGGGCACTATGAAAACATCACTAACACATGAAGGTGCTGGTGGACTGAGAAGGTTTTGGGGAATGTCTGTCTCAGATCTCATGATCACACTACACCATAGCCCTGGTGCTGCCGCCCCTGCTGAGTACCTTTCCTGGATCCCCACCGCTGCAAGAATAAAGCCCCAAATCTGCATCCTGGCAATCGGTACCCCCACGGGTGACGGTCCAGCATCCTGCAGCCAAGACCCTGCCATGCCAGACCACTGGATGTCCCCTCCTCTGCCAAGACCATGCGATGCCAGACCACGGCTATTCGTTCCCTCCTCTGCAGAGATCCTGCCACACGGAACCACCAGATGTTCCCTCCTCTGCTAAGACCCTACCATGCCAGACTACTGGATGTTCCCTCCTCTGCTGAAACCCTGCCATGCTGGACCACCAGCTGTTCCCTCCTCTGCTCTGACTTTGCTCCCTCCTCCTCCTGAAACAATATGTCACCCCCTCAACTTGTCAAGACCTGTACTTGCGTCTCGAGGCTAGCTCAAGGCCCACCATAGCCAAGTAGCTTCCCAAGAACCTGGCTCAGGGAACCCAAGGGGATTTGCTTCTTCTTTCACCTGACTTTTGAGGACCCAAAGGGTAAGGGCCAAGCCCTGTTATCTTTGTATCCCTGCATGTCTTGTGTATTTCTCATGAAAATACAAGCTCCTGGGATCAAGGTCTCAGTACAGTTGAGCAGGTTGTGCACTGCACAAACCACCTGGCTGAGCAGAAAGGAGGGACTGAAGCATCGAGTCTATCAGCAGGTAAAACCTCTTATGACTAATCCACAGAGGTATGTCACGGACTGCAGTGGCCTATTCATGTCAGATATTCTTGTCTTCATCACCACTCTCCCATATTTTGGGCCCTCAACAGCACAAACCCTCATGTCTATTCACTGAATAAACAACAAAGTCACATGGGTGAGTCGTATTCTGTTAAGAACTCTGAAATCTTCCACAAAATGCAAGCTTTTCTAATAATAGCTAAGTAACATTTATGTGTTATGAACATAACTTACTTCATTACAAAAATCCCATAAAACCGTAAATTAAGCATGATTATGTTAATCTTCATTTTTAAATCAAGGAAATAGATTCAGAGAGATTACATAAGCTTTCAAAGACCACACAGCTCATAAGTAGCGGAGTCATGAGAACATCCATCCAGGGCATGTGAGTTTGCACGTACCATGAATTTAGAGCCGACGTTTGTGAATTGGTGGCGGATTCTTCCTGACCCGAGGGTCGCAGTCAAAGTGGCACCTTCTTCATGCGAGCAGACCCTGACTGTGGGAGAGGCGGCAGTTCTCCTGAGGGATCAGTTCTGCAGGATTCAGGGGGCCTATGCCACCAGGCCTTCCAGTGAGTGTGAGCACCCAATCCCCTGCGTTCAATCCCTTCCTGCTTAAGGTAGCTGGAGCAGTTTCTATTCATGTAACTGAATCTTGACTGCTACATTTCCTTTCTCACCTCCAGAATCCCAGTCTTGCTGACACATGTCTTAACTTCACCCCTTTCCCATCAGCAAGGTCTCTGCCTTAATTCGGGCCTGCATGGCTCCTCCCTGGACATCCCAAGGCAACGCTCTTTTGATTCACTGTGGCTCCAGGTTTTTCACCTCTCCAATCCCACCTCGCAAACCCTGTTGCACCCCTCCCCTGGGTGGGTTCAGTCTTGCTGGGGGAGAGGACCCAGTTCACACAGACTAACACTGTAAAAGGCCAAGCTTATCCCCTAAACCTGACAGCTGGCGCACTGGCCACTTGCTGTCGGGCCTTCTCGTAAAGGTTTGACATGTCTTGTCCTAAGGACATCCTGAGGGAGGTACAAGTTGATCACTCCTCTTCTGAGGAGTCGGGGTTGGAGAGGGGGCATGTGGTTGGATCTCGCAGGTATTTGGTAAGGGGGGGCCTGAGAGTAGAGACCCGCCAGTGTCTTAGCACCTCAAAAGCACTTTTGGCTGCTCCTCAGAGAAAGGGATTCGCTTTCTCTCACAGTCTGCACACATCCAACGACACAGTGTCAGGAACCGGCACACGTGCTGTGCATTCAGCCCTGTGATATTTCCCATTCTAGTTTATTTCAGTCTGGGCAATTCTGTTCCATGTCAGCCTATTCTATTCTATTCTATTCTATTCTATTCTATTCTATTCTATTCTATTCTATTCTATTCTATTCTATTCTATTCTGTTTCTATTCTATTCTATTCTATTCTATTCTATCCTATTCTATTCTATTCTATCCTATCCTATCCTATCCTATCCCATTCTACCAATCTTACTCTACTCAATTTCACCCTGTCCTATCCCAGATTCTAACTTACCTTATTCCCTACTCATCTTTCCACCTTAGCTTTGCTTTTCTAGTCTTTTCTTCTCAACCAGGATCCCAAGAGAATTAAGCTCAAATGTCCTCAGCCATTCATTGTATATCAATCATCAACCTTTATCCTAGACACCTAGAGGGGTACTAGTTATAATCCATTTTTGTGAGAATCGAGAAACTATTTGCTTAGATCATTTTCTATGTTTTATGGTTCAGATAAGAAACTCTGGTTTGAAATCTAAAATGATCTCACAACCACTAGTGGGTCACTCACTCTACCTGCCTGCCTGCCTGCCTCTCTTTGAGGTTTATAATAGAGCCACACCCAGGCAGGGTTAACATTTAAATATGCCCCAGATTTTCAGAACCCTGTCTTGGCATTTGTTTGTTTTATTAACACACTAGGAGTTCCCCAAATTGAATTGGCCTCACCCTCTCAACCTCCAAGATGCTCTGTCCCTGCCAAGACAAATTTATAACTCCCTGCTTCTCAAAAAATAAAGGTCAGTCTCCATACTTTGATGTTTAGGATCTTCCGTGGCTCAGCCTCAACCTGCCCTCCTGGCCTAAAGGCTGCTGTGCCCCGCCCACCCCTCCTCTCTGTCCCCTGAGCAGGTTCTTCCCTTGGTGGACTCTGGCCAGCCTTCCTTGTACAGCCCTGGCTGCCCCTCCCCTTCACAGCCCCTTCACACTCAGGTCACTCCCTAGAGGAGAGGACAACTGTCCCTCTGTCCTTCCAAAGCCATTGATGCAATGATCCCAGGGCCATGTGTGTGCAGAGACTGTGCTGGGCAGTGGGAGATGCAGTGATGAGAAAGTGAGACCAGATCCTGTCCTCAGGGACCTCAGAGTCTCATTAAGGGATAATCATGGTAGATAGCATCTTTAGATGCTACTGATTATGCTTCAGATACTGTTCAAAGCACTTTACACAGGTGTGATTACTAAGTCCTGGAGGCAAGCCCATGAGGCCGTACCATTATTCTTCCCAGTTTGCAGATGAAGAAAGAGGCACAGAGAGGGTGAGTCGCTTGTCCAAAGCCACACCGCTTTTCAGACATCAAACTGAGATTTGAATCCAGGCAGTCAAGCTACAGAACCCATGGTCTGAAACAATTAAAAACCAGAGTCTGTTCATCAGAGAAACACAGAGAACATTCTATTGTCTTCCAGGGGAATGTGACTTAGGCTTGAGGTCAGGAAAGGATTTTCTCTCTTTAGACTCATGCCCCAGGTCAAGACCATCTATAAACTGATGACTCTAAAGTTATTTCTTCAGATGCACCTGCACACCTGCCTCATCAGTATCCCCATGGACATGCCTGAGAGGCCTCTCAAAATTTTCAAGTCCCCAAACAAACTCATAGTCTTCCTCCACACACCGTCTCCTTCCACACTTGTTCCCATCAGAACAGTTAACACCCATCCTCTTGACGGCACAACCCCAAGCTTCTGAATCATTTGACTCGCGCCTCTCTCTCTCTATTTCTCTCTCGCGCACACCCCCGTCTCTTTTCCCACCCAAACATTGCTTCTGTGAGAACAAAGAGTTTTGCCTGGGTTTGGGGGTTGCTTTCCCCTGCTTGCTTTAATCACCATATGCCCAGCGTCTAGATCAGAGTCGGCAAGCATTCTCTGTCCCTGGTTAGGTAACAGATCCTTTAACCTTTGCAGACCATGTGGTCTCTGCGGCAAGCATTCCACCCTGCCGCCAGGGCGCACAGCAGCCACGGATAACAGCTCAGTGAGGGAGCGCGGCTGTGTTCCCATAAAGCCTCATTTGTAGACACTGAAAGTTGACTTTCTTCTAAGTTTCATGTGACATGAAGTAGTCTTCTTCTTGTGCAATTATTTGAAAATGTAAAAATAGTTATTCGCAGGCAGGCTGGATCTGGGTTCAGTGCCGGAGCCGTCGTCAGCTGCCCCCTAGCCTGCCCGTAGTAGGAGCTCAATGAATATTTGCTGACTGAGTGAGGAATGTGACTTTGGATCTTAAATGTAAGATAGGAGAGAATTGATCAGATGATGGACAGAAATAACCATCCAGACAGAGGGGACGGCATGGGACAGGTGCAGTTGGGGTTGAGTAACTTGCCCAGGGTCACAAAACCTGTCGATGGCCAAGCTGGGCTTCAAATACAATATCTGAGGCATACTTATACTAAAAATTGTTTCATTGTTTATCTGGATTTCAAATTTAACTGGATGTTTTGTATTTTACCTGGCAATTCTGTCGATAGGGTGAGCCCTGGGCACAGGAGGGACCCCTGTAGATGCTTAGAGACATGAGGATAGGAAAATGTTCTTGTTCGTCTGCACCAAGAATGCCAGTGGTGGCAGGAGACAGGCAGCTCACGTGTGGGCTGCGGGCTGTAGGATGCTGTTTCACACCTGAGTGCTCAGAGAGGGGCAAGCTTGAGACAGGAGCGTGTGCACGCGGCGGGCTCCGGGGCTGCACCTGCTGAGAATGTAGAGTGCCCCACTTTCCTCTGCCTTTCTCCATTTATCAGCCACCTGCCACCGTCTGTCATTCCCCAGGCTCAGGATGAGAGTAGGAGGCGGCTTTGTGAGCCACACAGAACCGGGAGGAAGCACAGCCGCCTGGCCTCCTGCTGTTGGCAGGGCGTGGCAGCCTCTAATTCAAACACAGGCAGGCTCTCCTGGCCCCTGGGTGAAAGACAGCCGGCCCAGGGTTTTCATTAAGGAGGTAGAGAAGAATGCTTCCTTGGCCTGCTGCCCTTTCTCCTGCCACAAAAGAGGGGTCGGGAGCTGTGGTGGGCTACAACTGCCCCCCAGAGCTCCGGCAGGGCACCCAATCCCCGACCTCCGGACTGAAAGTCCCCGAGACAGAGGCGGCCTTCATCCCTGGCCGTCACACTGGTGCTTCGAGACCAACAGCTGCCCCTTGCCGGAGCAAAGTGTTTCCTAACGAATTTGCCAATGGCCAGTCTGGGATTCACCCTCTTCAGCTTGATCATAAGAAAAATTTAGCTCGAATGTAGAACTGCTGAACAGTTTAGGGGCCAGGTGTCAAGTGCTACCTGAAGAGGTGGGGAGCTACCCACTCCAGTGCTATTTTCCACGTCATGAGGACCCTGGTGGTACCTGCCTGGCACTGGGCTTGGCGAGGGTTCTTGGGAACCCACATTCATGTAGTGCAAAGTGGCCCAAACCTTGAAAAGGCTGGAAACCAGTATGTGTGTCAGTTGGGTTGAAACAGGTACATGATTCAGTGAGACCAGGTGTGTACAATAGGGAGTAGTGGAGACTGGGGCAAATTGGGACTGCAGGCCCCATCTGAACAGGGGAAGCCGCTGCTCCCTTCTGCTGAATGTCGCCGTTTGGTGAAAGTATGCTGGGACATCTGACTTTTCATTGGTGTTGGAAATCTAGATTTTTAAAAAATGTAAAGACTCAAATTCTGGGGAAACAGAAAACATCTATGGACCAGGTTTGGCCTAAGAACTGCTAATTTACAACTTCTGCTTAAATCACATTGCAGCCTATGTGTGGACTCCATACAGGTAAATACACTTGTGGACACCCAGGACTCCAACTCGTGAGGCCTGTGGGGAAATGTCACATGCAGGAGACACACACACACACACACCACCACCACCAGCACACACACACACCCCCCCCACACATACACCACCACAACCACAAACACACACAACCACACACACAACCACACTACCACAGTCACACACACAACCACACACATATACAAATGACCGTACACACAACTGCACAACCATACACATAACCACATACACATACAACCACACACAAGAACATACACAGCCACACACAACCACACATCACCACAACTACACATAACCACACACACAACCACAAACACCACTACACACACAACCACACACCACCATACACACCACAACCACACACAAACCCACACACAACCACACACACACAACTACACACAACCATACACCTCCACAACCACACACAAAACCACACACAACCACACATCCACAACCACACACAGCCACACACACAACCACACACAACCACAATCACACACCACCACAACCACACACACATAACCCTACACACAATCATCACAACCCCACACACACCACAACCACACACAAACGACCACACACATCACAACCACACACATATACACACACCACACAAAACCACAACCATACACCACGTACCACCACAACCACACATGCAAACAACCACACAAAAGCACACACACCACCACAACCACACACACCACCATATGCACCACAACCACACACACGCACACGCACCAACACACACACAACCACACACACAACCGTACACACACATAGCCACACACACTGCAACACACAACCACACATACAACCATGCACAACCACATACATACAACCACGCAACCACACACAAATAACCACACACCACCACAACCACAACCACACATACAACCACACACCTCCACAACACACACACAACTGCACACACAGCCATGCACAACCCCACATACAGTCACACACACAACCACACACAACCTCACACACAACACAAACCACACACAACTACATAATCACACACAAATAACCAAACACACAAACCACTACAACCACACACATGCACAAACACACACACCCAACCACAACCATGCACACACCACATACACCACCACAACCAAACAAAAGCCGCATACACACCACCACAACCACACACACACAACCACACACAACCACAACCAAACATAAAACACACACACATCACCACAACCACACACACAACCACACACAACCACACAGGCACACAACCAAAACCACACACACCACACCCACAAAGAACCCCACATACATCACCACAACCACAAACAACCACACACACCACCACACACAACCACAACCACACACACAACCACGCACAGACAACCAACCACTCGCTTCAGCACAGACCCTGAGGTGGGAAAGATAGCCGATGCTGAGTGCCCCTACCTGCCAGGATGCACCCATAGGAGTCTCCGTGCATCAGCCCCTCTCATTCTCTCGCCCGTCCCAGCAGTGAGCACCATTATGATCAGACTCCTTTTGCAGATGGGGAAACAGAGGCACTGGGTGGTCAAGTCACTTCCTAAGGTGTGAGAGCTGCTCAAGGGTAGCCAGGCTATGGAGCCAGGTGGACTGGTTCAGTAGCCCTGCCATCTGCCCAGCTGCTCAGGGGCTGCCTGCGTTCTCGACAGTGCAGGGGGATTGGAATCTGTTCACTCTTCCCAGCATGCAGGGTGTAGCAGTGAGAGCAGTGAAGGTGGCTAAGGAGGTTCAGACTCAAGAGGTTGTGAGACCCGCCACAAAAGAAGGGGCCAAATGCTCCCCTATAGTCCTGCAAGGCATACGCTTTTTTTTTTTTTTTTTTTTTTTGAGATGGAGTCTCACTCTGTTGCCCAGGCTGGAGTGCAGTGGCACGATCTTGGCTCACTGCAACCTCCGCCTCCTGAGTTCAAGCAATTTTCCTGCCTCAGCCTCCCAAGTAGCTGGGACTACAGGCACCCGCCACCATGCTTGGCTAATTTTTTTGTATTTTTAGTAGAGACAGGGTTTCACCATGTTAGCCAAGATGGTCTCAATCTCTTGACCTCAGGTGATCCCTCCCGGCTCAGCCTCCCAAAGTGCTAGGATTACAGGCGTGAGCCACCACGTCTGGCATACAATTCAAAGGTTACAAAGGAAAAGGAGAAAGATAAGAAAAGAGCACTGTCATCCTCAAAACATATAGCTGAGAAGCCTGGAGAAGATCCCAGGCTCTGACAAAGATGCTTGTCTTTCTGATCATAAAACCACTTCTGTTTCTTGAGCACTTGCTAGGGGCCAGGCACTGGGCTAAGGAAGCCCTAGGGGGCATCCACACTGCCAGGCAGGTTGTATTATCCTCGCATTTTATGGATAGTTCAGCTGAGGTTTAGAAGGATTAAGTAAGTTGCCGGATGTTACGCAGCCAGAAAGTAGCAGAGCCAAGACTCCTGCATGGCAGTGAGATGCCTGGGCCCCTGGGGGAGCTTGCCAGGCTGGTCCAAAGCCACCCAGCCCACTGCTCTGTGATTCTCCATCAAAGGTGAGTGATGTGGTTTGGGTCTGTGTCCTCACCCAAATCTCACGTTGATTGGTAATCCCCAGTGTTGGGAAGGGACCTGGCAGGAGGTAATTGGATCAGGAGGGGTGGATTTCCCCCTTGATGTTCTCATGATGGTGAGTACCGGTTGTTTAAAAGTGTGTAGCACCTCCCGCTTTGAGCACTCTCTCTCTCCTGCCATCATGTAAGATGTGCCTGCCTCCCCTTCTCCTTCTGCCATGATTGTAAGTTTGCTGAGGCCTCCCCAGCCATGCTTCCTGTACAGCCTATGGAACTGTGAGTCAAGTAAACTCTTTTTCTTTATAAGTTATCCAGTCTCCGATAATTCTTTATAGCAGTGCGAGAATAAACTAATACAGTGAGGCTTGGCTTAAAGGCAGCAAAGGCAATATTAAAGACCTTCTTCAAGGCAGCTTGCTCAAGGAAGCCATCTCCAACAGCCCAGATGACTGCCACGGGAAAGCAGACGCTTGCTATTTACACACGATTCCCCATGATGTGTGTTATTCACCATTGCACAGGGTTCGTCCACATGAGAACCAAGACCTCGTCTGTTTCACTCATTCACTCATTCTGATATCCCTAGCACCTGGCCAAATGCCTCGCACCTGCCGAGACAGGAGACACTGCACGTTGGGATGGGCAGAGGGGTGTCTCCCAAAAAGATATGTCCAAGCAAGCGACCTTATTTAGAAATAGGTCTTTGCAGGTGTAATCCAATTATAGATCTGGAAATGGGATTATCTTGAATTGAGGATGGGCCCTAAATCCAGTGATTGCTGTCTTTGTAAGAGGAAAGGAAGGAGGACATGAGACCCAGGGATGCAATGGGGAGGCACTGTGAAGACATGGCAGGGGCGAGAGGGATGCTAGTCTCGGTCAGAGAATGCCAAGCACTGTCCGCAGACACCAGAAGCCAAGGAGAGATGAATGCTTTTCCAGAGGGAGCCAGCGCTGCCATCACCTGCATCTCTAACTTCGGGCTGCTTGAACTGTGCGAAAATAAATTTTAGCTGTTTTCACCCATCCAGTTTGTGAACAGTTGTTGCAGCAGGCCTGGGAAACTGGTACATATATTTCCTGAATGAAGAAACATCTAAAAAGAACTTCTGCTGGCAGAAAGCCTGCAGCCCAGGAAGCAGATATTTGAAAAGCAGCTATTCTGCGTTCAGGAACCACCTGATGAAGTTCTTTCTGAGGAATTTAGATTTTGTGTACCCAGGCGTCTTCCAGAAGTGTGGCGAGGGAGTCATTGCTGAGACCCGTGCAGTGAATATTCCGACTCCCAGGTGTGATGGCGCTCCTGGTTGGGGGTGGTGGCTGGCACCTGTAATCCCAGCTCTTTGGGAGGCCAAGGCAGGAGGATGGCTTGAGCCCAGGAGCTCAAGACCAGCCTGGGCAACATAGTAAGACCTTGTCTCTACAAAAATGTTTAAAAATTAGCCTGGTGTGGTGATGCATGCCTGTAGTCCCAGCTACCAGGGAGGCTGAAGTGGGAGGATCCCTAGAGCTTAGAAGGTCAAGGCTACAGTAAGCCAGGATCATGCCACTGCACTCCAGCCCAGGTGACAGAGTAAGTCTCCATCTCTGAAAATAAAAACTAAAAATAAAACCTAAAAAAAAATTAAAAATAAAGGTGTTCCTCTTTCCTCCTGTGAAATGCACTAACCCTGACCCACACTGAATTCCAGAGAGTGGTGATACACTCACGCCCCTTCCACCTGCTTCTGAGACTTGGCTGTCTACATTCCCAAACCTGCTTTTGCCAGCCGTATCTGCAACTGTCAGTGTATGGTTTAATGAAATATAATCTCAACCAATGGGATATGAATGCAAAAATCATTTCTAGGAAAAACACTTGCAATGCTTTGGAAAGATTTAATAAAAGCAGGTTGCAAAACAAAAAAAAGCCATCAAAATACACGTAGGCCAGACAAGTGAAATATTTGAGTGATAAATCATGAAATGCATGGAAGAATCCTGTGCTCATGTTTTTCTTCACAGATCCCTTTGCGTTCTCAGTCCACGTTACATAAACAGACGTGAAGTCACACAGATACATTTTGGATGAGGTTATGCAAGAAAGTAAAGCGGGACATCAATCAGGATGCACACAAAGAAAAGATCTTGTTTTTCTGTTGAACTATTGACAAATAAATGCACATTTCTATGTTTTTATGTTAAAATAGAAGACTTAAATCTTTGTGGGTTAACTCACCATCACAGGTACGTCGGGCTTCTACCGTTTCCAAGTCATGGGTGGCAGCCTAGAGCTTCTAGGCCGGGATAATGTAATGTTGACATGGGCAGTGTAAAGACATTAGTTTTTAAATCCACAAAGTCTGCATATAAGTAAAAAGGAGGCTCCTTGACAGTTTTCTGTCAAGCACTCCAGGGGAGGATTTACTGGACACACGGGTTTCTCTGCCCCACCGTGCAACTCACCGCCCTGCTCACGATCTGGTGTTTGCTGTTCTATCCTCCTGGCTTCCCCACCTACCTGGTTCCCCTTGGTGTGTCTGGCTCACACCACCTGCCTGGCCTGCCCACCTGCAGAGGCCGTTGGGAATACAGATGCAGCCCAGCTGTGACCAGGACGTAGGTCTCGTTTAGTGAATATGTAATGATCTGAAGCCAGAAAGATCATCCTGGAGGAGAAACCCATGCCAGTACCCCATAAAAACCCACCAAATCTTCCTCTTCCTTTTTTTTTTTTCACAGACAGAGTCTCACTCCATCACTCCGGCTAGAGAACAGTGGCACAATCACAGATCACTGCAGCCTCAACCCCCTAGGCTTAAGTAGTCCTCCTGCCTCAGCCTCCCCAGTAGCTGGGACTACAGGTGTACACCATCATGCCCAGCTAATTTAATAAAAAGTATTTTTAGTAGAGATGAGATCTCTGTTTTGCCCAGGCTGGTCTCAAACTCCGGGCCTCAAGCCATCCTCCCACCCCAGCCTCCCAAAGGGCTGGGACTGCAGGCAAGCACTGTAAGCCACTGTGCCCAGCCAGAATCTTCCTCTTAAAAACAGAAAAGGGGGACAGTAGATTAACATTCTTCCTGGATACCCTTGGAGGTGAACTGTGCACCACCCCCAAGAATGTTAACTAAATCCACAACCGGCTTTGAATATTAGCCTGGGAACAGATTACATGCAGGTCTTCTGGGGCAAAACGTCCATACCAGCCCTCAAACATCAAAACTTCTCCCCTTGGATCTTGCAGTGGGACTCCCACAGGCACTTCAGCAATGGTGATTCAGATGTGCAGAGAAAACAATAATATTTTCTAGGAAATTCTGGGGGAAGTCTCTGCTTCGTTTCCGCTGCTGTCTGTCCTGCTGATAAAAGGTTTGATGATGTGGCTTTTTTATCTGAACAAGCTCCAGATGAACGTAGCAGAGGTGCCACATGCCAAGATAATTTAAAGATGATTTTAAAAGAAATACACAGATGAAAAGTTTATTTCTGTCTGCCCTGGACTCTATATGAATGAGATGTGAGGACATCCAAAGCTGAGTCCAGGGTGTCACCACTTAAGGCGAGAGAGAAAAGCATTTGGTTGGAGATTCACAGAAAGCCAGCATCTCCCCTTTGTGGTAAGACTGTAGAAAGTCCCGTCTCCTGTCGTATCTTGAAGAGTGTCATTCCCACACCCCAGATTCATGTCCACTCAAAGCCTGTGAATGTGACCTTAGTTAAAATAGAGTCTTTGCAGATGTGATTAGTTAAGGGTCTGCAGATGAGATCACTTGGATTAGGGCGGGCCCTAAATCCAATGACGAGTGTCTTTATAAGGGAAAGGAGAAGGAGATTTGGACACTGAAAGACAGAGAAAGAAGCCATGTGAGGACAGATGCAGAGATCGGAGTGAAGCGGCCACAAGCCAAGTACGCCTGGAGCCACAGGGAGCTGGAAGAGGCAGGAAGGATTGTGTCCTAGAGCCTCTGCAGGGAGCATGGTCCTATCCACACCTTGACTTTAGACTTCTGGCCACCAGAACTGTAAAAGAATAAATTTCTGTTTTTTCAAGCCGCTCAGTCTGTGGTAGTCTGCAACGGCCGCCCTGGTAGTGAATACATCCTCGTGATCTAACACATATGCATTTCCTCTGCCAATAGTCTTGTGTTTGGTCCTCATAGAACTCTCCACCTATCCACCTCCTATCTTCTTTGTCTCTACATTTTTGTCTGCTCCTTCTTCCGGAGAAAATCTAGAATCACTCAGTTCCATGAACAGGACCATTGGCATGAGACTAGGTCAAATCCTGACTTCACCACTTATGAGCTCCTTGGTCTGGGGCCACTGCCTTCATCATGCTGAGTCCTAATTTTCTCATCCATAAAATGGGCATAAAAATAGTCCCCAGCGTGGGATTGTTTGAATGGTTACATGTGACACTGTGAGCCCTGAGTGGATGGACTGCCCAGCATTGAGCAAGTGCTTGTGAGCAGTCCTGCAGATGATGGCAGGTGTGTTGGTGGGATGTTCTACCCAGGCCCCTCCCGCCAGCACACACTGTGCCAGGACGGGGCAGTCTTGTCTCACTGGAAGAGGAAAAGAGGAAGTCCTTCTCTTCCTCTTCCTCCAGCTGTGTAAGGAGGAGAGAGTCGGGCCCATCGCCATGCAGGGAGGTGATATGATTTGGCTATGTTCCCACCAAAATCTCATCTTGAATTGTAGTTCCCATAATCTCCATGTGTCATACGAGGGGACTGGTGGGAGGTAATTGAATCATGGAGGGCAGTTACTCCCATGCTGTACTCTTGATAGTGAGTGAGTTCCCATGAGATCTGATGGTCTTATGAGGGGCTTTTCCCCCTTTGCTTGGCACTTCTTTCTCCTGCTGCCATGTGAAGAAGGATGTGTTTGCTTTCCTTCCACCATGACTGTTAAGTTTCCTGAGGCCTCCCCAGCCAAGTGGAACCGTGAGTCAATTAAGCCTCTTTCCTTTATAAATTACCCAGTCCCTGGTATTTCCTTATAGCAGTGTGAGAACAGACTAATACAGCGAATTGCTACCAGTAGAGTGGGGCGTTGCTGAAAAGATACCTGAAAATGTGAAGTGGCTTTGGAACTGGGTGACAGGCAGATTGGAACAGTTTGGAGGGTTCAGAAGAAGATAGGAAAATGTGGGAAAGTTTGGAACTTCCTAGTGACTTGTCGAATGGTTTTCACCAAAATGTTGATAGTGATATGAACAATGAAGTCCAGGCTGAGGTGGTCTCAGATGGAGAAGAGGAACTTCTTGGGAACTGAAGCAAAGGTGACTCTTGCTATGCTTTAGCAATGAGACTGTAGCATTTTTCCCCTGCCCTCTAGGTCTGTGGAACTTTGAACTTGAGAGGGATGATTTAGGGTATCTGGTGGAAGAAATTCCTAAGCTACAAAGCATTCAAGAGGAAGTAGAGCATAAAAGTTTGGAAAATTTGCAGCCTGACGATGCAATGGAAAAGAAAAACCCATTGAAGGGAGGAATTCAAGCCTGCTACAGAAATTTCCATAAGTAATGAGGAGCCTAATATTAATCCCAAAGACAATGGGGAAAATGTCTCTAGGGCATGTCAGAGACCTTCATGGCAGCCCCTCCCATCACAAACTCAAAGGCCTAGGAGGGAAAAATGGTTTCCTTGGGCTGGGCCCAGGGTCCCCCTGCTCTGTGCAGCCTAGGGACCTGGTGCCCTGCATCCCTGCTGCTTCAGCTCCAGTCTTGGCTAAAAGGGGCAAAGGTACAGCTGAGGCTATTGCTTCAACACCAAGCCTTGGTGACCTTATGGTGTTGAGCCTGTGGGTGCCCAAAAGTCAATAATTGAGGTTTGGGAACCTCCGCCTAGATTTCAGAGGACGTATGGAAATGCCTGCGCGTCCGGGCAAGTTTGCTTCAGGGGCAGGGCCCTCATGGAGAACTTCTGCTAGGTCACTGTGGAAGGAAAATGTGGGGTCAGAGCCCCCACACAGAGTTCCCACTGAGGCACTGCCTAATGGAGCTGTGAGAAGAGGGCCACCGTCCTCCAGACCCCAGAATAGTAGATCCAACAACAGCTTGCACCGTGCACCTAGAAACACTGCAGACACTCAAGGCCAGCCATGAAAGCAGCCGGGAGTGGGACTATACTATACCCTGCAAAGCCAAAGGGGCAGAGTTGCCCAAGGCCATGGGAGCCCACCTCTTGAATCAGCATGACCTGAATGTGCGACATGGAATCAAAGGACATCATTTTGGAACCTTAAAGTTTAACGACTGCCCTATTGGATTTTGGACTTGCATGGGTCCTGCAGCCCCTTTGTTTTGGCTAATTTCTCCCATTTGGAATGGCTGTATTTACCCAATGCCTGTACCCCCATTTTATCTAGGAAGTAACTAACTTGTTTTTTGTTTTACAGGCTTATAGGCAGAAGGGATTTGCCTTGTCTCAGATGAGACTTTGGACTTAGACTTTTGGGTTAATTCTGGAATGAGCTAGGACTTTGGGAGACTGTTAGAAAGGCATAATTGGTTTTGAAATTTGAGGACATGAGATTTGGGAGAGGCCAGGGGTGGAATGATATGGTTTGGCTGTGTCCCCACCCAAATCTCATCTTGAATTATAGCTACCATAATCCCCACGTGTTGTGGGAGGGACCTGGTGGGGGTAATGTAATCATGGGAGTGGTTACCTCTATACTGTACTGGTGATAGTGCATTCTCATGAGATCTGATGGTTTTATAAGGGGCTTTTCCCCCCCTGCTCAGCACTTCTCCTTGCTGCAGCCATGTGAAGAAGGATGTGTTTGCTTCCCCTTCGGCCATGATTGTAAGTTCCCTGAGACCTCCCCAGCCATGCTGAATTGTGAGTCAATTAAACGTCTTTTCTTTATAAATTACCCAGTCTCAGGTATTTCTTCACAGCAGCATGAGAATGGACTAATATAGGAGGGCTCTGAGCAGAGCAAGCAGGGTGTCCTAACTGAGTGCACCCCTCAACCCTGTTCCACTGGTCTCCCCAACGGCAAGGCTGCCCCTGCCCCGGGGAGCCCCCTCTTAACTCAGGAGGGCCTGGCTGACTCTGTCTTTCTCCCACATCTCCAGGGCCACTGCTAGTTGGGTGCGGTGGCTCCAACTGATTGTCTGGACCTGCCCAGATTATCAGGCAAAACCAGAGCATGTGCCAGGCCCAGATAAGCATCTGTGTTTGCAAACAGACAAGCAGGGAGGCCTGCTCCCACCCAGCTCGCCGCCCCAGTGTTATCACCAGGCCTGAGATGCTCAGAAGTGCTGCCAGCATCTCAGGAAAACAAGCTGTGAATTCCTGGGGCCACCTGGAGCAACTGCTGCCTGAATCTCAGCTTCTGACCACCCCAGTGTCCAGCTCAGATGTTGGGCAGGAGGACCAGGGGTGTCTGGGCAGGAAGCTCCAGGCAGTATAATACAGGAGCTTGGCAGCCTCTGCCAGGGCTAGAGCACAGACGTGGGGACCGTGCATCCCTTCCCATCCTCCTGTTGCCAGTGGGAGTTAGAAAACGCAGCTAGTGCCTGGTAGACAGTTCCCACGACATCCAGGCTGTGGCTTTAGCAGCAGGGAACCTACAAATGGGGCAGCCATGATGGACATGTCTCCAATATTGTCCAGCTTCCATCCCTTGCTAGCGAGAGATTTGGAGCTCTGCTGGGTCCAGAGGTGACCACAGCCTGGCATGGGAGAGAGATGAGGGCCAGAGGGAACAGGGGAGGTTCTGTTCTAGGGTGTGGGAGGGATGATGTTATTAGAGTTCCGAGTGAGGAGATCAAACCTGAAGGGTTATGTGGGAACCACATGAATGAGAAATAACAATAATTATTATAGCTTACCAGGCATTCTTCCAAGTTTATCTTCATTAAATTATCTCAACCATTTTATGAAGTAGACACTATTATGACCATTGCTTTACCGATGAGGAAACCGGATCACTAGAAGTCAACATAATTTGTCCCAAATTACCCAGGGAATAAATGCAGAAGTGATTTTGAAGTCAGGCAGCCTGTCTCCAGAGATGAGGCTGTTAAATTTTACACCATACAAATGTCCCTAATGCCACAGCCAAGAGGCCACGGGGGCTGGGATTTTGATCCAACAGGCAGGCAGCTTCCTCGGGAGCCACCACAAACGCAATACCTTTCTAGGGTTGGGAGCTAAGTGACCCTATCTTTCCTGCTCAAATCCATAGAGGCCTGTCCCCTGCAAGCAGCCATCCACACCTGCTCACTGCCTACCCTACAGGATCGATGCCCTCTGGCTCATCCTGCCTGGCTTGTCCTGTGAACACCCTCCCCTCTTGACCTTGCAGTGCCCCAAGGTGTCCCAGAGGAGGCGCCTGAGACCCTGGATGCCAGGAAGGGGTTAGGTGTGGAGAGGGGACACTTTTCCTTAAAATATGACTGGGCTGAACAGTTAAGACATTAAAGGAATCAATTATGGGTTCAGTTCATAATGTTGTTTCAATCGCTGAGTTATTGATCAAAATGAAAAGAAACTGTTTTGCACAAAATTCATCATGCATTGCTTAACTATGAGGAGATAGTTTCTGAGAAGTGTGTCCTTAGGTGATTTTGTGGTTGTGTGAACATCATAGACTGGATTTACCCAAAACTAGATGGTGTCGCCCACCCCACACCTGGGCTGTGTGGTGTGGCCTACTGCTCCTGGGCTACAAACCCACAACATGTTACCGCACTGAACACAGTAGGCGATTGTAACACAATGGTGAGTATTTGTGTATCTAAACACATCTAAATGGAGAAAATGTACAGTTAAAAACCATATAAAAATTTAAACATGGTGCATCTGTACAGGGCATGTACCATGAATGGAGCTTGCAGGCCTGGACGCTGCTGTGGTGAGTGAGTGGTGAGTGAATGCAAAGGCCTAGGACATTCCTGTACATGACTGTAGACTCTATAAACACTGTACACTTAAGATACTCTGAATTTGTGAAAAAATAAAGTGTGCCATGACATTATAATTGTTACAATGTCACTAGGTGATAGGAATTTTTCAGCTCCATTATAATCTTATGGGACCACCATTGTATATGTGGTCTGTTGTTGACCACATCATTGTTATACGTGGTGCATGACTGTAGTTGGGTCAATGCTGTGCTTGAGACAGACAGGACAGAGAGAAAATAAACTAACATAGAAGTCTCAAGGGCAGTGATGTGCTCAAAATAGCTCACACTGCTCAAAAGAGCCAAATGTTAAATTTTCAGGAATTGTGTGAGCCTATTGTCGTCAGGTTGGCAGGATGAACTTGGCCATGCTGCATGTATTTACACCATGGATATTGCCAGGTGCTACAAAGCAGGGCATATGGTTTTAGGGAGCCAATTGTTAAGCATTGGCCAGCATACCACTGACTCAGGGTCAGGATAGGGATGGGGACTCAGAATGAACCCAGACTCAGCTGTGCCACTTATCAGTCATGAGGGTGGCCTCCATTTCCTCATCTTCAGAAAATAGGAATAGAGGCTGGGTGCAGTGGCTCACACTTGT
Organism: Mandrillus leucophaeus; assembly: GCF_000951045.1. Lineage (NCBI taxonomy): Eukaryota > Metazoa > Chordata > Mammalia > Primates > Cercopithecidae > Mandrillus > Mandrillus leucophaeus. Next base: position 1,095,207 of record NW_012102388.1, read on the forward strand.
AATCCCAGCACTTTGGGAGGCCAAGGCAGGCAGATCACCTGAGGTCAGGAGTTCAAGACCAGCCCAGCCAACATGGTGAAACCCCGTATCTACTAAGAATACAAAAGAATACAAAAATTAGATGGGCGTGGTCATGCATGCCTGTAATCCCAGCTACTTGGGAGGCTGAAGCAGGAGAATTGCCTGAACCTGAGAGGTGGAAGTTGCAGTGAGCTGAGGTCACTCCACTGCACTCCAGCTGGGCGACGGGTGAAACTCTGTCTCAAAAAATAAAATAAAATAAAAAAGAAAATAGGAATAGGAATAGCTGATTCCACTGATCACATGGTATTATTGTAAGAAGCAAACCAAAGGAGGTGTTCTCTTTTTTTCTTAACCTGAAGGTTTATGGAAAGGAAGACAGAGAACATGTTTTGAAAGAACAGATTCCCAGAATGTCTTGAGAGTGAGCCTGCAAGCCGTGGGCTAGAACACTTTTCTAAATGAATCAGTGTCTATGGCCCCGACCTGGAGCCAGTTCTACTACTTCCTGGAGTGTCCAGCACCCCGCCGCCCAGCCTTCCCTCTGCTCCCCTTCCAGAGTCCCAAGAACTTTGCTGACACCGCTTAGCCCTGCCAAATCTGTAAGGGAGGGAGGCTGCAGACAACTGGGAGGAGAAGAGGGTACTTGATATGGTTTGGATGAGTCTCCTCCAAATTTCATGTTGAGCTGTGATGCCCAGTGTTGTTAGTGGGGCCTGGTGGGAAGTGTTTGGGTCATGGGCGGTGAGTCCCTCATGAATGGCTTGGCCCTCCGCTCGGTGATGAGTGAGATCTTGCTCTGTTAGCTCACTCGAGAGCTGGTTGTTAAAGAAGCCTGGCACCTCTCTTGCTACTGCTCTTGCTGTGTGATGCACTGTCTCCCCTTCACCTTCCACCATGATTGGCAGCTCCCTGAGACCTCACCGGAAGCAGATGGCAGCACCATGCTTCCTCTACGTACCATCAAATCCATAGAGACCTGTCCCCTGCAAGCAGCCATCCACACATGCCCACTGCCTACCCTACAGGATTGATGCCCTCTGGCTCATCCTGCGTACCACGGCTCTACTGCGGAACCGTGAGCCAATTAAGCCTCTTTTCTTTATTAATTGCCCAACATCAGGTATTCCTTTACAGCAACACAAAATGAACTAACACAGTAGTCAAAGCCAAGGTGTGTGCAGTCATTGGAAGCAGAGCCAAGGGCTGTCAGCTGCATGGAAGGACGCAGGACCTAGTGTGGGCCTGGCTGCTCCCGAGCACAGGATCCTGAGGTTCTTGGTCATTTTTTCTGCTGCTTATAAGAGAATATATGAAACTGGCTGATTTATTTTTAAAAAGGAATTTATCTCTTACAGTTATGGAGGCTGAGAAGTCCAAGTTTGGAGGGGCACGCCTGGTGAGGTCCTTCCTGCTGGTGGGGCCTCTACAGTGTCCCAAGGTGGTGTAGGACATCCTATGGTGAGGGGCTGAGTGTGCTGCTTTAGCTCTCTCCATTTTCTTATAAAGCCACTAGTCCCACTGCCAACATAACCCATCAATCCATGAGCAGATTAATCCATTCATGAGGGCAGAGCCCTCTTGGCCCAATCACCTCTTAAAGCCCCCACCTATCAATTCTGCCACATAGGGAATTAAGTTTCTATGCTGCAGGAGACAAACACTCAAACCGGAGCCCTGGGCTTCTTACTCGTCCTCCTCGAACCTGCTTCAACCCGCAGCTTCACAACGGGGAAACACAGTGTACATCAAGGACAGTCGTTTTCAAGAAAGAGTGGGGAAAGGATGCGTGTGTCCATCACAGAAGGGGACTGGGTCCCTGGCCACACTGGGATGTGGTCTAATTTGGAAGCAAACCTGCTCATTCGTGTTCATGCATTTCCACGCTGAGGCTTTGGTGTTCTCTCTCTCGGTTTTAATGATGAGAAGTTGGCGATTTTGAGGCTGAAAAGGAGACTGATGGAGTAAAAGTCACCTTTCATCATCACAGTGGGTGCGCTTAGCCACAGTGTCTGAGGATACTGAGGCTCCCGAGGGGCTCGTGGGCAGGAGGGGAGGGGCTCACAGACTACCCGCCCTCATGCACAGGGCCCTCTCTCCTCTGTGGGGGGCTGCCAGGATTTGAGGGATTCCAGTGGGTATCTGCTGTCTCTTAAGAATATCTGTTGAGATAATAAGATTTGATAACGTGCCTGCATCTGTACAACCAGCACCGACATCAACACAAAGAACTGTGAGCTCCTCAGAAGCCCCCCAGCTCCCTGCCATCACCGGCCCCCGGGGTCCCCACTATTCTGACTTCTGTCACCCTCAATCGGTTTTGCCCATGCGTTAATTTTATCCTAGTGGGTGGAATCCTGCAGGATGGACTCCTGCCTCTGGTTTCGTGGCTGGACTTCATGTCTGAGAATTTTCCATGTTGCTTCTAGTTGGAGGTAGTTCGGTTTCACGGCTGCCTTGTATAAATTCACCACCACTCACCTGCCTACCACCTCATGGGCATTTGTGTTGTGTCCAGCCTGGGGCCTGTGTTAGTCTGCTCGGGTTACCATAACAAAGTGCCACAGTCTGGGTGGCTTAAACCACGGAAATGTATTATCTCACGGTTCTGGAGGATACGGGTCTGAGATCACAGCAACAGCAGGGCCGGTTCCCTCTGAGGCTGTGTGGGGAGGACGTGTTCCAGGCCTCACTCCGCAGCTTGTAGGTGAGCGTTTGTCCCCGTGTCTTCACATTGCCTTCCCGTTGTGGGTTTCTTTGTGTCCAAGTTCTCCCTTCTGATAAGGACTAAGGACTAGGGTCCACCGTACTGACCTCACTTCAGCTTGGTTACTTCTGGAAAGACCCTCTCTCCCAATAAGGTCAATTCCGAGGTCCTGGGGTCAGGACTTACTGCAGCTTTTTGGGTGGGGGACAAAATTCAACCCCATAACAGGCTCATACCAATCATACAGCTGTGGGTCCCTCTATATTTTCTTTGGTGAACATACATGTGCATTACTGTTGGGTGATGAGTCCATTTTATTTTTACTTTTTTAAAAAGAATGTGTTGCTTTCATTTTAAAGAGAGTTTAAAACAATCCCAGATCCACCTAGCACAAAATGCTGCATAATCTGCATCCCCAGGAAAGGCTCAAAAGCCCTGATGTGTAGAAGATTGGGCCAAACATGGGTTGTTTTTATTTCTTCATGGCTACAAGCAACAGGTGCTTGGAAGATCCTGGGCTACAGAGCTTTGCTGTGAGACTGGGCATGAAGTCTTTCAGACTGGTTGCCAACTTTGGGAGAGCTGACATTTATTAACTGCTCACTGGGCTAGGCTGTGTTAAGGGCTCCACACAGTTCCTCCCATGATTCTGCCAGGACACTCCCTTATTTGGAAGCAGATGAAGAAAATCAGGGTCAGAGAAGCTAAGCCCAAGGTCACACACCAAGTAGGTGGCAGAGCAAGGACATGAACTCAGGTCTGTCTAACTCTGCAGCCTGTGCTCTTAGCCATCAACTTTGACTTCCTCACTGCCACCTATAACAGGAAGCTGCCTCCATGAGAAAAAACCCCTAGCTCAAAAAGGCTTACCCACGTGGATATTAATTAGCTCATAATACAAAAGTCCAGAAATAGACAAACCCAGGTTGGTGACCTCAGTGGGTCAGTGACCACTTGGGAACTGGTTCTTCCCATCATCTCTTGGCATCCTTCGCAGGTTGGCCTTGACCTCAGCTTTGTCTACTCCACATGGCAAGGCGGCTGCAGCACCCCCACGTATCATCACCTCAACCAGTAGCACCCACATGTCCGAAGGTAGAATGTCCATCGCCGGCCCCTTTAAGTGTAGCGTAATTCTTTCCCAGGAGAGCCCGCCTCACAGCTGACGTCCCCTAATTGGTCAGAATGATGTCACGTGCCCCTTCCAAAGCCAATCACCAGCAAAGGGAAGTGAATGACCGTAATTGACTTAACTAACTCAATTCTCCCCGAGTCGAGGCTGGGTTAAGGCCTCACCTCCCGCAAGCACAGGCTCCCCTCGTCAGAACGTGACCGGGATTCCCTCAGCCAGGAGGACAGAGGGCTGAGAGCCTGGCACCAGTGTCTGACCGCTGCCAGTCAGCAGCTTCACTGCCAGCTAATCTGGACCGCAGTCCAACCTTCCAGGCTCCCTCATGCTCCACGTGGTTGCCATGGACAGGAAGGCAGGAAGCAAAAAATGCAGCTCACCATCCAGACGCCCTGCCTCGTGCTCCCAAGGGCTGGCTGCACCCCAGGCTTGGGTTTCAGTGGAATCAGAATGAGCCAGCCGGGCAGCTGGGTGACGGGCCCCTAACTCACCTGCAGACCCATGCAAGTCAGTCTTCACAGTGAGCTCATGGCAGACCTCACCTTTGCTCAAGCCCAGCCCTGCCACAAAGGTGCCTCACCTCCTGCCACCTGCCCTGGCCGTTCCTCCAGCCAACGGCATAAGAATGAAAACTCCCACCAGTTCCATGGGAATGCGTATTTGATAAACTGGAAAAATATCAGGCTAACTAAATAAAAGTTAGATTTCCCTGAGCCTCACTTGCTGGTCACTGCCCTGTCACTTCTTAAAGTCACGTGGACTCCATTATTTGTTTATTTTTTTGAGACAGAGTCTCACTCTGTCACCCAGACTGGAGTGCAGTGGTGTGATCTCGGCTCACGGCAACCTCCGCCTCCTGGGTTCAAGGGATTCTCCTGCTTCAGCCTCCTGAGTAGCTGGGGCTACAGGCATGCACCACCATGCCAGCTAACTTTTTGTGTTTTTAGTAGAGATGGGGTTTCACCATGTTAACCAGGATGGTCTCGATTTCCTGACCTTGTGATCTGCCTGCCTCGGCCTCCCAAAGTGCTGGGATTACAGGTGTGAGTCACCACACCTAGTTAATTTTTGTATTTTTTAGTAGAGATAGGGTTTCACCATGTTGGTCAGGTTGATCTTGAACTCCTGATCTCAAATGATCTGCCCACCTTGGCCTCCCAAAGTGCTGGGATTACAAGCATGAGCCACCACACCCGGCAGGGCCCCATTATTACATCACACACAGGGTTCTGAAAGGCAGCAGGGGCCGTCGAGGGTGAAAGTCAGTTGTCTTCCGGGTGCAGCTACAGCTGTTCCACCTGTCACGCAGGTAACCATCCACAGCAAACCGTCAGCTTTTCTCCCTTCAGTTTTTCTCTTTATACTTGAGAATCATGTTTTCACTTGGACCATAAAGACATTTGGGCTAAGTCCAGGAAATAGGATGCTGATAAATGAGGACTGCAGTTTCTTCTCTTGAACCATTGAATACCCCCCGCAGGAAGTACACGGGAGAAAATAGGAGGGAGATGGTTTGCACAGGGCTGCAGCAGAGGAGTGAGTCCACTTAGTAGCTTGTCCCTTATTCCTGCCCTGCAGGCAGATAAGCCCAACAAGCAAAATGAATCCCAGTTCCCAATCACAAAATTATGTTCTGGGACCACTAAGCTGTAATTGTGGAAAATGAGCCTTACAAATACACATTGTATTAATCTGTTTTCATGCTGCTGAGAAACACATACCCGAGACTGGGTAATTTATAAACAAAAAGGTTTAATCAACTCACAATTCCACGTGGCTGGGGAGTCCTCACAATCATGGCAGAAGGCAAAAGGCATGTCTTACATGGTGGCGGCAAGACAGAGAATGAGAATCAAGCAAAAGGGGCTTTCCCTTATGAAACCATCAAATCTCATGAGATTTATCCACTACCACGAGAACAGTTTGTGAGAGACCACTCCCCATTTTTCAGTTATCTCCCACCAGGTCCCTCCCACAAGACATGGGAATAATGAGAGCTACATTTCAAGATGAGATTTAGGTGGGGACACAGCCAAACCATATCAACGTAAAACAAGCAAGGGAGAAAAGATGTTTACAAAGGGTTGTCCATATTTAGCTAGCCAAGACTATAACCACAGCTGAAATCTACGGTTTCTGATGGAGAAGAAAACCTTAGTAATTTGGTTTTTGTTTTGTTTCATGGAAAGAACACTGACCATAAGACCTTAGAGCGTGATACAGGATTGTTAACAATAAGAACCATGGTTGTTTGTTTTTCTCTGAATTGCTTTTTTATTACGAAGCTAAATGATTTTTAAGAACGAAATTTGAATATAAAGAAAAGAATAGGGCTTTTGACTTTTCTACTACAACTAGGTGGCTTCCTCAAGGCATATGATTGCAATCCAAGCAATGCTATTTCCAGATGGTAAACAACCCTCATTGTTTACAATCGTGTTGCCTACAAGCCTAGGCAGACAACCCTCGGTACTTACATACACCAGGTACTAGAGAAAAACTAGAAAATGCAGCCAGTGGTCTCAAGGCTTTCAAAAAGGAGACCTTAATAAAGAGTTAATATGAACTGAGTGTTTATCCTGGAGCAGGTACTGTATACAGGGCATGTGGGTGAGCTCCCTGACTCCACACAACAACCTGCGAGGCAGATGCTAACGACTCCTGCATTTCACAAATGTGGAAACTGAGGCAAAGTGGGTGCAGCACCTTGCTCAGGTGGTCCTGCTGGTCCATGACAGAGCCAGGTTTTGAAGCTGAGGGGCCTGGCTCCAGGGCCCAGCTGTCTGCACCGTGCCCCAGTGCCTCGTGTTAGCATATTCAGTGTTATTTTAAGCGGTTCCACTTTCAATCAGAATGACAGCATCACACAGCAAACATCACGTAGGCATTGGTCTAAACCCAGTAGGCACAAAAGGCCCCAAATTGAAGTCAGAAACTGAGTTCAAACCCAGATTTGCAACCACTGGCTTGGTGACTGTGGAAAGCCACTTAAGCCCTCTGTATCTGTATTTTTCTTATCTCTAAAATGAGCATAAACCTGACGTGTACCCCAGCGATCTCAGAGTGTAGCCTTGAGGATCAAGTGTGATCACGCACGTGCACGCACTGTGAAGATGTGGCCAGCTTTCCCGGGGAGAGGAATGACAGTGGCAAACACTGTCCTACTTTTAACAGACACCACACATTGGCTCTGTCCCAGATACATGCTCGTGAATGCAGCCAAAAGTGCAGAAACTTCCAAATGATAGAACCCCAGCTTAGTGCTGGGAAATGAGTGAAAACCAAACACCATCCACACACACCCTTAAAGAGAACAGTCTTAATGTGTTGAGCGTTGCAGTCCCACACGAGAGCAAATGTTGAAGGCAAGGAAAAGGGATAACTTGGATTTTCAGGTGGATCACCTGAGGTCAGGAGTTCAAGACCAGCCTGGCCAACATGGTGAACCCTCATCTCTACTAAAAATGCAAAAATTAGCTAGGCATGGTGGCCGGTGCCTGTAATCCCAGCTACTCAGGAGGCCAAGGCAGGAGAATTGCTTGAACCTGGGAGGCGGAGGTTGCAGTGAGCCTAGATCATGCCGCCACACTCCAGCCTGGGGGACAGAGCAGGGCTCTTTCTCGAAAAAAAAAAGTAACTGAAAGAAAGTACCAAATCGATATTTCACTCAACGATTTACTTTCCTCCAAGAGCTCTGGCCATCTTGCCAGTACACAGTGGTGCAGGTGTGCACACTTGTCATCAACACTGGCATCATCAGCTGTAAGCAAGAACCTGCATTTGGATTCAGGTGTGTCCTGGCAGGCCTGAGAAAGCATCAGAGCCCAGAATGAGTTCATTTCCATAAGGAGTTTTAGGAGAAACTTAAGTGATGAGGACAAGAGTTTTGCATTGGTACCCAGAAGGTTTGGTGAAAGCAACAGGATGCCCTTCCCAGAGGTGGCCACAGGGGCCTGAGTCTGGGTATTAGAGGCTGGAGGCAGTGTGAGAGCCCATGGGCACTGCTGAGGGGTGCAGAGTGGCTCTCCTTTGGCTAGTTAAGAAGGCGGCCGTGGAGTACATGCCTGTCAGCCCTGTTGGCACGAGCGATGTTGTCCGACAGGCATGGGGGTCTGCACAGGAATGAAAACGACTCCAATTTCAGCTACTTTCTACGTGCTGACCATTGTGCTGAGGGCTTTCAATGCTTTATTCTAAAGCTGTGTCTCACCACAACCCTATAGATGTTATTGTCTCAATTTTATGGCAACGGGATCCTAAAAGGGCAGAGATAGGTGGTGAGTGCAGCAAAGGAAAGTCCCAAGCAGTCATGAACACAGGGGTCCCAGAAAGCAGAGATCTGGTACTGGTTGTCTAGTGCTGAGTCACAAATTACCTCCCAAACTGAGCATCCTAAACAACAAACATTCACTGCTTGCTTCTGTGGGTCAGGAGTTTGGGAGCAGCGTGGTTCAGGGGTTCTGGTTTAGGCTCTCTCTGAGGTTGGCCAAGGATGGGCTACTGTCACTGACGGAGGAGAAGTGGGATCTGCTTCCAAGATGGTGTGCTCACTGGGCTCCGGATGCTTGCATGTCCTCGTGACGTGGCCCCTGGCTTCTCCCAGAGGGAGTGATCCCCAGAGAGAGCAAGAAGGAGACAGCCCTGCCTTCCATGACCTAGTCACAGAAGTCACACACCATTGCTTCTGCCATCCTTTATTTCTTAGGAGTGAGTCACTGAGTCTGGCCCACACTCAAGGGGGAGGAATTAGTTTTCACCTCTTGAAGGGTGGAACATCAAATAATGCAGTTATATTTTAAAGCCACCAGAGATCTCTTTAGCGAATGGGGCTCCACACTGGCCTGTGGGACAAGTGAGCTGGTGAAGGGATCCGCCTCCACCCTCGGGGCGGGAGGGACCTGCGGAAACTCAGTGAGGTCACACGATGTGCACATCTCCGCGTCGACATGAGACACCATGGAGATCGGGCGCCGTAGGTGCCCCGGTGTTTTCCCTCCTCCCTGTGCTTCGAGCAGTTTCTAATCATTTGTTTGTCAACCTCGCATGGCTGTGAACACTTAGGAATGTGAACACAAACCTCACAGTGGATCACACGCTCAGAGGGCGCTCAAGGCTGGGGGAAGCAATGCAGTCACAGCAGCATAAATATTCCTGAAGTCTGGGAGCCTCAAGACAGAAACTAGGTCACCAGGGCCTGCTAGTCTGGAGGAGCTGGTGTGCTCCCTTTAGTGTGCACGTGAATAAAGACACCGTCAGAGATATTCCTGGGGGCCACGAACTGTCCCGCATCCTTGCTTGCTCCTCCGAAGGGAGGGTCAGATGACGTGTGCAGCCTGGCCTCAGGAAGCTCGTAGGCCAAGTCGAATAGTTGCAGATGGGTGGGGACATCCAGAGTCTGTGGCTCTGTAACAGTTGCTTACACGTCAATGCATGTCTTTCACTCACCCGCAAAACTGCACCGTGCAACTCCTATGAGCAATGAAATAAGAATGAGTAATAAGAGACAGTAACCAGGAGGTCTCGGACAGAAGCAGCCACATGGAGCTGTAATCGCAGTGGATCCTATGAAGGAAGGGCATTGAGTAAAGGGACAGAAAGTGACAGAATGTGTTTCAGGCGGGATGGCCAGGGAAAGCCTGCCGCAGAGGAGGCCTTCAAGCAAAGGCCTGGTGGGTGGAGGGTTAGGGCTGGAGCAGCTAGGTGCCTCCCAGGGACAGAGGAGGACCCCACAGACCCCTGCTGGGACTTCAGTTGTGTTGTAAACGTGGTTGGGAATGGTGGAGGGGCAGAAGGAGCAGGACCTGTTCTAAGTTTTAGAGGAATTGCTCCCAGCAGAGAACTGGCTTTCAGGCAGGAACAAGAGCAGGGAGACCAGCAAGGGGTGTGGTCTAGAGAGGAGGGGATGAGTCTGAGACAGGGAGACAGAGGTGGAGGGAGACATCAGTTGGTGGGGATCTGTTTACAGGAAGAGATGATAGGAGTTCCTGATCTATCCAAGAGACAAAAGACAGGGGGTGCAGATTCTGCGGGGATCATCCAGGGCCACCGGGTAGGAGAAACTTCTGGAAGACAGACTGAGATGGTTTAAGGGATGTCACAGGAAAGAAGAGTTATAGTGTGCAGTATCTCATCCATTCCTCCCCATGACCCTACAAGCTCAGCCCTGCCACTGCACCCATTTCCCAGATGAGGACACTGAGGCCTAGAGAGGTTAAGTGACTTGCTCAAGGTCACAGAGCAGCAGGTGGCAAAGCCAGGGCTCACATGCAGGTATCTCAGGGAAGGACACCCAAGCTTTAAAAAAAATTTAAAGGATACACTGTCATCCTATTTACTAACAAAATTTAACAAAATGAGACTACAATATTCCTTCTACAGATGCAGTGGAGTAAATGCAGGATGAAGTCACATTTTCATAATTTTAAAACAGTTCCTAAGGTCATCAGTCAGCAAAGTGAAGAATGAGAACCCATTGGAAGGCTCCCTAGGACATTTCTGTGAATGTCCTGCGTTTTCTTTTGTAATACTTTCCATCTCTGGTAAAGTAGATCTGCTTTAAAAGCACTTTATTGTGTTTTGTTCTTGATTATAAAAGTAATGTGTATTCATCCTAGCAATAATCACTACTCACAGTTTGGCATATTTCCTTCTAGTCTTTTTTCCTCTGAAGCATAGGGGCTTGTGTTTGCATGTGTAACTTAATATGCATTATAGTGTGTGTCCCATGAGAAGCACGTCTCAAGGAAGTGAGAAGTTGTCTTTGCAAACCCTGATGAGGTGTGAGAGCCCCGGCCAGTGCCAGACAAAGGCAGTCCCGGGAGCCCTCTAAGAATGGAAATCCTGCCCCAGTGGCCCCATGGCTCTACACGCAGACAATATCCGTTTGCTTTTCCTCTTTTACCAGAGAGATTACATCACCATCTACACACTTTTTTTTTTTTGGTTGCTGTTATAGACTGTTTTTGAAACAGTTTCCAGACTTCCTGTAGGCTGTTTGTTTTGTAAACTCTTATCCATCTGTCCTTCCCCTTGACTAAATGGGTCCAGGAAACACCCACTCTTTAGGAACACTCCCCCGTCCACCACTGGGCTTTATTTAATGTGGAGCTAGATCTATATAAAGCAAAATAAAAATACACAAAATGAAAGTGATAGTGATAAGGATGGTGCTGGTCATGGTAGATGCCAATTTCAAACACAAGTCTACGCCAGGTACAGTGTACTAGTCCATTCTTGCACTGCTATGAAGAAATATCCAAGACTGGATCATTTATAAAGGAAAGTGGTTTAATTGACTCACAGTTCTGTATGGCTGGAAAGACCTCAGGAAACTTACAATCATGGCAAAAGAGGAAGCAAACATGTCTTTCTTTACAAGGCGGCAGGAGAGAGAAGTGCCGAGCAAAGGGGGGGAAGCTCCTTATAAAACCATCAGGTCTCCTAAGAACTCACTCACCGTCATGAGAACAGCAGGAGGGCATCCACACCCATGATTCCATTACCTCCCACCATATCCCTCCCATGACACATGGGGATTATGGGAGCTACGATTCAAGATGAAATTTGGATGGGGACACAGCCAAAATATATCATGCAGTGTTCAGAGTTTGGCATGCATTTGGTCATTTAAGAGTCATCACAATTTTCTTTTCTCAAATGAGGAAACTGAGGCATAAGCCCTTTGCCTAAGGCCACATAGTTGGGAAGAGCCATAAATCAAGTAACTAGTCTCTGCAATTCTCAAACCCAAGCTCCTAATCACTTATACAAACATTGCTTCCAATGAGATGAAGAGAAAAAGAGAGAAATAGAGGAAAATGATAGAGATCAATTAAAAAAGAGAGAGATGGCAACAGAGACACAGGTATAGGATGCCTCTTGGGTTAGATGACCATAGAAGATAACAGATGTGTCTGTGCACAAAAGCTGATGGTCCCAATGCACAACAGAGTCACCCCCACACACCAGGTAGTTACACAGTAAACTTGGGCAGAAGGTGAGCAAATGCCAAATGAATGAGTTACGAAAGTCACCAGGAGGGAGAGATCAATAAGGGTTTGGGGTGCAGAAGAAAGACTTATTAGAGGAGGTGGCGATGAATCTAGCTTTGGGGAATGCAGAGGTCTTAGGACAAGAAGGAAATCCTTTGACATTCTTCCACTGAGAGATGGAGTCTTGCTCTCCTAGCCTTGAATCTGAGCCAGCTTGTGTTTGGGTCCACAAAGCTGGTGTAGCTCCCACCTCATTTGCTGGAACATTCATGGTTGAGGCCCTTGGCTGCCATGTAAGATATTCAACTGCCTCATAACTGGAGCTTTCACAGGAAGATGCTCTGATAGACAGTCCCAGCTGAGCCCAGCCTTCCTGTGAAAGGTTTCAGAGCAAGAACGTTTTGCAGTTCAGCAGCATATTAATAACCGCCTGAGCAAGATGCAATGAAAAAAGCAAGATGATCATTTAAAAATGTATTTATAGGGAGGCTGAGGCAGGAGGATCACTTGAGCCCAGGAGTCTGTGAACAGGTCTCAAAAAAAAATGTGTACACACACATGCACAAGCACACACATATACATATATGTACATAGATACACATATATTTCTGCATAATCTGTTCTCACAGTCAGAGTTGTCCCCATTGGAACTAATTATTGTGACTTAACTCCTAAGGAGTTTACTTTTCTCGTGTTACAAGAACTCTGGAGGCAGGACTATTCCAGCTGCTCTGAGAACCAAGCTCCTCTTCTCCCCTTGCACTGCTGTACTTATGTGTGACTTTGTCTTCATGGTTGCAAGGTGACTGGGCATTGCAATCATGCTCCAGAAAGTGAAAGTCCAAAGTCAAAGGGTCCACCTGATCAGCTTACACCCCTGAGAAGAGATTCCCTGAAAGCCCCACCCCAAAACATCTGTTTCTATCTCATTGGTCAGGTTTGAGTCACATGACTTCCTTAAGCTGCAAGGAGTTCTGGGAAATTGAATACTTTAGGCACATTGTGCTACCAAACCAATGGAGCTTCTGTTGGGAGGAGGAAGAAGAGACTAAATATTGTTGATTTGTCCTTTGACATTATTTTACTAGTTGATCCCATCAGAATTAAACTCCATGGAAGCAGGAATCCTGTGCTTCCTTCTCTACTTTCTAGGGACCTGAACAGTGCCTGAGACATAGTATGTGCTCAATAAATATTTGCTGCATTTTGTCAATTAAATTCATACTAAGGCTCACGGCAGTCAGGACTCGAAGGTCAGGCGATTAAGAAGAGTGAGATGAGGTTGGAAGGGAAGCTGGGGCACCCTTAAGTGCCCAGCTGTAAAATACCAAGAAAGTACAAACGTAGAAACAGTAAATATTTTTATGACTCATGAGTCAGGAACCATCTCAGGTCAGATTGGTTGCAACAGATCTAGAGAAAAAGCACATTGTGTTTCAGAAATTCATTTAAACAAATTAGAGCAATGGGGCAAAAAGGCCCCAGGAGCCTGCTTTCGGTCTTCTGCGTGGGGTGAATGCCTGCTTCCTTCTCTCAGATGTCCTTCTGAGTCGGATTTGAAGTAGATTGCTGCCGAGAAGCAAGTCTTCAGAGGCTAATTGATTTCACTCTTGGGAAAATTATCCTGCCATTCAGCCTAAAGTTTCCTTTCCTTTCATCCCCTTGCTTCTAATAATGCCTCGTTGGATCAGCATGAAAAATTGGTATCCCTCCCTGATGTTTACCCTGGCTGACCCTTATCAAGTCAGCCTTCATCATCACAGCCCGGGCAGTTTAATGCTTGCAGTGGAGGACTGCGACCTGCCCCAGAGCCTGCTAAACTTCACTGGTGGGTGGGATTGAGAGGAGGCTGGGAAGCTACCAAAAGTCGTTAAACATAATTTGGTTACAGGTAATAATTATGCCCCAGCTGTGTGACATTCTTCCCAGCCGCCCCACAGGGTGCTACGGGCACACTCCCCGTGGCTCTAGAAGGGGGATTCAGGAGTTCCAGAGGTAAGGAACTGGTGGGAGGGTCAATGATGGCAAAAGCTGAGAGTGGTGATGAAATTCTGAATACAAGGCTTGTGATGCTCTTGAGTAAACTCAAGGAGACCAGGTGAAGATGAGAGGAGAGACAGGTGAGGAGTGCAGTTGGTGTCATGATGGATCCCACGGGTCCCTGATACTCATGGGACTCAGCCATCACTTCCTGGAGTATGCCCTATAAAGGTCTCCACTAGGAATTGCAGAGGCGAATGCCTTGTGGGCTGACCTGGTAACATAATGAGAGCATAGTCTGGGTTGGGAGGGAAGGGATGCCCTGTTTACACAGAGTGCTGTTACGTAGGTGCCCAAAAGTCACCATCACACAGTGAGGATGCAAAGGGGTGAATATTGGATGTTTCCAAGAAAGCAAGGAGTCAAAATATTTACTTGAAATTGAGTGGTTTATAACATTAGTCACTTTTAAAAATTCAGACAGTGCATGTCAAGCAAATATTCTAGGATAAATTTGGTTCAGGTACCACAAGCAGGCATTCCCTGGAGATGCTCCTACCCACCCAGTATCCATTTTGATTTAGGAGGCACATGCCCTGGAGAAACCTTTCTGCTTCAAGAATGAAGTGAGTTTTTTGAATTTTGTTTTGTTTGGCTTTCTTCTGAATTTAAGCGATCCTCCCACCTCAGCCTCCCAAATAGCTGGTACTACAGGTACGTACCACCATGGCCGGACAATTTTTGTATTTTCAGTAGACAGAGAGTTTCACCATGTTGGTGAAGGCTGGTCCTTGAATTCCTGGCCTCAAGTGATCCTCCCGCCTCAGCCTCCCAAAGTGCTGGAATTACAGGTGTAAGCCACCACACCCAGTCCCTCCCATTGGTTTTAAGTTAAAGTAAGATATCTTACATTTGTGCAACACTTGTCCCTTTTAAAATGCTTTAGTATCTTTCATCACATTCATTCTTCACAAAATTAGAGGTAGACTGAGTCAGCCAGGCACGATGGCTCACACCTGTAATCCCAGCACTTTGGGAGGCCGAGGAGGGCAGATCACCTGAGGTCAGGAGTTCGAGACCAGCCTAACTGACATGGTGAAACCCCATCTCTACTAAAAATACAAAAATTATTCAGGCATGGTGGCAGGTGCCTGCATTTCCCAGCTACTTGGGAGGCTGAGGCAGGAGAATCGCTTGAACCAGGTTGCCATGAGCCAAGATCGCACCAGTGACTCCAGCCTAGGCAACAGAGTGAAACTCTGTCACAAAAAAAAAAAAAAAAGGTAGACTTAGTCATCTTTTTGTCAAATAAAACATAAGCAACTTTAGGGACTCGGATGACACCCAGTCAACACAAGGTCCATGTCTAAAGCCAGGTAGCCTGTCCATTCCTGACAGTAGAATTCAGTGAGCTACAGACCCTTTCCAAGTTATGTGAAGACTCCTAATGCCAGTTCCTTCCTTCTCCACCACACCAGACACATTTCTATGATTGATTCTCATGAAATAGACAAAAGAAGACCCAGGGAGTACTTGAGACTGATACACAGAGCTGTGGCTAGCATTCCCCAGTCCATTTTCTACGGCCAATGACGTATTACCAAGTTGGGTCAGCCCTGATTCCTTAGAGTCCAGCCCCTAGAGCAGTGAGCATTCTTTGCTTGTTGCTTGTAGCGACATCTTTGTCCAATTAAAGCAGACCGTCTACTGGAACTATGTGAGAGAGCCCCCATCACCAATGTGAAGGTTGGCTGACTGGACTTGGGGAAAGAAGGTAGCTCCCAGGGATTTCTGCAGCAAGAAGAGCGCGAGGGTCCCACCAACTGCTGCTGGGATTCACCTGCTTACATCCGTTTTTTTTTGTTTGTTTGTTTGACAGAGTTTCACTCTGTTGCCCAGGCTGGAGTGCAGTGAGCAGTGAGTCCTGTGGTGCGATCTCGGCTCACTGCAACCTCTGCTTCCTGGGTTCAAGTGATTTCTCCTGTCTCAGCCTCCAGAGTAGCTGGGATTACAGGTGCCTCCCACCATAACCGGCTAATTTTTTTTTTTTTTTTTTTTTTTTTTAGTAGAGATGGGGTTTTGCCATGTTGGCTGGGCTGATCTCGGACTCCTGGCTTCAGGTGATCTGCCCGCCTCTGCCCCTCAAAGTGCTGGGATTATAGGTGTGAGCCACCACCAGGCCCAGCCAAATCCAGTTTTTTAATTTGCCCTGGACAACACCACTCAGATTCAAAAGTCATGGGAGGGGAAGTTGGCCAAGTTTTTATCAAATGCCCGTGCTTCTGTTAGAGGAGGCAGGGCAAGTTGCAACATCTCCTTAGCGCTTTCCCCCAGCGCTCTGCACCTTTCAGCTGACTGGAATGGTGGGTGCCCAAGGTGATCTTGGAAGCACATGTTAAAGATGGAGGAGACTCACTTAGCCTGGGGTCCCACAAGACCACATGGAGCAGAACGCCCCGCCTTCTCGTGCCTTGTCTATTACATGAATGAGACACAGACTCTTTGGAGTTGAGCTATTGATTCTGTCGCCCATTTGTTACAGCAGCTTGATCTATCTTAAGCAATAAATGCTGTTACTAAAATACGTGTGAGCAGTGGCTCACTGGCCAGAAAACAGCAAGTATCCACTATATTCACAGAAAAGAAATGAAAGTGAACCTTTAGGCCGGACGCAGTGGCTCATGCCTGTAATCCCAGCAATTTGGGAGGCCGAGGCAGGTGGATCACTTGAGATCAGGCGTTTGAGATCATCCTGGCCAACATGGTGAAACCTTGTCTCTACTCAAAATATAACAATTAGCTGGGCGTGGTGGCACACACCTGTAATCCCAGCTACTTGGGTGGCTGAGGCACGAGAATTGCTTGGACCCAAGAGGCAGAGCTTGCAGTGAGTTGAGATCATGCCACTGCACTCCAGCCTGGGTGCCAGAGCAAGACTCTGTTGAAAGAAAGAAAGAGACGGGGAGAGAGAGAAAGAGAGAGAGGGAGGGAAGGAGGGAGGAAGCGAGGAAGGAAGGAAGGAAGGAAGGAAGGAAACATTTAAACTCACTTGCATCAAAGTACCTAATTCATTGTGTTAGGAAGAATTTGGCCAATTTGGGGAGCTGAAAGACCCAGCTCCTCAAGTGTCATCTGTAGCAGGTCCTATGTAACCCAGGTAGGTGACCCTAAAAGGAGCCAAATATGGATATCAGTGGGTTCTGTCTTCTACATCCTCCCCTTCTCCCCAGCTGGTCTGTGAATTCTAGTGAATCCTGACTAATGGGGCTGTTATCTCGGCTAAGCATTCTGATTCTCCTCTGGGCACATGATTTTGCCTAATCCAGTGATAACAGAAGCTGAAGGATTTACACACCTTTTCCCTTGCCCTTGAGGTTACTAAAAAAACATAACTCAGGAAACTTGGTCCCACTGGGGAGCTGACACTCTGACACAAAGACACAGATCTTTTTGAAAACTTGTGGGAAAATCAGAAAGAGAAACGGCTGGCCCGTGCAAGCATTCCAAGCCCAAATACAATAATGAATTTTGCACACATCAGTGGGTTCTGACTCTGTTGCCAATTAAACCCTCTGTGGGGGGGATGCAGTCCACTTAATCTTCCCTGCCAAAGACACAATCCCCCACAAATACCGCAGCGATGGGGGCAGGGGGCCGTGAAAACCGTGCTGTGAAGACAACCCAAATTCTACCTACTTTTCCAACGTTTCATCATTCTTTTTCAGTCTACGCATTCCCGACTCTGCCCATCGGTAAGAAATGACCAGATAAACTGAAAGGAGTGAGCCTCTCACTTACCTTTATTGACAGAAGTTGGAGTCTGTGTATTTATAATTTCCAAAAATGAATAGTCCAGCCCCACGCAGGGTAGGTGTCTTGTGTGATAGGAACTCAAAGGGAGCCTCTGGAATGATAAGGAAGGGGATTGGGGGTTACAGGCCTTACAGCATGAAGTGTCGCTAACAATGTCATTCAGAATCAAAAGGTGGCTGAGTTTTCTCTCTTTCTTCCTTTTCATAAATAATACTAACCAACAGATTATAAAGTCAAAAATTATACTTAAAACAATCCTCTTTAAAAACCCAGATTAATAAAAAAGGAAAAAAAACCACAGTGGCCCCAAGTTTAGCGACCGTGCTGAGCTAGGTGCAAACTGACCATGTGGAAAAGCCGCACTTTGGAAACAGGGCATCCTGGCTCCATCTCAGCCCTGCCCTGGGCCGGGCACCAGTGGCCACAGAGCCGCAAGTTTCCAGCCTGTAAAATGCAGACAGTAATTCACAGACACTGTGACGCTCCTGGCACATTGACTGTGGGCTTATAACTGTGAGCTGCTGTCCTCATTATAACAAGGATGTTTAAACAACACTCCCCTGCATTTCGCATGAGGACTTAACTAACTTCCTTTGCTTGTGGAGAAATGTCTATGGTTGGCCTGCTAAAGTCTGACAGAAAAGAAATAAATATTAACCAGCTTTCTATAGTATTGCTATTTATACATGCATAAGAAATTTCATTATTATTTTATTCATTGCTCATGACAACCCTTTGGGGATGGTAGAACGGGTATCTTTTCTCTATTTTCTCTTTACAGAGGAGAAAACTGATTATATATGATACTCATTATGCATATATGATTATATATTATATGTAATCAGTTTTCTCCTCTGTAAAATATTTTTACATGTATTATCTATGTGTGTTTATGTATATGTATGTGAGTATATGTATGGGTGCATGAGTGTATAATATATGTGTGTGCATGTATCTACATGTGTGCACGTGTGTGTATGCATGACACTCTAACACAGAGACACAAGATCTTTTCGAAAACTTGTGGGAAAATCAGAGAACTGGCTGGCCCGTGAACATGTATGTGTGCATGAATGTTTAATGGATGTGTGTGTACCTTCATGTGTGCACATGTGTGTGTATAACACACACACATATACCAAGGTCAAGTAGACAATAGTAGTAACCATTTATTCACTGAACAAATAATGTTTGAGCTAAAACTTTCAAAGTGAGTAAAACTGTCACGAGAGAGCACTCCGAACCAGAAACCAAATGTGGAAGACGGCAATCAATACGACCCCGCGTAAAACTCTGTAAAACTCTAGTGACCACAAACAAAAGGCAAGTCAGAACAGGAAGAAAGTGCCTGCAGGGTGTGTCACTGGCAAAGGCTTCGGATACAGATGCCTAATGTGCTCCAATGAACCAGGAAGAAAAAGAAAAGCAACCTCAAACCAAAATAGGCAAGAGTATAAACAGGCAAAACACTGAGGAGAAAGTGCAGGCACCCAGTCAATATCCCGCTTTTCAGATTGGAGAGGATGTGAACGTCTAAGAACAGCCCCCAGGGTGGGAGTATGTGGGAACTCCTGCCGCGCAGGCACGGAGATGGGTCCACCAAATGTACTGTGTATCTCCACGTGTAAATCGCCCACACTCTCCCCCAGAAACAACCCCTTCTGTTCAGTACCCCAGAGATGTGCCCCGGGAGGCCTGTACTTGGATTTTCTGAACATGAGAAGGTCTGACAATGCTGGGGGCTGGGTCTTGATGGGGGAGATGGGGAGTTACGGGTGCGTGGTGCAGGGACGTGGAGACGGGGAGGATTTTGAAGAAAGAATCGACAGACGATGCCTCTGTGCCATGTGAAAGACAGATTGGCGCAAGCAAGGCTGAAGACCTGAGAACGCTGAGTATAGGACAGGGGAGTGGGAGGCAGGAGGACAGCTGGCGTGGTCTAGGGTGACAGCCAGTCCATCCATTGACAGGGTTTCCTAGCTGCAAGCAGCAGAGGCCGGCTCTGACTTATTCATTACAATGATATTGGGTATCAGAGTTATTCATTAAAATGATATTGGTAGAGCTGGAAAACCAGGCCTCAAACTGAGCTTCCCAGAACAACTGGCCTGGCCGGATGAGAAGGCACCACCTCTGAGCTGCCCCAAAGAACACTAAAGAAACCCATCAGCTGCCAGGAAGTCTGCGTGGCAAATGTGATGGCCTCTGGAAGCCGGCCGCTTCTGCAGCCACCTGGCCAGCAAACTGTCCCCAGCCCATACCTCCTGTCTCCAATTGCTCGCTTCCAAATCAGAGTCATGCACGTACGGAATAGGTGGGTGCTCGCTCGTAAGCCCGTGCTCCAGCGGCAGGAGAAGCTGAGAATTCCAGCGTTGGAGGCACTCTCTTGGGGAGATGGGACTCCCAGGGCTGGCAGGCTCTCAGATGTAGTAAGAGTGTGCAAAATGTGTATGACAAGTGTCCTTTCCAGACAGTGGGAAGTCAGGAGGGGCCGTTAGGCCAGAGCCAGAGAACTCCAACCTCCACGGGAGGGAAGGTGGCAGGTCTGGTGTCAGCACCCCTCGCCCAAGGAGCCAGGGACTCCAGGAGAAATACACAGCAGAAGGTCCCAGGACGCAGGGCTGGGGATCGTTAAGAGCCAGGCGGAGGCTGAGTCACGGGTGTGGACGAGACAGGCCCGGAGTGGCACAGAGAAAGAGGACCAGGCCAGGGCTGCCATCCTCATTATAAACAAGGATGTTTAAACGGCACTGCCCTGCATTTCCTATGAGGACTTAACTAACTCCCTTTGTTTATAGAGAAATGTCTACATTTCTGGGAAGGTGCTGGGAAGGCCTGTAGTGGGGAGGTAGGGCCCCAAGTGGGTCTGAGGAGGAGAAGCGGTGGGTGGGGGTGGGGGGCACTGCAGGAAGCCAGGTGGTGCAGTGGTGAGCACAGCAGAGCAGGGCGAAGACTCTGGAGAGAGAGGACAGCAAGTCAGCCTCTGGGGAAGCCTTCTTCCTCCAGGGCTGCTACCCGGGCAGCCGTCTGCAGGGCACAGTTTCTCTGTGGCTGGTGTCATTTTGCCTCTGATTTCCATTCCGAAATGGTAACGCTAGTGGTTTCTTCGAGCTGGTGGGGTAAGGCGAGAGGGCTCTTGAGCAAGGGAGAGGAGCTCAGTTTTCAGCACGGAGCCTTGTCCTCGGAAACGAAGGCTGGGCTGCAGGTGATCACAAGCACCCTCAGCTGCATGAAAGGTCAGGATGGACATTGTCACTATTACTGCTCGGGAACACACAAGATAAGCAGGCGCTTTCTCTGGCATTTCTGGGTCTTATATTCCATTGCATTGTTTTAGAGAGCAGGGCTTGTGGGCCTGCCTGAGCTGCAGTCCGCGTCTCCATCAGCAGCCCTGATGACCCAGCACCAACACTGCAGAATTCCCCATTCGGCAGAAAGACATGGGTCGCCGGGGCAACTGGGCCTGCTTCCCTCACTGCTCCCTGACTCAGGATGCCATGGGCAGGTGCCCAGCCTGCAGCCCACCCTTAAGAGCATGTCGATCACCCCCTGGCGTGGGCTATGCAGCCAGATCGAGTGGGCTTCTATTTTGGCCTTTCTCTTCCCAGCAGTGTGATCCTGAGGTTTCATCATGGACCTTAGTCTTCTCAACTGTGAAATGGGACAGTAATGGCACCACTGCCTGTGGTGCCAGAGGGAGGGTGTGAGTCCATGGGTCTGGCGAGGACACAGCCTGGCACGTCAGACTCCACAGCATTAACAGTCCGTCATCAGATCAGGGAGGGAGATGGAACTGGGAGAAGGGACTCGAGGGCGGCTTGGGGTTTTAGCAGGGCCCTCTGCCCTCCCCTCTGCTCCCCCGCCGTCCCCACGCTTCCCTGGAGGAGGGCTCTTTGCTTCCACCCAGAGGTGCAGGGGGTAACTCCCGCCCCTTCACTCAAATGCCCCCAGAAGCCTCATTGCTCTCTGGTCACCTGCCGGAAGCAGAAGGAGAGGCCGGGAGGCTCCAGAGCACGTCAGACCTAAACCCAGAGCCCAGGAGGGCCACCTGCTTGGAGGGGGCCGGGGGGGATTGCTGCTCAGACCCAGGGGCCTATGTGGAGGGTCTGGGTGGTCCTGGGGGCAGCTCCAGGCTACCTGTGGCTGGTTTTCGGTTTGACAATGAGAGGAAGGTGCCTTGGAGGTGATTGGAAGCCAGCACGTGTCACCCAGCCCTGCAGAGAAAGGAATCACAGCAGACAGCGGTGCCCAGCCGAGAAGAAGAGCTTGGACCAGCCAGGAAAAGAAGAGGCCAAATCCCAGCTTTATAGCAAAGTTGTGGAAGCTTCCGGCATCTCTTCTCTTTTCTCTGCTCTTCTTCACTTGTCCACATCTCCTGGGCAGTCAGGGGAGACAGCAGGGAAGGTTCTCCCACTCCTACCCCACCCCAGAGCCCCAAATTTCCCATTACTATTTTGCTAAGGGATGAGATGTAGCTTCACTTCCTTCCTCCCCACGAAGGGAAGGGACAGGGCGTTCGCTGCTCCCCCAGTCAAAGCTGGGGGTGTGCTCCTCTCCCTCGCTCGCTCACTGGCTTTCAAAGGCCGTTTACTTTATTTTATGTGCGTTTCCTGTGCTTCTCACATTTTCCTGCCTTTGTCTTTCATGTCCAAACTGCAGAGATTCACGGGGACAGATTATAACTTTCTTCCGAGGTGAGATCAAAGGCTCTGTGAGAGGCCTGCTTGTCTTTTTCTGGCAAAGCAAACTTCCCCACATCTGTTCTGGCCGCTCCACTAGCAAAAAAAAAAAAAAAAAAGCTATCAGGGTGCTGCAGAAGTCAGGACAACTTCCCAGGGATGATTCTTAGCTCCCGCCCTGGATGTCACAGTTTAGCTACAGAAACCAAGTGGCCCAAATATCTGGAGGCTGAAGATAAATTGACAAAGAGGCAGGCGGCCGCGCATGCTCTCGCGCTTCGGCAGCCCAGATACCTGTTACCTGGCGCTAATTGCATTTACAGAGGGAAAGAGAGCTTGGGCTCTCACCAGGTACCAATTGCACATATGTGTATAACTTTTTATGGAGGCTTTTATTAACTTTTCATTCTGGAAATGCATGCATATCCTCCCTGTGCAGCTTAAAAAATGTTCACAGCGTGAACACCCACGTCACCAGCGGTCAGCTCAACACACAGATCACCCAGCCCCGGGAAGCTGCCTCTGTGCCCCGGCTTGTTTACTGAGTGTTTACATAAAATATTCACTGATTCATGAGTGTGGGTCGGCAATAAAAGCCACTCCATGTTGTTATTCCAAAGAGGAGTGAGTTTATCGCCAAGATCAGTTCTAGAGTCCCTGGAAGGACAGAGAGAGAGCGTTTGAGAAAAAAGAAGAGAGTTTTCTCTCTTTCTGTCTCTCACGTCAGGGACACAGACCTGGTAGAAAAGGCCTTGCTTTTTCAATTAACCAGGTTCTTGGTGCCCACACCAGTAGTAAATGCTATTGTTTTGACTTTCTCCACCCAACCGGCCAGTCGCCACAGGAAGGAGGAGAAGCCCGGCCCTGCTGGCTGCTCGATGTGGCACCTTCATCGTCTGCCTACTGGCTCACTCACCTCCTCCTCTTACCTTTGATCTGGGTGACGCTTCTGCTCCCAGCCAGGGAAATGGTAGTGCTGTTAAGCAGAGCTGTGAGGGGCCTGGGTCCCGGGGGGGGACCGACCTCCCCACACCCAGAGGCGTGCTTCCCTCCTAGTTTGGGCCCTGATATACACCAGGTCTACAAAAGTACGGCATTGAGCCCATGTCAATCCAGGTGACGCTTTAAATATTTTCCAGCAAGGCTGTGGATGTTAAAAAGAGATTTCAGAAGCTGGCTGAGAGCTGGGCAGCTGGCATCAACGAGTGCCCACTTTGTGCCAGGCTCTTTAAGTGCATGGTGGCACTTCCCCTCACATGGACTCCATAAGGAAGGCAGGATCATCCCAGCTGGAGATGATGAGAATCTTGAGGCTCCGAGAGCTGGCAGGACCTCTTTAGGATTGCACAGCTGCAGGTGACCAGGAAGCCCACGAAAAACTGCTCAGCATCATCAGAGAAATGGAAATGAAAACCACACTGAGGCAGCAGAAGCAATCGAAGGCCCACCACTGATGCACGGACAATCGAAGGCCCACCACTGATGCACGAACAGATCGACTGCGCTCCATCCGTCCAGTGGCATAAGACTCAGCCATAAAGAGGGGGCGGCGCTGGCACAGCCTACAGCACGGAGGAGCCTCGGAAACACGATGCTGCATGGAAGAAGCCATGCACGCACAGCCGCGAATTGTGTGATTCCACGAATGTGACACGTCCAGACCAGGCAAGTCCGCGCGAACAGAAAGCACACTAGTGTTTGCTGGGGGCTGGTGGGTGGGGCAATGGGGAGTGACTGCTTACGAGGTATGGGATTTGCTTTTGGGGTGATGAGGATGTTTGGGAACTAAGTAGAGATGAAGGTTGACCAACATGGTGGATGTCCTCAGTGCCACTGAATCATACGCTTTTACATGGTTTTCTGTTGTGTAAATTCTACATCAATAAAAACATATGTACATCAAAAATAGAGGGGAAAAAAGATACCGAGATGCCCTTTGACACACTAGAATGGCTAAAATGCAAAAGGCTGACAGCACCAAAGGCCGGTGGGAGGCGGGACCGTGGGGGGGGGGGGGGGCGTGGGCCCATCAGCTGCCAGGAAGTCTGCGTGGCAAATGTGATGGCCTCTGGAAG